>NC_064874.1:62833556-62973556 GCF_943734745.1 Anopheles darlingi
AGAGAGAGAGAGAGAGAGAGAGAGAGAGAGAGAGAGAGAGAGAGAGAGAGAGAGAGAGAGAGAACGAGCGTGGTGTTTGCGCTCAAGAGGTTTTGCCTTTTCTTTACTGTTCTGATCATCAATTTTCCCCATCAGCCTCCACTGTACCCGGGGGTTGGGGGCTCATTTGCACTGAATTGATTCGCCCAGAGGCCGAGCCCCGGGCTCCGGGACCTCTCGGAGTGGGTGGTGCTGATGGTTGTTGGATCCTTGGAGAGCTTATCCCCGAGTAGGCTCGTTAGGCGTGGATTAATTTACGATCACCCTGACACACGCGGCAGAACAGGGGAATGGAGAGAGAGAGAAAGAGAGAGAGGTCTTCGCAAACACACACACACGCACGCACAGCATTGCTTCCTTGGAAAGGTCCGGAGTCGTACGACGAGCGGTCAGTCGATGTGGCTCGTTGTGTCCATTTGCTTTGCGCGTTAATGGTTCGCAGCTAAGGAGAGCACTCTGGAAGGGGCTTAGACAAGGGATAGGACATTGGCTTAGCTTACTTTTCTCGGAGGGGGCTCCCTCGCTCCCCAATCGTCTCACAGGGTCACTCTTCTTTCCGGAGGAACGGCAGCATCCATCCATCCATCACTGCGAGCAGCAGAAGCTTAAGAGAGGATGGGGATGTTACTCATCCCAAGGAGACTCGACGGTAGCATACTTTCGAGCAAAAGATTTATGATGCAATCCGTTCCCGATAAGAGACACCTACACACAGGTCACCACGCGATACATTCGCCAAATACCAATTAGCGGAAAGACTTCCAGATACGAGGGTGAATCTAATATAAACAAGACTTTATGTTTTGCGAATTTATTTTCATTTTAAACGCACAAAAGGTATTTTTTAATTTTTCTACATAATCTCCTGATTCTGAACCACATTTTTCCCAGTGAATAGGAAGCTTTTTAATATATTTCTCGTAGAAAGATGTTGGTCGTGTTTGCAGACAATTGCGCAAATGAGGTTTTATCCTCAGCATCACCTTTCTCCCAAAATTTTCTTAAGAGAGATAAACAAATGAAAGTCACTGGGTGAGAGGTCAGGACTGTAAGGAGGATCTGCCAACTCAGTTGCTCCATTTTTTCCCTAGTAATGGCTGCAAGTGTGTGTGGGCGAGCATTGTCATAAAGAGAACCACTTCCCTTATCAATATGTCCCATATTTAGAGGCGATATGCGAGTCTGATCTCACTTAAAACATTACAAGAATAAGCAGCATTAATTGTCCTGCAGTGATACGACGTTTGTCATTTTCAATAAGCCGTTTAAAGGATTTAATATTATGCGCTCTTAGGGTGGTTTGCGGTTATAGCTCTCATTTTCAACACGATTACAACCCAAAAATATTTTTTAAGCTATGCAACCACTCTGGCCTGCGACAGTGTCTCTTGCCGGAAGTATACTGTTGATATCCTCAAGATTTCGATCAGTTTTACACGTTCTATAGCGAGAAACTTGATAATAATAAGTTGCGCAAATGACGAAGGTACCTTATGCAACAAAATTATTACTGTGGACACTGAGAGTGTTAATGAGGCGATCGAGAGCAATTTTCCTACTCCTGACAAATCAACCCAACAACTAAAAAAGCGAGAACGTTCTATCTTCATTTTTGTGGCCCTTGGACGAAAAGTCTCGTTTATATTTGATTCACCCTCGTATTTAGATCAGAGACGGAAACTGAAACGGAGAGTGACGTTTCCTGACAAAGTGGTCAGGACGTTTAACCGTTTTGGCTTCTTTTTTTTAAAAAACATATTTTAAACGCAACAACCTCACGATCACAACGGTTCTAAACGGTCGCGCTTTCATTACGTGCTCGTACGGCATCGACATGTTTCATGACATTTATTGCCTTCCCCGTTGCCTGCCCCGTTGGCGGCCACACCAGAGCAGACACTTCTGTCACTTCCATAAAGAATGCTCATAAATTGTAATGCCACAGCGAACGGTGACCAGCGCCGCGTGATCGTGTGTACGATCTGCAAAGATCGCAAACACACACAGCGCACTGCAGTTCTCGGAGACCCGGGGAGGTCCAAGAGGACCAAGACTGCAATACGATTCTCGGCTCGGCAGTCGGTTCTCGTGATCACAGCGTGTGGTCTCCAGGCCCCGGGGCCACGTCACTCGCCATTGCGGTGATCATATTTTACTCGCCTTATCGGCCGAGACGGATCGGCTCCAGTTCACCATTCCAGTGCAGTCCAGTTCACCGTTCGCCGTCCAGCAGCAGGCCACCGAAGGAGATGACTCCATTCGATGGCAGCATGCAGGCGGGGAGGGCTAAAGGTTACCGGTTAGTGAGCTGCACGACGGACCGGAGTGGACATGAATGGACATGGCGACTATGGGGATCGCATCTTGATGTGGATCTCGCACAACACGTCGCAATCACAACCACAATCACGCTAGCCGGAAACAGAAATCGGTCAGTCAAAGGTTGGCTATCGATTCATAATTCAATTTCCGCGAATTTCTTCTGAACTTCTTTTTCATCTTCTCTGCAACGACATCACGATCTGCGATCGACTCTCATCTCAAAAGCTCCGATACGACCGCGTAACGGTTATCTTAATTCGATTGACATATGTCGCGCGAACGGTGCGTAAAGACACCGAAAGACACGTTTCGAAACGGACGAAACGCTACTCAGACATCAGACCGTAGCGAGGTGCAGAAAGCAAATACACGCCTCGCTGCCATGAAGGTGTCCGCCTACGACCGATTCGTCCGAGACCGAGATTTGAATTCACACCCCGCGGCCATGATTGATGGTGTGAAACTGAAGCTCTACACACGTCACGGCTGTTGCTAGTGCTGCTGCTGCTTCGGCTACTGCTCCTAGCATCTGAGGTCCGCGCCTTTGGGACTCAACTAGTTTTGACTACGGGGCCCTTCTGCGTAATGTGAGCCAGGGTCGTAGTGTCTCCTGGGTGTCTACCGTTAGTGCTGTGCCTCGGACGGTCGTTGGCGTGACTGAAAAACCGCGCACCAGAGACCCTAATTGGAAACATGACGATGGGTTTCGTCGTCGTCGTCGTCGTCGTCGTTTGCTTCTTTTTCCAGGGTATGAAGAAAAAAAACACGTTGTCCACGACATGGAGGAGTGTGTGTCCCTTCTCTAGCGCACGAGTACGGGTCGACTTCGTCACGACCATGGTCTCCGCTATACCTCCCCCCCGGGGCGGTCGCTGGCGCTTCAATGGTACTCTCGTGATGTGTACTTTATCGAAAAATCGATCAAACTTGCTGGCTGGCGTACATACTGCGCTGCGTAGCCAGGCGCTTAAAACAGATGCGACGACCAGCAGTAGTAGCAGCATTGCCACCGAAGGAAGCCTTCCGAATGTTCCTCCCCAGATTCCTCCCCTGCCAAGTGACAAAGTTCCCATCGTGAGTGCGGGGGGGCGCGTGAAATGGAGCCTCCGGTCAGGAAGGAAGGAAGTGACAGAAGAGGAACCGCGGACCGAGCATGGAACTCGGCGAATGAAACATAAAACTCCCGAGACCGAATGGAACCGACGAGCGAGAGAGTCCATTAATATTTCGTTTAGATAAACGATATTTATAATCTGCTTTACTGTCTTACATTCGTGGCCTCCGCGGTCGCTTTGTGGCTTCACTGGCTGGAACTCAGAAGCCCGCCCCAGGACCGCCCCATTGTTCGCGTGGTTTGGAGAGGAGTTTTGCGTTTTTTGCAAAAAGATGGACTACGGGGTGGAAAACCCAACCGTCCGTCAACAAAGAAATCTATATTTATGGAGCAGACCGAACCCGAACGGGCGAGAAACCATCGCCGATTCTCGGGGGGTGGTCCGGCCAAAAGGTTTTCCACGGAGGGATTGGTTTCTTTTCTTCTCCGGACCAAAGCCAGCCAGCCAGCCAGTCAGCCAGCCAGTGAAAACATAACCGAATCGAGGCGCATAGGCTCGCCCGGAACCACAATATGATCGGCCGGGATTGATAGGGCATCGGGCATCCGTGCATCTGCGGCTTACTGCGGGCTCCTGATCTCATCATCTCAGCGCACACGACACCAGAGCTACTGCTACTGTCTGCTACACACAATGGGATAATCCTCTTTGCTTCTCTACAGTCTAGTGTTGTGGACCGTAAGCCCTATTATAAGAAGGCCTTTCTTGGGCGCGTGTTGTATGTTTCCAGGGCGATTTGTGATTGGGATGTGAAGGAATTCACCATCACGCGCGGGGAGTATTACAGCAATTCGTTAACAATGACATTACGGAGCACACCATATGGGCCCCGGGAGCACCCGGGGTCTGTCTAATCGTCCATGATATGCTGCTTTGGTGTACAGCTGTGTCCGCATGTGTGCCTTTGTCATGCTGCTGGTGGGTTTACCTGGTAACAACATTTTGTCTCTTGCAAACCATCTGGATGTGGATTGTGTAGTTACCTGGATACTTCCACGTAATCAGTTGACACAATTGAGTTGCTTGTTCCCGGGGCTGTCAGTCCGGGCATTCAAAGCTGTGCTGTCTACAATGCGATTGATTTGATAGATAATATTCGCTTGCTCTGGTTCGATATGAAGTTTGTGATATTAGGAAAAAGCAAAATGCTTGTCGAAATGCACCATTTTGCACTATAATGTAACTCCAACTATGTTCAGAGGTATTATGATAGACGTTAAATATCCATTGATCTTCATTTCTGTAATCATTATCCATTAGTGAAATGAATATCGTTAAATAGCCATCAGTTGCACGAAATGTTGTTTAATAACAACTCTTCGTTATAACAATGATAGGTATATGCATTTATTCCTATCCTTTTATGCGTGTGAATTGACCTTTCTTTGTCGAAGGATGACTGATCGCATTTCATTGAAACTAATTAATAATGGAAGCTAAAATGTTATGATGTAAAGAGTGATTTTTAAAGTGCAGCATTATGGTGCGATCGGTAGCGAGAGAAGGAATTTAGACACAAAACGTACCTAAGCTGCATAGCATTTGTAGCATATACTCATTCCAATGACTCAAATTCACTGTCGGGCAACAAATTGCTGATAAAAATGCCAATTTTGAACAACTAAACCTCGATTAAAAGCATGAAGTATTTCCATTTGTATCCAAGTATTCCTTTAAAGCTACACTTCTGTTAATTCCGTTTTTGGAAGCAATTGATTGTATCGTGAGGTTTCAATGAAATAAAGCCACATTTAAACCTCATAGAGTAAGGTGGGGCAAAAGTTCAAGCTTAGTGGATTTTTATTTTCATAAAATAAATGAAATAAATTTACAACTGAAAAAATGCACAAAATTATTCGTCAACTGTTCTCTATCT
Organism: Anopheles darlingi; assembly: GCF_943734745.1. NCBI lineage: Eukaryota > Metazoa > Arthropoda > Insecta > Diptera > Culicidae > Anopheles > Anopheles darlingi. Next base: position 62,838,909 of record NC_064874.1, read on the forward strand.
CTCTACTGTAAAATTAGCAGCTCGATAAAATGACAATTTGTTTGATTTAAATGGAAAATTCTAGGCAACCCTTGAAACGAACTTTTGAGCAAAAGTTCGTTCCTTTTAAATCAGCAGTTTTTCAAGTAATTCACGAAGTAATGTGTATAGTTTCTGTGTTTTTGCACTTCTAATAGCTCAACATATCACAGCAACAGTTTTTTACGTTTACTGGATGGGTTTTGCCCCACTCGAACTTTTGATCCGCTTTGCTCTATTAAAACTTAAGAAATATCTGTTAAAAGACAGTTTTATGTCTTAAGATTACCGTTTTGAGACAGATAATTCCAAGAAATCGAATATATGAAACCCACAACGACCTATTTTTGTCCTAGCAATGTGTTCGCACTTTTGCCCCACTAGGAACATTTTTGTAAAAGTGTCAACTGCAAAACTTTCCGTTTGTTTTTCAGAATAAGGGCCATACCGATAGAATCTGTGTTAATTTTGTGTTCTTCGTCGCTTCTGAAGGTTTGATGTAGGAAATGTCCACGAAGCGTGATACTGTTTCCAAAGACTCTTAAAAATAGATCGAAATCGCAAAAAATGTAAGTTAACGCATTGCTCTAACATGTGTAACCCAAACCAAAAACAAAAACACGTATCAGGAGGTGGTTTCAAGACCTTTCAAACGGGTAGAGTGTTGTTCGAATTGGTGAAGCCGTTTTCTAGAAAAGCCTAAATCGAACTTTTGCCCCACCACACTCTAAGTATTCTTTTTTGATTATACTCAACAGAAAGCCGCACTAATTAGGATCAAATTCGATTACATACTCAGATGCATATTCCGTTTTTCGTATCATCTATTGCAATAAAAAACGCTACTAAGCACTGCACAGACTCTATGTGATCATTCGAAAGACCTTTTTCATAACAAACCACTACTGATGCTGCATCATTAGCCGATATTTTCTGGCTACCATTTTCACTCAGCCAGGATCAGCGCGCCCATGGAAAGCACAACATACCTGAAACGAGAAGAGATGAGGAGAGGCTATTAGTGAAATGCGGTAGGCAGATAACGGCAGATTAGCACGAACCGTGCTCCTGCGCCGGAAAACGTGGCGCACTTGAACCGTAAAACCTCGACCATTACCCATCAGCCAGAATCCCATTTGATATTTCGATTTTTTACTCCAGCATTTTACCGAAATGGCAGAACGTGACGATACGTCACGTACGGCCCCAAAAATGTGGCCCCGCACCGAGTGCGCTTAACAGGCTTTACACTAAGACAACATAATCAATTCATACACACACACACGCCGGGCATCCAGTGCACAGTGTAAGGACGTTCCTTAATGGTGGCCGGAAAATTAAATTATAACAAAAGGAAAACACCGCGACCGCTCGTTCGTGCCGTCCGTCCGTCTTGCCCGATGGTACAAATAACACCGCACACGCACACACGCTAAGGTAAGAGAGTGTTTTCGTGGTACTACTGCTACTGCTGCTGCTTGCTCAAGTGATTAAAAAGTTCTTCTCACACCCAGCCATCCGGTGGGCGACCGGCATGACGACGATGACGACGACGTAACCATCCTCTGCCTGAGTCCTAGCGACACATCTTCGGCCCCCCCCTCGCCGAAGGATGAATCTCGTTCCGCGCTGAGACGCGGTGGCTAGCGCGTGTCTTATCGCGTCACTACCGAGGATCGTTTTGAGTAAGTTCATCGTCCGCGTTGGTGAGCGAAGGCGGAACAGAACTTTTAATCCTCCTCCCTGCTCCACCTAGTGGCCTTTAACCACTGGCAGCTGTTGTTGGTCCAGCACCACTGGCACTGGAGTGCCAAAACACGGCCACCGGCCAACGTCAGCGAAGATGCAACCCAGACGCCCAGTGAGGGTAAATATTATGCCAAGTTGCCACTGGACGCGATAAGACACATACGCGCGGTACCGGCTTCCAGTGAAAGGGTATATGCGCACACCTTTACCAACCGACGACACTGTGGTTATGGCCTCACACACACGCACACAAGAGGTACCAGAGCACACACCACATCACTGCTGCTACTATCCTTTGCCAAATTGTTACGTCAAACATCGACCGACCGACCGACGACCGGGAGACATGATGCTGCTGCTGCCGTGGCGGTGGTCGTGGTCTCGACTCCACTCCAAATTACCCAGAATAATGAGCACCCAACACCCAGCGCATCGTTGACATAGCTGACTGACTGACTGCGAGAACTGCGAGGATACACGCAAGTACACAGCACAGCGTCAGCCGGGCATGTTCGACGTTGCAGCATCACGTCGGACGGTACCGTGGCCTCAAATTCATTAACTCAACACTGAAGGCCTCTCCCGGGGGTCTCCTGAATGCAACAAAATTTAAATTAGAGAACAAACTACTTAATTGTCGCGCTTGTGTTACTTCTTTGCCAGGGAACTCTGTGAATAGACGGGGCTGGCAGCTACTGTTCCTGGTGTGATATTGCCACCTAGTTACAATGTGCAGGAGTGATACTCAAGGTGTGAACCGCACTAGAAAGATGGAAATACCTTTTGACCTAGATTGGATTAAAAAGATACGCGCGCCATTCATCCCAATTGACACATAATGCTGTTCGCTGGTTTACACGAGTGTGAAATGTGTTACGTAAAAGAGTGCCACCAGTCAGTGTACGGGGTGTTTTCAATGGAATCCTAGACGTATAGCACCATCCTCAATGGCAGAACATTCAATTGCCTTCTGCTGAAAAGCCCGAGAAGCTCGGTTTGCTTTTAGAATCTGGACACACGTTTGTAATCACTGCAGCGCCTCTAGTAGTCGCTTTGCAATTCTGTTGACAGCGTTTTAATCTTTGTAGTCTGTTTATTTGGTGGTAAAATTTTTGTCAAAATTGATCCACGCCTTCAACAGTTATCGCCGATGGAACGTGAAAGTCGAAAAAAAGCATCTGCACACTCATGACTAAAACTCGATTTGGCTGGAGAAAAGCTGCGAAAGTCTTGAAATTTCCAAACTTAACTGGAAATACCGTATGCAAATGTTACTGGGGGACTTTTACCTTGATTTTAGCACAATGAAACAACCGAAAAGTGTAACAAATGCCCGATTCTGCAGACAAAAGTGAGTCAATAATCCTGGGATCTCTCAGCGTGATTCCACCAAGAAAAACTCACGACAGACGTCATAACAGTTCGGCAAATATGTTTAAGAGAAGTTTTAAGGTCGTATCATGCCAGAAAACAGCCAAATAGGACCCCTAGAGCACAGCTTAATTGCCCAAATCCGTGCAGGGAAGCTGGATGAACAAGTGTTGACCGATTTGAAACCATGCATTTCGATGGACGGTGCAACAAGCGTAAAAATGCATTTCGAAAAATACCGGGCAAAAAAAATACTTTGCCAATCATAAAGGAAATGGTTTCGGAAGGGTTTGGTTTCTTTACGGAGATGAATTTGCCCATAAGATGATGATTTGGCGTGGGATTTGCCATTGTGGCAACAGATCAAATGTGTACACCATGCGGGCAACGTTCATTCGAAATTTGTACGAGAAAAGAGTGTCTACAGAAAAGGATTGTGTCCTGCATTTATCCACCAACGATTCTGTTTAAGTTTGGCATGATTTAGATAGCTGTTCTTGTTGAAGGTGTGGCGTTAATGTTTGGTATGCAAATAGATCGATTTCATAGGGAAAACTATCAATCCACAAAAATGTCTGGATTTTCGTTCCATCGATTTCTATTACACAATTGTCACAAGGAAACTTAAAAAGTACATCAGAAATGTATAATAACCCTCTGAAATGAGGGTGATGTGCAACCAGAGGGCAAATGATGTGACCTAAAGTACTGTGCAAAAAATTTTCGGTGATGTCAAAGTAAAAGTTAAAAAAGTCATATAAAACATGACACCTTTCTTTTCTGTTTACGTCAATTTTTATGAACTGTTTTGTGTGTCCCGATTCTAAATGGATGGGGCTTTAAACTGAATAAACTGACGCTGTTACCGATAGTCCCGATATCGATAACGGGATTATCGGTAGGGCTGGTGCGCAGCCGCAAGAGGCTCTCCTGCGCGTACGTGTGCGTGTGCGCAGGAGGGCACATTATTAGAAAATGATAAGAAAAAACCGGTGTTAGGCAAGGAGCCGGAAAAACAACAGACTGTTTTTTGAGCTGCTGCTTCATTTGAGTAATCGAATAAAACAGAGCTACATGAAACGAAGTTCACGGTTGCATCTTTGCATTTCATTACAGACGCATTCTACGGCCTGCCGGGTACTTGAACCACAAAGAGCAACATCATTTACAGCTAGAGCATGGCCCTGCCTGCATGCCTGTATGCCCGAAGGAGACATTATGCTACCAATTACGACGTGAAGAGGTACCGAGCGCTGGATGCTGAAAGCGACCGAATGCCGAATCCTTTGGTGACGGTGGCCCCCGAAGCCCCCCCGTTAAAGTGACACATGGAATGGCACATTTTTAAGCAACAGTAGCACATGTACTCCTCGGGTGTGCATAATTCTGTTGGGAGCGGGATTCGCCCTCCGTGCCAAAAATAAGGATCCGTGTAACAGAAGCCGGAGCAGAAGGCAATAAAGTTGCCCAAAAGAGGCAGAACGCACAGACGCGTGCCCAAAGACGCGTGTGAGAAGTGGGGACGAGTGGAGAGCATAGGTAAAAGAGAGAGAAAGAGAGAAGGAGGTGGAAAATGGTGGAAAAAAAGGTGGAAAAACTTTGCTGCAAAAACAAACGACACGACATCAAAACAAAATTTACTTTTCCTCTGGTTCTGCTGTGGTTTTTGGAACACCAACACGACGAGCACCACCACCATCGAGAAGGTGGGGGAAGGTGGAATCGAGGGTGCGCAGAGGGGGGAAAGAAAATCCTTACCGCTCCCAGCGGACACATAGACTTTCCCTTCTGGCGTTAATGGAAAAGTCACGTCACCGTCACCCTCTCGGTGCGGGTGCCGGACGGTGGAGGACATTAGGACAAGGACACACTTTCGACGTGGACGACCTAAGAAGGCCTGCTCTCCCGACCAAGAGACCCTCTGGCTTCTGCGCTCTCAAGGCTGGAACACATTTACATGTCCAACCGGAGGGGTGGAGCAGCAACCCCCTTAAGAAAGCTCAGAGCCCCAGAGTGAGTCTATGGTTTTGTTGGTTGTCCGGACCGTACCCCGGATTAGGTGTTCTGGATTTCTGCGGACTTACCTTGTAGCATCAACAACATCAAGTCCCCAGGATCAAGTCGCTCAAGAGCCACAATCGGTCCAGGAATCCAGGGCTACTACTACCAGCGATAGAGAGTGGACTAATTTCAAATTCCTGTCCTCGACGCCGATAAGCTGCGGCTGCTGCTGTCCCGGGGGGAATATCCCAGAAGGATCTTCCTCAGGCGAACCTTCCAGAGTACATCGCGTTCGGTTTCGGTTTCGGGTTTTTTTTTCTTTCCAAATACTATCCCGATAGATCCGGGACCCCTCGCCGGACTTAAACTAATATTTGAATTACTGTTTATTGGTTTGTTCCCGTTGCTCCTTATCCTAACATCCCAACATCTACAGTGGTGTTCGAATTAATAAGAGCGAGCCTCTCAAACGCGAAAAAGTCAACGCCATATTTAACCGTGTTTTTACCGTGTACTGCGGAAGTATTTCGGCACCTTGGGCGACGTCGTACTTACTATCGTTTACCACTGGTTACGGCTATCGTGTTACGAATGTTCCGCGCTGTACGCAGAGGCACTTCTCTGCGTCTCCAAGCCGGCAGTTTTGCTTCTATCATCCTTTTACGAATGGTTGCAGTGCTTATTGACAGGTTCACATCCTGTTTCAAAACACGTGAGGTCACAAAAGGATTTTTTTTCCTCACACGAACCATATGACGGTCGGTATGGGCGGTCGTTGCTCATTTTCTACCACGAGTTTCAGTCTCTGGTAGCCACCGGAGTGCGTTGGTAACCTTTGACACAGAACACTGCATTATTTCCTGCACTTCACGACACGTTTTTCCTATTGTCTGCCTATTGGTCCTTTTTATGAAAAAAATCTTTCGACACCATCTACATTTCAATTAGCAAAAGAAATATACCGTTGGATGGCTGTTGTGCAACAGAGAGACCAGTTTATTGGTCTTCTTATCTTTTCCGATTTGCGCTCTTAATATTTGCAACAACCAGATTTGGCACTGTTTACCGAACGAGTGCCTTGATCGATAAACAAAGGCTGCACTGATAACCATTTGAGCCATTTCTCTTCGTTATTACTAGTACATGTATGTATGGAAATCAGAATTGGCCCTAAATCCTTTACAAATACTAGATATGAGCCGTACAAGTGAAATCAAACTTTTGCTCTTGTTAATTCGAACACCACTGTATATAGAGTGTCCTTGAGGTATCATTAAGCAATATTTTACTGCTCTCCCTTTTCCCCCGCACCTCACGCGTAGTGCGTGACGCATTATTTCATCGAAATATGCTCCTTTAAACGTAATTATAATCCAAAACAAATTACTGTCATTGGATGATAATATACATGTTTGCTACTCCCCCCCAGGGGGTGCAGGTTACGGCTAGGAAGAGGTCCTTGCAAATAAGAACTCTGTCAAACAACAGAAGAGGCCGGAAAGACGGCGGCGGAGGCAGACCGAGAGTCACCGAGATTTGAAGACGTTCCACCTGGAGGCGCCCGTAAAAAAAAAAACGGAAAACGGAGCATCCACTGCCGGGGAAGGAAGAGATAGAGAGAGAGAGAGAGAGAGAGAGAGAGAGAGAGAGAGAAGGAGAGAGAGAAAAGCAATCAGAAGTTCGTGAGTTTTTCTCCCCTCGAGTTTTGATTTCGTTTCGTTTTCCTCGCGTTTCCTCCCGATGGTTACTGTGCTCATGAGGTGGTTAAAGTGTTTATCAGTAGGCCCGTACCGGCGGCCAAATCTGTGCCCACCCTCTCACCCTCTCACCCTCTCTCTCTTCCTCTCTCCGTCTCCTTGTCGCCGTGGTACCGTGAGTCTGATGCAGATTTAATTTCATTCCGCCCTTTTTCAAAAATCATCGGTGCATGAAGTCGACCGTCCGCCTGCCCGCCCGCCTGCCCACCCACACGCCCACTCGCCCATTTTACGGCCCCCTGGTTCGGCCCCCTTGGTTGGTGGAAAACAGGCGGCAGCCAGCACGGCGGAAAATGTTTCAACAGCATGCCTGGGATGGGTGGGAATCCTTGTGTGACGCTCGAGGGCACAAAAGTTTCGCAGGATTCACTCCCACCCCCCCTCCTTCGTTTTTTCCCTCTTCCCGTTGGTCCCACCGTCAAGGACAAGGACGATTTTGTTGCAGCAATACGAGGGAGTACCCCGTGGAAATGGAAAACCCCAGAGCAGAGATGGGAACAGAAAGAAAGAAAGCAAGAAAGCAGGAAGAAAAAAACGAAAACCACTTTCTCTCGGGACTTCTGGTTTCCGCCACCATTTCCACCTCCCCCTCTCGTGAGTGTAAAACGCGAGAGGGATGTTGCAAAGATGCCCGCAGCAGCAGCATCAGACAGTCAGCAACAGCAACAGGACGATAAAAAGTAATATTCTAATGACAATTGATTTCGTGAAGGGCGAATGTTGCGTTTTGAAGTTGGTAAGACAAAGAAGAGAGGGAAAGAAGCGCGTGTCGCGAGGGGGAAAAAAGGCCAAGGGTTCCAGTAAAGAGCCGTGGGGACCGCGGTTACTGCTCCCGGCTCTGCAATCATTTCGTCATCAACAGGCGCAAGCGAACGTTGACACGGAAAAAAAGGAAAGAACTTTCCCTTTCCTCGTGATTGTTGCTCGCGATTGTTGCGGCGTACAATGCGAGGAATGGAAAAGTTTAGCAGTTTTTTTTTCCTCTGGGAAATCTCAAACACATCACGTGCCAAACGCGTCAGCAGCAGCAGCATCACGTGAGCAGCGCGTTAGACCGGAAATTGGATGCTGCATGTGAAGGGTTACGAGTGAATTCCCCCGCCCCGAAACAGGATTACTGAACTGAATTGTTATTAAAACCATTGCAACGCTCTGCGCCACAAATCCTCCAGCTGAAGATGAAGGAGAACGCGAGCTCACTTCAGCCAGCGTGATGGTGATTGACTCGAGCTGTAATCGAGCGTGAACAACCAACCAAAGGCCAAATTCCTGTCGCCGGATGCATTGCCGTTCGGGTTGAGGGAAAATTGTTGCTGAAGTTGCAGCTAATGATTAGGAAACCACTTGCAGGCCCATTAGTGCACATGATATGAAATGAAGCGCTCGAAGGCGGTTGGTGTGGCGGGCTGTCAGAGCAAACATAAAGCCACACACACGCGAGCATACAGGTCGCTCTTCAAACAGTCAAACTCAATCAAATCGCCAATCAACTAATTTGGCGCTCTAGCACCACTCCACATCCAGGCGCTGCTCGATGACCGACCGACCGACCGACCGAGACCGGGTTGATGATGGCCGTTCCTCGAATGTTCAAAAGCCAAATGTTGCCGCCCTGCATCCATATTTGCAGAATACTAGGAAGGGGAGGGGGGGTAAGTGAATCCACTTCAAACCAAACCGAAGCACTATATCATTACTACATTACCGACATGGAAGCCAATATTAAAGCCAATGTGGTTAGAATTCAGATTTTAATTAAGTCGCCCCCCCGCGCGCTCGATACCATGGTGCAGGGCCACGGTTGGCTTCCGCTAATGGTTATTATCCTACGACGTGTTGCAACCCATTTCCAAACTGTACGAAAGTATAATTCAATCCGGATAGCGGATTATTGAATTAAATTGTGAAATATGATCGATCAGCTCAGCGCGGCGCTTGTTCCAAGAAATCGACACATTATTAACTAGCTACCTAGTTAGCCTGCCGGTGACTGCTGCTGATATCGATCACAATCGATATCAGCAAAGCGCAAACTGTTGCAACTTTGGCGTTTACAGCGAGCCAGAACCTCATTACAACGGACACGGGAGCTGCTCTGTCTTCAATGCAGCAGCAGCAGCACATCATCATCATCATCATTAGTATCATCATGCATGTGGAGGGTGAAGGTGCGTGGTAGAGGGGGGTCGCACAAATTGCACTCCACAAATGCAATGCAAATCTGTCAATCAGTAAGCAAATTGTTTGCTCGATGTGCATCATCAGTGATTGAGTTGATTTGTGGTGATGGCAATGATGGTGGTGGTGGTACTAGGGGCAGTGGTTTGTTTTCCGCTCTGCCGAGCGTGCCGAATTGCTGGCGCGAATTAATTGACTGGCAGAACGCCCACTTACTACTGACCTGCATTCAGCAGCACATGATGGACAGGATGGCATGTTCCCCACGATTGGGAGAATGGGAGTCGAAGGACTTGTCATTACTGTAGCTCACTAAACTAAACTTGATGTATTTAGATCAGTTTTAGGAAAGATTCACTCACGACTAGTGCAGCACACTACGAAGATTTTTTTAGGATTTGCTAGTGACTTCAGCAACCTTCTAATGACTAATAAGATAAATGAAATACACGGTCTGTCGCAAAGTAAACAGGATTTTTACAATAGAGACATTTCTGGAGGCGCTACACTGATAAAAGTATATGTGTTGGAAAGGTAAATCTTTTCCTTATTTCCTGCCAAAATTTCATGAGATTTGGTCCATTGGAAGCAAAGTTATTACGTCTAAAGTAAAGCAAAGCAGCAGTTTTTGTGATCGGTACAAAAATGAGTATCGAGCAATATCAAGTTTTGTTTTCAACTCGGTAAAACGGTTACGAAATCGTATAAATCATTGCAACAAGTTTATGGTGATTATTACCTATTCCGTGGCCGAGTTTATGATTGGTATACGCTTTTTAATAACGGTCGTGAAGTCATCAACGGCGACTTTCATGTCGGCTAAGCCATGCTTTGTGATTATGCCAGAGAGCATCGAAGAAATGCGCGATTTTCACAAAATTGAGCCGAAATCGTCGTTGCGTTTTATGAAAATGGAATTGAGAGTTTCCAAAGATTCGTTTCATCGCAATTTTGACCGACCAATGGGGTGAATATCGAAGAATATCGTGAAGCAAGGGGTTGGCGCGGAATCGCGGAATCTCACCGATCGACGCTCATTATTGATGTTTTGATCAAAACTCGAATTTTATTGATAAATTGTTTCCCGTATTCACCTGATCTGGCATCTTGTGACTTTTATCTATTCGGAAAACTTCCCTTGTCGATGGAACGAAAACGTTATGCTGACATTTTGGCCATTCAGAAGACTTGTACCGACCACACAAACATACTTTACTTGAGGCGCAATAACTTTGCTTCCAATGCATCAAATCGAATGAAAATTTGTCAAGAAATAAGGAAAGGGTTTACGTTTCCAACACATATACCCAGATCGGTGTGGAGCCTCCAGAAATGTCCCTATTGGAAAAGTGTTGTTTACTTTGCTGTCGCAAAGTCGACCGTGTAGTGCATATGCCATTGTAAGGCACCGCCTAATGACGTATTCAAAGGAACAAATACTAGCATCGTGGATAATGTTACTAACTACTGTGAATCTTTAAAGATTTTAAGTTACTTTTTGGTCTGTTTTTTACAATTTTCTCTATCTCTCTTCATCCTCTCTACACCTTTTTAAGGGAAATTCTTTTCGATGTAAATCATCTACAACATAGAGAAAGCTGATTTAAAAGATGAAAATCAGTCTGGTTTGTTAATTAATAAATAATTCAATTTGAAAAAAATCCCTATAGAAGTAATACTTCAGAATAAAGCTCACAACTGACATCATCATAGAAAGTATGGCTTGTTGTGACTTTTTAAGAGTAACTGATCAGGACTAAAATTGGCTTTTGATAGGATTTATACAATAGGGAGTTATAAGTTCAACAGCAATAGTCTCTAAGAGATATACACAATAAGGAAAAAGCTGATTAGCTGTAATTTGGAAAGGAATTTGCTGATGTTTCAAAGAGTAAATGATTAATTTAGAAAAATACGTGATGTTCTCTCTGATGAAACTCTTAAGGATCCTTTTATTTTCGTGTGATATGGTTTGCAGCTTTGCTTGATTTTAGCACCTTGGTTGTTACCGTTTTCAATTTCCTTTTAATTTTATTTCCTATTAATTTTATTTCCTATCACTTTGTTGAACAACTCAATTAATGTGTCGTCTTGGATTTAAAAACAAAAATAACAAATTGGTTGTATTTTAGTGCGGTGCAAGTAAACACCTTTCACTTGTTACCACAACAGCTTGTTCTCTCCAACGCTATCCCAAGATATCATCAATTTCATCCATCCAGAATGCAATGTTCTCCACCTAACCAGCAGCAATATTTATCGGAGGCTCCGGTCGTACCATAATCAACCCAACACGAACGTGATAAATGTTGCCAACTTTAACGTTAATCAACACAAAAAAACGAAAAACAAACACAGTCAACCTTTAATCTGACACGATCCGCTCGAACCATGCTCTGCCCTTCGAGGTAACATCGACGTCCATCAGCGGCAGCAGCAACGGCAGCAGCAACGGCAGTCCAGCATTACTAAGCTTAATCTCTTCGCTCGCGCTACCATCGACAGTGGTTGGGGCGATGGGGCGGGGTGGCGCTATACTCAGAATCCGAACCGTCTAGAAGCTGTCAGATGCCATGTGGCACGATCTGCCAAAAGCAGCAAAAACTTTGCCCCGTATGACCTCATTCATTCATCATTACGAGGGAAGATAAGGATCTCTCATTCGCGTTCGCGCAAACCGGCGCAAAACGGAGACGCAAAGAGTGATGAAGAGAGCAAGAGAGAGAGAGAGAGAGAGAGAGAACGAAAGGGAGAGAAAAAGTGAACGAAAATCTGCCATTTGTAGGGTCATAAATCCCGGGGTTAATAAATTCCCGCCCCACAGATCCCAAACACTGACACACAGCCCGTCACTGCGTCACGCCGTCACGTCACATGCGGAGGTTTGGAAAACGGAAAATCATCATCCATCTGCTTATCGCGGGAAAAGGATCAGTAATCAGTAGCTACACGGTCGGTGCATGGAATGAGAGGAAGGACGAGTCCTGGACCGACCAAGTGAGTGAGTGACGGCGAGGAGTTAAACTCATTGGAACCGCTTGTTGCGCTTCGCTCAGAATGTGTGTGTGTGTGTGTGAGGACACCAACCACACCCACCACACAACACCCCAAAACCTTTTTACGGCGTATCCTTTGCGTGATCCCCAAAAAGGACGCAATGTCCGTATGAGATGCTCCAATCAACCAAACGACGGCGGCCCAGACCAAGACCAACCAACCGCTGCGTAACCTCCCAGACCAAGTGCCGCCGCCGTCACTGCCTCGGATATCCTTTTTGTCGTCATCAAAGGACCTTCGTCTCGTCGGTCAGCCTCCGGGTCCTTCTGTGTCTCGTCGGTCGTGTATCACTTACAAAATCATGGCCTGCGTCCGGGCGATCGACCTCCGCCATGAGAGTGTATTATCTCCATCTATCGCCGGTCGCCAGCCAGTACCCCCCGTTTTTCGCACCCCTCGCCCCTTTTATGGGTGACAAGTGAAAGTAAGCTAATTAAATTAACATGTCTGTCACGGAGCATGATGATGGCGACTTACGGATAATTCCATTTCGGTAACCCTCACCCACGAGTCGGCCCCTTGTTTCGGAGTTGACGCCGCACCGGATGCTGCACACAGACGCACACGAACACACATACAAATATGACAAAAGGGGACGGTGGTTGTTGTCTTGCCTTTTTTGTTTTGTCAAACCAAAACTTCGCTCCACTGCTACTGCTACTGCTGCTGCTAGTGCTGCAAGTGGTTACATTCTTGTGTGTCTTCACACAACGCCGCAGATGCCATATCTGCGTGAGATACTCTTGTTTGGGAGTCTGATGTGAATTCAGGTGGGCGCGCGCGGGATGGCGTACTACCCACACAGCAGCAGCAGCACCGCCGTCCAATGATTTTCGTATTTCAATTCCAAGACATTATACCAACCACCAGCGAGCGAGCACAGCGACAGTAGCAATGTAATGCTGTCTGTCGAGGGCACTGCTATGCCTCGAAGACAATTATGTTCCCTCCACTCGCGTTGAAGAACCTGACTCTGGTATAGCGCCACTCGAGCAGGAATGTCTGGTACGCTCCGGTATCGAGGCACATATGCTCGAGAGCATTGCGTCGCTTCTCACGCTCGCTCGCTCGTCTCCTTTCGCACCTTCCATACTGGGGAAAATTTTGTATTTCTACCGAAACGACTCGACTCCCTCCCCAAGTACGGAACTGAATACTGTACTCTGTTGTGCCCAAGGGAACAGCGCCAAATGTTTCACGTTTTGTCGCTTCTCGGTAACGCTCGGTGTGGAGGTTTTACAATTAAATTGTCCTGTCACGTTGCTACCACCACACCATGGGCCAAGGACCCAAGGGGTGAGTACAGGGAACTAGTAAGTTCCAGTCGTAAGCGCGCAGACAAAAGCGAAAATCATCATTCTAACTCACTACCACAGTTTGTGAATTATGCGGAATTACATACCGACCGAGTAGGCGCTGGCAGGCGCTGGCATGTAGGTTGAATACCGTCCCCAGCAGGGTCCTCAGGCATTGTTCTCGGAAGCCGGATTACGGGCTCCTGGCTGCCGTTGAGGATCAACTTCAACAAACAATGATCTATTAAGGCGCAATCGACCCCTCGGCATATAGGTTTTTGGGAAGATTTCATCAATCCACCTCAAGTGCTTGCCCATACCATCTGCATGGAGCTTACACTCTACTGATCTCTACTGCTATCTGAGTTCGAAACAAACTCCCTTTCGGAAGGGATGTAGTAACGGTGAATGGTTTCCAATAAATGCCAACCATCCAAATGTGCCATCATCGTGTTCCAAGGCAACGGAAAATTCGATATTTTAAGGGATCATCAAAAACTCAATCATGCCCGGCAACGGCCACCATTGCCTTCGCGGGCAATCAACGGTTGGCGGATGGTCTTGCCCGTCCCAGCATGCACGCCGGTCAAATAGACTTCAAACCCCAAGTGCAATTCTGCTGCTGGTGATCTGCGTCAAAGAAGGAAATTGCATCGCACCCGACTTCAAAGTGAATCTCGTCTGCTCGTTTCGTCTTCTTCAGGGAATACCTCCACCGGGGAACAAGTCGATGTGGATTCACCTCAGCGCCCGGGATCCGGAGAGCAGCATTGCAATGGGCTGCGTGCCCGCCCAACACACCAACCTGGTAGAAGGCAGAATCGGCTAATCTAAGTTCCCAGCCCTATATAGCGATAGAGAATACGGGGAGACAGGGAAGCGTCTCCGTATAGGCAGACGCGCATAGTTCCGAACTCCTAGCCTCCTAGGATTGACTCACTCACGAACGAGAAGAACGATGAACGGTGATGAAGATTCGAGGGGTTTCGCACACGACGGGAGGACGGTGAAGTTTCCAAATTTCCGGATTCATATCCGTGGTTTGGCTTCCACCAGGGCAGGGCAGGGCAGCTTGCGCCTCACCGAGCGCACCAAGGATGAGGATGAAAGTCGCGGCACACAAAACGGTAACACTGACGGGATGCGAGCCCGGCTGCTGCTGCTACTGATGGAGAAAAGTTTGCTTCATTCCACGTTGGGCAGATGATTTCATTTTTCGGAAGCAATCTTCTTGGGGTGGGGTGGGCCGCGCCTCACATTATGTCTCTGATTCGCGCAACCGAAATGATACGCCGCTCTGTCGGTGGAGGTACGTCAACGGGAATTGCGGGTCTATTCGGCTTTGTTCTCCTTTATGTCCTTTGCTTCACCGGTAATCGAACACATTTGCGGCTGGATTAGCCAACTTCCCGCGTATCTTTATGATCTCTGGAAGTTGATGTTTTTTCGGTGGAATACCACAGCATACTGCTCTGACTGGAGGGAGAAGAGCGTCTAGCGGACCGATCGGACATAAAAACCTGCATCGTAACAACGTTTAAGTGTCGGTATAGATTACATATGGCTGACACACCATTGTGCGTATATTCCACCAAATCAAATCCCAAGAGTGTGCATCGACCGTTGCCAATGGTAACGCGGTTTGGATGCGGTTGGACGCAACCTCGGCGACACCACGCACGACCAGCGCGAGATGTAACACTAGAAATGGAAATGTAGCAAAACGGTTACCATGACAGCACCGAAACCTCATAGTCGTCTCGGAACTTCAAAATTACTTCCAGAGGACCACCACACCAGCCGGCAACCCGAACCGCACACCATGGATCGTTGGTTCTCATGGATATGAGGTTTCCAGGGGCCCGATGGCCATTCTAGCGTCGCTCGATACCTCGTTTGCATCATAAATCGACCGACCCACACGCTCATCGCCAGTCATTTATGATCCCCCTTGGGGAACAAAACTCATCAAAAGGCAGAACTAAGGAGGCGAAGAAGCGTTTAGCGTTTGTTCCGATATTTCGATCCACGGTTTAAAATGCCACTCCCAAAAACCCGAACCACGGGGATCACTTCATCCGGACTTCATATCCATCCGAATATCGTCTCGCAGATCCATTAGACATTCCTTTCAACATTCACTTTCAATTATCCACATTCAGCGCGCATCGCATCGCATCGTACGGATCAGAAGGCCTCAGACTCACTCTGCTCACTATAATCCTGCGCCCAAGGAATCGCGAAATCCTCTTGTCAGTATCTCACAAAGGGGGGTAATACACGTACAATACGTATCTCATCTCATCTCATGCGTTCTTCCCGAGATCATGTCGGGCTCGAAATGATGTGTCACGGATTTTAGGCTCGTCATCGCTGCTGGTTGGCTACTGGGAAATGGAAGATTAAAGTGTCTGCCTGCCAGTACCATCATCCGGCCCCGGCACCGGATTTGGATTCGCACAGCACAGGAAACAGGGCGCCAACTGTGAAGGACATTGTGTCCTTCTCTCGTGGAATGCAAGCAAGCAAGAAGCGAGGAAGAAGAAGAAGCGAACCGAGATAAAGCCAACCACCTTGTTGCTTCGGGGCCATTCAGGCCAAGAATGTGCCCTCACACACGCACACACACAGGCACACCGACAGGCATCGTTGGATATGTAGTCGCACGTGTATATGGGATTACAGCAATCTCCTCGCAATCTCTTTCTCTATCTCTCTTGCTCTCTGCTTTGTACACGACAGGAATGTATTGCCACACCATTCCCCCCTCTTCTGTTGCGGTCCATCACCACCCACCCTCCACACCCACCGGTGATGTGATTGGCATGTGAAAAACACGCGGCCGCGTGGAAGCGCGCTCCAAAAATGCGTCTCCAACAGGTACACAGGTAGCCTCTAGCCTCTACCTCCGCCTTCTGCCATTCCGCCTTCAGGGCCCACCCAAGAAGCCGCCACCATCATCGTCGTCATCGCCATCGTCATCAACCGAGAAATGGCGCATCCCTTCGCGTCAGGGCCTTCGCGGTACGCGGCAAATGGGTCCTGTGAAAAATTGATAAAGCATATTTCCGGTGTCCGGAAGCGCACCACAGCCCCGTCGTCATGTTTCCCACCACTCCTCCCCGTCTTCGTTGTCCCAAAAAACGGGGAAAAACAAAACCCAAAATGTGCCATCAAACCCGCTTCAAAAGCCTCACGTCAGTAGCATTCGTGCGCTTCGCCTTCTACGTTTTTTTTTCTTCTTCTGTTCCGCGAAACAAGCGTCCCATCAAAGGCGGCGACTAGGTGGTAGGTAGCAAGCAAGCACCTAAGCTTCCACCAGCAGCCAGCGCGTTACAGCGCGTAAGTCAGGCCTACCGACATCAAACACACGAACTGCGAGCTGCGGAGCGTCACACTTGGATGCCTTCCTTCGCTCGGAAGGCGGCTCCTCCTGTACCGTTTTCTGAGGAGGGGGTATCTTCATCTTTTTAGACAGCATCCTCTTCCCCGGAGAAAGCACCTTATGGATGGATGCGATGGGAGATAGCACGTGAGAGAGCGAGCGAAGGAGGACCTTTCCTCGAGAAGAGGGAAAAAGAAAAGCAAAATATAATGATACCCAAAGATCGTGGAATTTTCGTAAGCAATTTTAATGATAGAATGATTAAATTATGCTAATTATTCGTGGCATCCGCCTCTGATCGTTGTCGGTCGATAGCATCGTTATCGACAGACGACGACGACGATGACAACGACGGTCGAGGGTGAGATGACGACGAAGATGCCACAGCATGTTGCTTTTGTTGTCTGTTGCAGAACAGCCTGTCTCGCGTCACGTCGATTCCCTCTGGATTTTGTGGACACACAGCACAGTATGCTGATTTTCTATTAAGATAAATGTGTCCACGACGACGACGACGACGACGACGACGAATTCCGGGGACTGCGAAGGCACCGAAATCACTTAACGAAGTGTTGGGGCCAGCCATCGAGCGGCTAATCAATTTGCCTGAAATTACACGCTAAATCAGAAAACAAGCTTTTGCGCGAGAAAAAAGGTACCGCACCTCGGTTGGTTGGTTGGATTTTAACAACCAGTAAAACGATGAAAAATTAAGGTTTTGTTATCAAATATTGTGTGCTGAAGTGTGCCACGCACCTGTCATGGTGCGAGCGGAAACCAAAAGTCAAAAGTGAGTCGATCAACCCAACAACACCAAACAATCGATCGAGTATCGAACCTCCTCGTGTGAGTCGTGATCAATAATCCGTTAACGAGCCTTTGTTGATTGTTCCAAAGATGTCGTCCAAGTGTCCCGTTGTACTGGGAGCGCGAACCACTGAAGTGACACTAATTTCTTCGACAAACAGCAACAGCAGCAGCAGCGTGTTGCAGCAACATCTACGGCTACGGCTGAAGGCGAAGAAGATGAGGCCAATGGAAACCCAAACCCTCATATCATCCATCAAAGCCTCGACGAGCGATAAGACGAGTCACTGCGTGTGTGTGCATGAGATCGCTTATCGTCGTACGCACTGACTGATTGACATCGATTTCCTGGCATTTACCTGCAAGCAGAGAAAAAAGAAGAGAGACACAAAAAAGAAAGGCCCGTTAGTCACAGTGGAGTGGAATAATCGATTGCGTCGCCGAGAGGCCGGTCGGCCTGTCCGTAATTAAAGAATAAGAACGCGTCGTGGTCAAGCCGGAAAAGAGTGACAGATACCCCGCACACATCGAGCTGGTGTCCCAAAATGTGTGTGATCGAAAGTGGTCGAGAGCTGTCAGATTATCAGAGATAAAGAGAAACAAATTAGCTTCCACTGGGCCGGGGCCTTCTGCCGAGGGATGGCCACCGATGGCGCGAGCGCCGAGATTGAGTTTCGTGTGGTCATTTCGGGGCCACCATTTCGGCATCTTCCTGTGTGACAGGCAGGCGCGCAACATGTTGCTCCTCATTCAGGGGGTTTTTACATGGGAAAGCGCATAAACGAGCGTACAGCCGCACGATAAGCGGATCCAATCTGTCAAGGTTCCGAAGCGGATTAGCGCTTGGCAGCTCGAGTGCGCCCCAAACACCCGAAGCCCCGAAAAGGCATGTCAATCAGATCTTGCGTGCCTGAAAGATCTGAAAGGGCAACCGCCTCCAATTGGTATCAATTACAGTGCTGCACAGCTCCCATTCCATTCCATTGTGGCCATTCCTGGACTCCGGAAGCTGGCACCACGCATCGGTGAGGTGACGGAAGTTTCCAAAACATTGTCTGTCAAACGACGCAGCAGTGTCAACTGATTATTTCTGGGGTGTCATTTTGCTCGCCCTTAATTCTCGCTGCCATTGACCTCCGCCAATGGGACCCCGTCCCTTTGAAACATGCCGATGCACGCTAGTTCCTGGAGTCCGGAAGCTAGAGAGTATTGAACCTTGGCAAGTTCTCTGGTCTAGTTTTGGATAACCGAGTTTGCTTAACCATCGTTTTCGGGAAAGAAAACTCAAACAGCAGAAAGGCAAATGACGACGACAGCTTCAAGGCCACACTCCAAGCGAGGTTTGTGGCGGCCACCAGTAGGATGATCACGAACGCAACCAAGTGACAAACCGAAAGACAGAGAGACAGAGAGAGAGAGCGACCGCTACGGCACGTCATGCATGTCGTAGACGGGAGGTTATGTCAATCAGCGTCGCTCGTTTGACACATGTCGCTCGGTCGGTCGCTTGCCTCCTGCCGTATCGATCGGGAATTGGCCACAGCCAGGTCTGGTGTGGTTCTGGTTGACGAGTACCGTTTGCGCGTTTAAAGCGGAACCGACAGGATGCCCATTGTTAACGCATTTTCTCCCTTGCGCCGCCATTACAGGAAAGAAACGAGAGAGATGAGATGAGCCTGAGTGCAAAGCGTGAACAAAGCCAAGCCAAGTCAAAGCCAACGTGCCAACAGATATTGCCTAGGTTACGCGCACGATGAGTGGACGAAATCCAAAGTGTTGATAAATAGCTGCAAACCACACATGAGTCAACCACAATCTTTCCATTTACTGTCACTTGCTCTAATGGTGAACCAATCAATCGCTTTTTATTTCTAATTTCGTAATGCACAGAGTACGCTTGAACGCTTGAGGGTAAAATCAAACATTGCTCTCCCCCTTCAGTGTAACAAAGAAAAACTCCGAAAACAGAATCCGGGAAATCGAAAAACACCGAAGTGAAGCGAAAATAATATTGATAATGCAAAGTCACCGGAAAAACGGCGCTTTGACACATGGTCCGGCCATCCGGGTGCACACGTCACGCACATATGGTCTTGTCCCGGTCACACTTTGCCAGCTGTACACTCTATTAAAAGTATTAAATTTACTCCCGAAAACTTCGGCGTGCAAGTAAACAACCCCGGCAACGGCGGCAAACGTCGTTCGACGCCATTGGCGCACCCCTTGGTCACGTGGTCGTATACAATCGAACTCCACCCTACCGCGGGGAACCACAGGAGAAACCAGCTCTTCTGCTCCCAGCCACAGAATGCCCAAGCATTCAATTACATGCACTTTCCGTTTTTTCGCCGGGAAATACCGGAAAATGGATGCTCAGCTGCACCTGATGATTCTCCGTTCTCAGGCGCGCCATTCCAGGGCAGGAGGGCTGCCAGGCGGTGGCCACAATACATCATCGCGTACCGCCGGTTACCCGGGCCGGGTGGTAGTGGTGGTGGTGGTGGAGGTGGTTAAGAAAAATGACTTTTCTTTTGCAGCGCCAGCAGCGTTCACCAGTCCGAAGTCCATTCAAACATCGTCCTGAGAGAGAGGTGAATGGCTGGTGGTGGTGGTGCTGCACAAAAGCCCGGTGCCGGAGTGCCAATCGATATTGTACAAATTCAATACCTCGACACTCGATCGTTTGTCGTTTGCTCACTTTTGGGGCAGAAGAAGAAGATTCTTCGCCGCTTCGCTCCTTGAACAAAAAAAAAACGGGAAGCGCTAGCAACCTCGACTGGCTCCTCGGACCTGTCAGTTGTTTGCGCGTTGCTGGGGGTTACAACAACAAAAAAAAACACTTACAACTCAGGAGGCGCGCCCGCGCTCCCGTGTGGTCGGGAAATGTAATATTTCAAAGTGGAAAACTTACGAAAATCAATGCGATAATGCGTTCCACGAGAGGGGGGACCAGAGTGCTGGAAAACTTACGACGCGATGCACTTGCCGCATTTCCTTGTGTTTTTCTTTCACCTCCCCTTCCGAAACATTTTCAACAAGGAGCACCACAAAAGCAAACACACAAAATGTCTCTCTCTCCAAGAACAGGCGCCCAGTTTGACAGAACAGGAGCGTGTCCGAGGACAAAGGCGTAACACAAAGCGCAACCTTCCGTCTGCTCCTTCCACTATCGTCACGTATATTCTGTTACGAAACGTTACGGCACTCCATTCGGGGCGCTGTGTTTCTTTTACTGCTACTGCTGCTGCAAAATGGCCACAACAACAACCAAGCAGAAAGTGTAATCTCTTGTGTCGGTGTGGCTTCTTGGTGGCGCGTTGAGCTGATTGAGTGATGAAGTGGGTTTTCCAATTGCTGGAAAAACTGTTCCAACACCCACGACGCAAACCTTCCCCCCTCCCCGGCCGGTGTCAGTTTGCGGCGTTGCAATGCAATGCCATCCACCGCCACTACTGCCACCACTGCCACCGCCACCGACAAGGTCTTCGGCCTTTGGCTTCCTTCCTTTTGGCTCAGGTGCTCGATATCGATGGTCCGGACCATCCGGTGAACCGGAACGACGGACCAGTCCGCAGCGAACCGCGTGAGCCCTAATCAGTGACAATTTGGACGTAATTCAATATTCCGCCTCTGCGGTGGCCGGTCCGGTCCACCTTGTGGCCTTTACCTTGAGGTTGGTACACGGTGAGGCACCAACAACCATTTCTTCCGACAAACGATTTCTTGCCAGCACGAGCAACAACAGCACAACAAAGCCCTTCCCCTCTGTGCATTTTGGATCGTCTTTTGTTGACCAGGTTGCGTCGGTTTGCGGTAAACAATATGGACGACCCCGGGAGCTATAATACTGGAAGGAATAAATTATAATACCATAATTCTCCTCCTGTTACACAACATAATGTCATTAGTCGAGTAGCTATTTTCTACTATTTATACCTCTCTCTCTCTCTCTATTCCTTCTTCTAGAAAAAGCAAAGTACTTCTCCCTTCTACGCGGGAGTTCGAGAAGCTTTACCGTGATTTAGAACAAGCGAAAAAAGAAAGAACGAAAGGAGGTAAATTGGTTTCCAAATAACCTCACAGAACACAGTCCCACTGCACCGTTTGGTGCGGTTTAGCGAACGAACCCGCCATGAACACGTGTTACTGAAAGATTAATCATGTCGCCGCCGCGTCCGGACTTTGTGCCGTTTTGTGAAACTCTTTCAATCCCCGGCGCGCGCACCATTTTTGGGCGGCATCGAAAAGCCGAATCAAGGGGACATTACGCCACCATTCGTCGATATCCCCCCTTCAACTGGTGAGAAAGCTGCTAGGTCCGCACCGCGGACAGGGGCTACCGAAAAATTATGGCCACTTAGGAAGAGTCTCCAATATTTCCAACTTTCTCCTCCATCCATCCATCCCACGGATCCACGTGGTGACGGAGATCTTCGGAATCTAAATTAAATTACTCTTCGGTTGGACGTGGTAAACGCGGAAACGGGTGCTAACGGATCCGGCCATCAATGTGCCATCACTGGTGGTAGCAGGAGTGGGAGAGACCCTGTACCCCACACTTGGGTACACCATGAATCAATGGCCCCCGAAAGATTGAGGAACAGACTCCGGCTCCAAGCTGCTTGACAACTAGTCTGGTGTCCACCTTCTACGGACCGATTGAAGCAGATGCATCGTCCACTGCAGCAGTAGCAGCAGCAGCAGCACCGGGGAACAGCATAATATGGATCAATCTGGCCAATTTATTGGTAGCTAAACGAAATAAACGCAGAGAATTGGAAGCCACTAGGCACAAGGGATGCATCTGCTGCTACAGCTTTCGTGAGATGGAGGAAGGAACCCTCATTTGTAGCGGGACCACGACCAGAAGCACCGCCAGCTATAAATACGAGTTTTTGGGGTTTTCGGCGACTTAAAAAATCACTTTCCACTTCCCCAAAAAGAAGAAGACACTCTCCAAAGGCGCGGGAATGTGTGATCGACACACGAGAGAGGAACTAGGAGGTGGTGTTAATAATTCAGGAAAATTAACTCGATTGGAAATTATTATGTTTGCTGTTGTCGTTCCTGTTCCTGCTGCTGTTGTTGTTGTTGCTTAACGCGTGATTTACGATTTGTGTGGCGGAGACGTTGGACTCTGTTGGTGGCGGATGCAAAACGCGAAAGAATTTTTTGGTTGAGAATCCCCGAAGCCGTCGAAGGGATGAGAACAGAACAGAGAGACGAGCGCGACGAACACCAATTAAGCACCAAACGCAGAACAGACGCCCGCGTCGCGAAGAGCTGCGAGCAGGGCCGAGCATCAGAAACAAAACATTTAATTAACGACGATCAGACGACGATCCGCTTCAGCAAAAGGGGCGATGTGTATGTGTTTCCACGGTTTGGCTCCATAATGAGACCGCGACCGCGACCGGACCGGGGGAAGCTGCATTTTTGAAGTTGTAAGAACATTTCGGTTTGCTCATTTGTGGTCGACTGAGCGAATGACGAGCGAGTGGGGCTGTTGGGTTGATGGTTTGTTTGACCTTTTTTTTCCTCCAACCGAAACGCCTCATTGACCTCTTTAATTTGAATGTAGCCGACGGTTTGGGGGCGAGAATCACTCGATAGATGGACGAACAGTGACTTTTGGAGGAGAGAATACAAAGATTTGAAGTGTCCAAGATATGAAGGAATGTTTCAGTGGAGCTTTTTTGACAACATTTTTGACGCGACCATTGGTTGGTCTGCAGACACAACAGATGCTGATCGTTTTCAAACAGTGAACTGAGAAACAGGAATGTAGGAATTGACAAACATTTTCTACATTATTCGTAGCGAGTGAGGAATTTGAGTCCAGGGATATCATTACTAAGAAGTCTCTAAAAGGTCTGCTATAACTCCAATTTAGTATTGCAACAAATGTGTTCCACAAGTACAGTGACATAAAGCATGGAACAGGTAATACTTGACCGCACAAAATAGGTCATATCTGAGTCAAAACATGACGTATAAAGAAAAGAAAGGTGTCATTTTGTAGGTTTTCTTATTGCCTTTAATAAGCCATAATGATGCAAATTATTCATTAGATTTTTATATGACTTTTTCAATTTTTACTTTGACAAAAATGTTTGCACACTACTGTAGGTCACATCATTTGCCTTCTTGTTGCACATCACTCTCATTTCAGTTGGTTTTTATACATTTCTGATATACTTTTTAAGTTTCCTTATGATAATTGTCCAATAGAAATCGATGGAACGTAAATCCAGTCATTTTTGTGGATTGATAGTTTTCCCAAGAAATCGATCTATTTGAATACAAAAAAAAAATAACGCCATACCTTCAACAAGAACAGCTGTTTAAATCATGCCAAACTTACACAGGATCATTGGAGGACAAATGCAAGGCAAAATCCTTTTGTGTAAACACTTTTTTCACTTCCATCCTAAAGTTTACATATGGTATTTTGAGTCGCGTATGGAAATTTTAAGACTTTCACGGTTTTTTCTCCAGCCAAATCCATTTTTTTTCTCTTTTTCACCCAAAAAATACCACTAAATAAACAGACTGCAATGATTAAAACGCTGTCAACGGAATGGCAAAGTGACCACTAGGCGCGCTACAATGACTAAACAAAAGCGGCCAAATATTAACTATTCCATGCTTTACTGTTCCCTGTTTCGCGACACAATTTTCAACGCGAAACTTTCCAATAAATTTCCAAATGCAAATCCAAGTCGATACCCTAGACGGGGATTCAGCATTTCTCACACGCAAAAACCTTGCGCCTTGTACTCGTATTTTATCGCACGTCTGTGTGTGTGTGTGTGTGTGCTGCTGGCGGTTCCAGGACCTCAGCGAAACACGCATTCCATCCTGTTCGCCCTCCTCCTACTCGGTATTCACCCCCCCAAACCCGTGAATCGATCACGCCTGTTTACTTCGGGAATCGATTTCCCATCGCGCACCTCGCGGCAGGTTGCGGGCAGGTTGGTGCCAGGAATCGACCATCGATCGGCCGATCGATGGGCACGTGGGGACACAGGACTGACAGACTGGCTGTTGCATGTTTCACCGCTCTTCCTCCTTCCCTTCTCAAGCGCCATCAAGTGCTGCTGCTGCTCGTAAATGGTCGGCCGCGCCACGCTCTTGTGTCATGCTCGATCACGATTCACATGTTCAAGAAACCGTGAGCTATGCCAACGGAATTACACCATGGACACACGGACACGTCCACTGCAACTCGTGTTTCCTGACCGTGTACCGGTCAGTTTGACGTTCTTCATGCGCATCTGCGACCGAAACAACGAACGGCTGTCGGGGCGAGGGGCCAATCGCCCAATGGTTCGCAAACACTTCCTTCCCACAGCGCAGACGGGTATCCGGGGGGGGGGGGGGGGGCGGGGGGGCGGAGACCGGAATGGGGGAGTGGAAGAACCGCATGTATTATTTTTTAGTCCGGCCACGAAACGGAAAGGAAACATTTCGTGCCGCGACATACATTATTGTTTTATGTCTCTCCCACATACGAGCACGGAGCGGAGTTGCGTGGAGGAGGAAGAGGAAGAGAAGAAGGAGGAGGAGAAAGAGGACACTGGCATGACGTGGATAGGAGTCCGAGAGGTGGCCTTCAACCCGAAACGGTGCGTTAGTGTGATTCCAAATGCCACAACAAAAACATTCTGGGATTTTTTGTAGGGACAAACCTTGAATATGGAGCAGAGTAGATGAAGTCTTGATAACTGTTTTTTGGGGGAAACAAACATACATTTCGGGTCGCAAAACGAATCGGCAGCACTGGATTTTGCATATTCGATCCAACAATTTCCTCTCTAGCGCCGTCCAAACAAATTTGGTGAAAGTTTTGTCGAAAACTCACCAAAAACCAAAAAACAAGAATAGACGAAGCAATAAACAGACAACGGGACGACCTCCTAACCTTCGGCCACTATCAGCCCGGTCAGATCATCGCGAGAATGCGCGTCTTTAAATCGAAACCCAAACGACGCCCAGATCGGGCCACGAGTCACGAAACGGGAATGGTAGAATATGCCGCTTTGACATGCCAAATGCGATCCATCCGCGAAGCGAAATGAATGCGTTTTATGAGCCCCCTCGAGGCGATCGATAAAAGCTGATGAGAGGGCGACAGAGTGAGTTAAAAGCACGCCGCATAAACAATGCACAACAACAGCCCGGTGTTGGATTTCATGATAAACATGGCGGGCTGCATGATGAATAAAGATTTCGACGACGACGACGAATTCGACGACACGCGAGACAGGTTGATAAGCAAGCCTTAAGGGTCGCCTGAAGACAGAAGATGTCACGCGCAACCGGCTGGAATGTGGGTATTGAAGCCATGCAATGGAACTAATAATGATTCTGCTGTAATGGACCCCGTAGGTCATCGGGCGCGGATCCTATTCAAAGTGAGATACTTTTCGCATAAAAATGGGTTCCGCCGTGCATAAATTACTGTTTGAAGAGGATCCTTGCAGGGATAATAGCAGTACATAAAAGTGACTTGTCTCTACGTGGGCAGTTAAAAGCAGCAGGGAGTAAACTAATTGAAAATGAGGTTGTTTTTATCTGAAACAATAAAAAAGATCCCAACATTGTCAAAGTCCGAACTAAGGACACTATAACAGCTCGTTAAATGCACTTCTCCCGAAGCACTACTACACAAATGAATCAAAAATACCTGCGCTGAGTTGCGCGGTTGTTCTGCTTCGCATTCCACTGCTAGCGAAGGCTCGGTTCGTTCGCTTCCGCGCTTAATTGATTCGGAAAACCATTCCACGGTTGTGAAGGTTGCCAAGAACCCAACCCCGTGAAAAGCATTCCACTTGCAGCAGTAGTAGCAGTAGCAGCAGTAGCATGTGCTCCAAAAAGTTAGTTTCAATTTACAGTCCGTTTAAACCGAGTTTATGTTGCGCGGATATTGCATTAAGCATTAAAACGGAAAACACAGGATGCGATGCGAAGCGGAAATGGAGGTCGGTGGGTGATGGGTGGTGGAGTGGGCAATGAAAAACACAAAAGAAAGGAACTAAATTCCCCTCTTTCTCCAGCACACCCCCCCTCCCCCACCCCTTCTATCTGTAGCCACGCCATCATCGAGGTCATTTCCTGTATCGATTTTCATCGGAGCGCCGGGAAAGGGGAAATCGTAATACAATCTCCGACCTTTTCTCGCTCTCTCTCCCTACTCTCTGGCCTCTCTCTGGTGTGAGGGTGTGTACCGTTGTTTGTGCTTCTGACCACCCCCCCCCCCCCCCCCCCCGAGGACCAACGGACCGAACATCGATCGATCTCCCCCTGGAGCCAACGTTAGGCGCATTTAAGGCTTTTCCGGCATCCTCCGGGGCTCACGGTGGGATTTTTTTGTTAATTTTTCCCACTTATCCGCCCCTCTTATCCGCCCGGTTTCCTGCTTCCTTTCTCCACCTCCACCCCCAGATCGGCGTTAATTGATTTCATTTTACGAGAATGCAAAAATAGCTCGACCTTTTCTTTTTTTTTTCCCTCCGATATCAAGAGAAGAACCATTTTATTACGATCGGTTGACGTACCGAGGAGGTGATTGGAGTGCTGGAATTTCGGTCCCTGTGTGAAAATCCGTGGAATAAAATGTCGGAAACACCAACAAGCCCTGAACGCGGCTGAAGAAAACAAAATGCTTAAGTGAAATTAACTCTACTTTTGGGCCCCTGTTTTTGGTGGCCCCGGTTCTACGCATGGTCACAACGCCAAACGACAGGTCAGGTCAGGCTGTCGGATACGGATCGATGACAGACCAGTCCACGGGCACCGCCCCTCGAGAAATCCCCGGTCCCAGTACCCGAATGGGAGGCAAATTGCTAATTCTTGCTGCAAAGACCCCGTCCTTAATGGCCAAACTCAATGGAGCAGCTCAAAAGGAAACAACCTTGGCTGCCGTCGCCGTCGCCGCCGCCGCATCGTTGCGCATTCCCGCTCCATTGAGCCGTAACGGTGGCAGGGAAGGGAGGTACGAAGGAGAAGGACTGGATTTTATGTCATGTCCGGGATGGTGGATCCGGGCGCCTCCAGTCACCGTGAAAATTACACGCCGAGCAAAATCCGATGCCGAAGAGAGCGCCATTAGAAAGTAACACCTCGAAGATCATTCTCCTCCTGCTTCTCCTCCTTCTTCGGCTGCTCCTTCGGCTGGTACCTTTTCTCGAAACATCAAACTTTACGCTTACCTCGACCCTCGAGTGTAGGATGAAAAGCGGGGTGTGTTAGTGTCCTGACCGGAGCAGAGAACCCTTCGATGTAATCTTTCTCCAACCGACCAACAACGACAACAACGACAACGACGATGACGATGAATGGCAATTAATTCGAAATCTTCTTCCACCGATCTTCACTACTGGTAACTCGCTGGACTGCCGCCGGCAAACAACTGGAGAACAGAATTAACTGTGAACTCACCCGGTCGTCGCAGGCGCCTCGTTGCGAAATCTTGACGCAATGCGCCGAACACACACACACACACACACACGAGAGAGAGAGCAAAGCCTACATTTTCTCGTGTATGCCTGCCAGAGAGAGAGAGAGAGAGCACTCCGGGGACACCAAACACGGACGGATGGAAGATGGGGGTTTATAGACACACTTTGTACAGTAATTAACATAATCAAAAAGGATTTGAGGGCTTGTTTTGGGATTTTAGGATAGTGTTCCATCCGGTTTGAAGGGAGGCGTTCGAGTGGATGAAGGAGGAGGAGGAGAAAGGGGAGGAGGTTCACCAAGTCATGATTTGATGTTATCCGTCCGCAGGCGTTAACCACTGCCGCTGGTGTTATGAAGTGAACGCAGCAGCAGCAGCAGCAGCAGCAGCAGCAGCGTTTAGAGCGACACTTTTCGCTTCTCATTTAAAACATATAAATCATGATCAATTTCCATTGATGCGTAAAAGTGATGATGCTGATCGTCGGCGGTGTTAATGATGCGGAGGTTGAGGTTGCGCGAATTAAATGCTTTTTCGTGTTAAGGAGGCAAAGTATATTTATATCAAGTGTACTCACTCGATTGGAGATCGCTTTGCAATGGATGGCTCATAACTCATTTTGAAGGTTGTTATTATATAATAGATTAAATTGGAATGGAATACCTTTAAGTCCTTTAGTTTCACCTTCAATTCTAACTTGCTAACTTGTTTAGTTTAAGAATTTCAAGCATTAAGTTCCAAATTCAACTTAATAACAAATAAAAAGTTAATCACAATATACTGTATCACCACCACCAGCACCGCAGAAGAGGATTAAAATGTTCTCAATTACCATTTTGGAGCAGTTAGCAAATAATTTGGCCACACTATTTGGATAAATTTGACTGAAAACCAACTAAAAATTGAAAGAGTTGGAAACTGTTCGCACTCCAAGATCGACATTTTCAAAGATCATCCAATTACTTCTACGTATATGAGCAAAGGACAATACAATATGCAATTCTTTCAATGCAAACAGTTAATAAACGCTATCAAATGTGTTGTGAAGATATGTTTTCTAACAATAAATTTTGAAAACCACAAATTCCTGGTACGAACTATTTGCTTATCTAACTGCAAGTGAGCTTCGATGCTACGCTTCAAACACCAGACGACCAAACATGCACTTCCCGGGCAACACCAACACCCGCTTATTGTGTTTCATTCAATCTGTTTCGATTGTTTTTTTTTTGCATTGTTGTTGTTGTTTTTAATTACTCAAAAAACCCATTTCGGGC
Organism: Anopheles darlingi; assembly: GCF_943734745.1. Taxonomy (NCBI): domain Eukaryota; kingdom Metazoa; phylum Arthropoda; class Insecta; order Diptera; family Culicidae; genus Anopheles; species Anopheles darlingi. The sequence goes on from NC_064874.1 coordinate 62,868,266, forward strand.
AATGCGTCTATCACACCGTTGTAGCGCTATCGAGTTGCACATGAATCCTGTACTGCCTGCCAGCGCAGCATAGCATAAGCTGCTCCTAGTAGCTGCTCTACAAAAACTCACCAAAACCTTGGCATGATGTATCGCGGCCAGAGGGCATATCGGCAGTGTCGATGCATTCTTAATAAAACCGGAAAACGGTACGTCTCATCGATTTTTCGAGAGAGAACGAGGCGTAGAGATAGGGGAAAAAAGAAATACTGTCGCACGTATTCCGCACGATAACCGATTGGTCCACTCCTGTGCTGAACCTTTCGATAGTGCTACCTGACCTATCAACCAACCGGAACTGCTTCCGGCGCGCGCACTGGATTCGGGCACTGGAAACACTCCAATCAACTCGTACCAGGCCGGGGAACAGGTCATACCAACCGACTCGGGGGTAAAAAGCAGTCCCCAAACCGAACAACGGATGCCACTATTGGAGTGGCTCTCCCTACCCTTAGGTCGAACTTAGGCTTCGGCTCTGGTAGCCAACGCTTTTACATTTCGAAACTATACTCTCCCGACTGCACTTCCCAACCAGCGTATCCAAGTTTAAATGAAATCGGACGCGAAACGGAACATCTGGCCAGCGTTAGTCCTATTCGAAATGGAACTTGAATGTTCCTGGGAACCTTTGGTTGGGAGTGGAAGGGAGTCACTTGCCTTGTTTTACAAGCCACTGCAGGCTGTGTTGTACCAGGTCATCGGGACTATATTCGTTTTATTTTACTTTTTTAGTCCTAGACATAGAGCGGCTAACACCGTCAGACGATACCAATTTGGAAGCAGAAGGTGGACGTGGTGGTACATTCGAAATAAATGGAATGTATAGCAGCAACTGAAATGCTGGAATCTGCATTGAAATGGAATTATTCCAGCATAGAAATTGGAGTACAAGTCCTCTACAATGCATCTTTGGAAGAGGAACTTATATAAGATGAATCCCTGGTAGAACGAATAACTCTAATAAACTTGTGTAGCTAATCGTATTCACACATAAATAAATATTTGACACCATTATGTTACCGATCAGTACTTTGTATCGACCAACAACGATAAAAATTCATCACGTCCCCGTTCATTTATCGTAGCTGCATACATTGTTATAAAAAAAGAATAGAAAGAAACGAACAACCGAAGGCTGCGGCCGCCGATTAGAAGTAACAGACCAGCTGGAACCAGTAAACGCCAACGGATCGTACAAAGCGTCCACCGCTTATAGCTTTCTACACAATCGCACACCTCACCTCAATGAGTTTATGATGCCGAGAGGTGTTTGAGAGACTGGACCTTTGTCCAGTCCAGGCCCTTTCTGTCGTTCAGCCAGCGGTGGCCAAAAGCCTCCAACAAAGGCAACAGTCGTTACGGCAGACGGTCATGCGAAGTAAGCCGTTTAGCAAGTGCCAAGATAAAAGTATGTTTTATTGCGATCATCGAATGCACCGAACCGATACATCGGGAGGGGTGGTGGTGGTGGTAGGCAGGGAAGTAGAAGGTGAGATTGTAAAATGGTCAAACCTGCCCCTCCCCTCAGGATGGGCCCAGAGGGTGTCATGCGCTGCATGCACCGCAACCAACCAACCGACCAACGTCGATCGAAGTGCAGCAGCAGCAGCAGCAGCAGAAGCACCAGTTCCAGGGACACGTACTAGGCAAACAGGAGTAAAGTACGAGGAGTCGATTCTGTGTGCGTGCACAGAGCAAACAAACCCCAAGGGTGGGGTGAAAAAGAACATTCGAAACAAGCCAAAGAGTATGCTCCGAACGAAATCCGGGAGGAGCGAGCAAACAAAAAATACACTCGAAAAAAAACGAACGAACGAACAAGAGGCCCTCCAGGAGCGCAAGAAACGTAAACCCATGGTACACACATACCGTGGTGGCCATCGCGATTCAATCGCAAACGCTATAGAGCTCGGCGCTCTCGAGAGTAGTGGCTACGGTCAGCAGCGAATTGAGCATACCACGCACGTGCACCGGTAAAATCAATAACCCATTACGAATATTGATAGAATGTTGTTGTTGCTGTTGTGCTACCGATTGGAAGGACTGTGGTGGAAAGGTTGCATATCAGCATACGCGCCACCCCTTGGAGAGTCCACCGCTCCGTATGCTTTGCAGATTTTACATGGAAAGTGAGCGTCGTGCACATAGAAAACAAAAAGCAGCAGCAAACATGGACCACTTCTTTGTGAAAACATGGGCACGGGAATATCGAAATCCCATGGTGCGATCGGTGGACTGGAATTATGATTTGAAGCTTCCTGGAGAGGCTCTCTTCTTCATCGTTTAACGAAGCGTTGCTGAGGTTTTAAACGATGAATGCACCATTTCACGATGTCAAGGTTGGTTGCTGTCATTACCTTGTGAAGTGAACTGATGAATCCAAACGCCATGAGGGAGTTGAATTTTATGGAAGCAAATATTTTCAACAAAAACCATCATATTATGCGCTCAAATGTGCATAAGTTGATGTGAAGCTCCAGCTATGCGCGATGCCATGAGTCTAATCCACGTGTTCCCTCGCTCCCCAAACCCTTCAAACAGGCCACTGCAGAAGCCAAAAGTCGGGCGCTACTCCAGCTGTCAATAAATCGTCTTGATTAACCATTAATTTGCATAATGTCGGAGTTGCTGCTGCTTCTGCTGCTGCTATGCTCAGTGGTCCTGGCGAACGATAAATCGGCTCATTACGCGCCGGCTAAACACCCGGAGCGTCCCACAAAACCTACGCCCGATAAGCGACCAACAACCAAAAACCAACAAACCGGACCGGACGAAATGCGTTCGGAAATTGTTTCTCCCGAGGAGGAGCACCCGGGAGTGCAGCGCTAATGATGTGCGACCGAACGCATGGGACACCAAACGGATCTAGGAGGGCAAAAGGGTGGCACAGTAGTAGTAGAAGTAGCAACAGAGGAGCGCATCTTGAGCCTTTTTTTCTGGGGGTCAGTTAAGCATAAAATTACCATCAAGCTCCATGATGGTGAACCGGTCGCTATATGGTTCCCCGGTCCAATCTCGCGTGGCTCAGTAAAGTCCAAGATTAGGCTGGGGATGCAGCCAACCACTGATCTGATCTGATCCGGTTGTTGTGGATAGCGAACGGGAGATCTGGTGAAAGAGGTGATCGAACTGAACGATACCAAGAAGCAGCGGGAACGGAAACCAGATTAGCGCTTTACAATACGCCTTCGGCACATCTTTCGGGGGTTTTTTTGATTGGACAGGATCGCCTGTGGTTGAGGGCTATTGACCGCACTAAGCCGACCGACCTAAACTGTCACTTAATTACGCTAAGCGCTTGGAATGCGTTTTCTGCCTCCAGAAAGAAAAAAAAAGCTCGCTTCAAGGTGGGCCACTTCATCGCTGGAAATGCTGATGATCACGGAGGATTAGACGGACAGCTGCTGGACAAGGAGAGTCCAAACGATCCATAAAAAAACGGTGATCGCGCATAATTAATTGATTTTGCTCCATCTCCTTCTATGCCGCCGCGCTGGCGATGTTTTAGTTCCAACAGATCTCTTCTTGAATTAAATTCAATCCACTGCTCCTGACATACAACAGCTGGTTAGTCTGCCGTATAGCCGGCTAAGAGGCTTTTATTCCGCTATGTTTGTCCCCCATCCAAGGTTTGTATTCACCGGGAAAAGATCAACACTTTGTATGCTGTCACGATGCATGAGCAGTCAGCAGTTGAAAAGACAAATTAGAAGTCCCATTAACGTGCTCTTGGGCACGCGACACCGAAATGGGGTTATGATAAGGCTCTCTGACCAGAAGCGCCTGAAGTGTATCACCTCCAGTGTCTCAATGTGACTGACGAATGCTCCTCCGTGTGCCGAGTATGCAGAGTATGATTTATTTTTTATTTTTTGTTTTGCCTTCGACTCCTCGACGTCCTCGTCGGCTCGGAGGATATGTGACGTAAGGGAAAACTCATTAGTCCTTCTACAACGCGCTCGATATACCACGATACACCAAGCCACCCAAGAGCTAAGTCCGGAAGGCGACATTTACCTTTCCATTTAACTTTCGCCGGGCGGCATTTATTGCATGGAGCATGGAGCATGGAGTAGCAGCAGCAGCCACCGGTTTGAAATGTCTGACAAGTTGTGCACAAATCGTCGTCATCGTCATCGTCCCAAAAGGATGCACAAAAACATTCCCACACTATACGGCACTCCTCTCGTCTGCATGGAGAAGACTCATGCATGAGCAGTGAGGGCTCATGTTCTCATGTTCTCCCTTTCATACGACCCCTCTGTTGGAGTTGGAGCGCTGGAGGGATGAGGGTCCGCGAAACAACACGCTTCTCGAATAAACTTTGCACTCGTCGCGGAGAACACCCATTTCTAACCGAGCTTGAAATCCATGCCATTAGCTCCCCCGTTGTCCCCACGAAACGACACACAGTGGCTGGGGCCCGTTGACTTGCTCGAGTTCTTCTGCTCGCCGAGGTCGGTGCTGAAATGTTAAGTCTAGTTTGCCGTCGCCGCCACCAGGTTTGTTCACATAAATTAGCGCCAAGTTTGGGGTCCTAGAGGAGAATGTAGGGGGGGGGTGCGGTGCTACAACAGGCAGCAATGACAACACAATGGATGACGCAACATGGATGAAACATAGTCTCGCGGTGCCCAGGCCTGCAATGGGTTTGTGTAAGTATGAAGAGGTTTAGTTCCACTACATTTCGGGGGTAAGCCACGCGAGCGCAGAGATTCTTCCGTTGGGTTGGGTGTTTTGGTGCGGGAAATGGGAGGCTGGTGAAAGTGTTCTTAACCAATGTGTCGAAGAGTTGAAGAAAGTACCTCTGCTATTAGTGGTACACGCAAAACCACATATCGCAATTGATCGTTTGACGTTTGAAGAGAGAGAGAGAGACTTTTGTGTTTCAATTGCAATTGATTGGCTCGGGGTAATTAGGTAAGCAATATCTTCAGGCTAAGTATCGAGGATACTGTGACGTAATTGAGATCTAGATAAATGTCGAGTTTAGCATATTCCTTTGATGCAGAACACATTTTAGATTAATAACGTCCAGGATCGCTTTTTTAAATACTTGCTTTACCATATCAAACACCTGTACTTGTTTTCTGTATCACAAATGTTAAATTTCCTACTAACTGTGCTCTTATAAAAATGCATCAATATTTAACTAAAAAATTTAAACAAAAAATCATTAGTTTAAAGTGACCTATAGTTCGGAATCATTTCAATAGCAGGTGGGAAAAAATCAAATGTCAAAAAAGTATGCAAGAAATTAATTAAGAATGGAAGCTTTAAATAAAAAGCTTTCTTTGGAGCAAAACTATAGATGAAATATCATGTGGATAAGAATAAGTAAACTAATAATGTACAAAAAAGTCGTCTTGTTACGTTAACATGAATAGTTTACGGTTTATGTTAATGTTCTTCAAATGATGAATTCCCAACAAATTCAAATTACTTGTGGATGACAGACGCATGTGATCGTATTTCTCTTGTAATCGATTGAATGTATCAAATGCAATCAAAGCTTAATACAACATTAACTGCAAGCTAAGCAAAATCGTGCTCTTCACATTGCACAAATGTGTTGTACTTCTTGGACATTATAAAGACTAGATGCCTATTGTACGATGCTTCTATTTTGTTTTGCTGAATACTCATCTGCCAGTTTGGATTTTAGCTAATCCCGTTTGTTATGTTAGTAATCAGAAGCCTTGTTCAAACCCAATACAAGATTCTTATATGGGTTCTTATATGTTACCTCAAATAATGAACTGATTAAAGTCTTCACATTTCAATTGAGCGTTACATGCAAACCACTCTTCTAGCAGTCGACGGCAATTCACGAAACCATTTCGATTTAAAATATGTTCTCGTTATGCGTTTCAAATGCGACATTTCAATCCCGTAGCGGTAGAGATGAAAACTGCTATTTTGAACCCCCTATTCGCTCCCCTCTATGTAGAACCATAAATTGATTGAACCAATAAATGATTTGTACAACAAGGCCAATAAAAATAATGGAATCGACGAAAGAACCACAAATAGCACCCAGCACCAATTCCCCCGGTATTGCCATTTGTCGATTGAAATCGTGCACGACACGATGCCCGGGGTTTGGCCGGGGTCTTTAACATTCTGCATGCATTTCGCCACATGCAACCGTTTAATTCGATCCAGTTCTCCCTCCCCCAACCCATCCCCCAAACACAGTGGGAAAAGGGTTGAAAAGGAAGCAAATTTGTAACGCGCCAGCGTCCCTCAGCACAGACACTGGCTGGCGAGCGAGCAACCATTTGTCGAACCAGAAGCGGATCGATTTCAAACCGATCGCCAGCCACCGCCAGCTCGATTGTTAAACATGTCGGCCACATCACCCCCATTGTAACGTGCCGTCGTGAGTGTCTTCCCTTCCTTCCTTTTTTCCTTCTATTCTTCCTATTCCTTCCGGTCACTGCTGCACTGCGCCCGTTTATATGCAGCAAAACGCCCAACAGGCCGTTTACGGACCGGGGTCCAGTTAAATGGACAAATATTGATATTGCACTTTCGCTGCACAGTTGCGTCGTCGTCGTCGTCGTCACGGTGGACTTGGTTGGTTGGTCCGTTACGATACGGTTTTAGGACAGACCCTCTCCGTCTGTCTGTCTGTCGAGGCCTTTTCAAAACTGCACGAAAAAGGGATCATCGCATCGAAAAGAGGACTTTTCGAGACCCTTTCGAGCATTTCTTTATGCCATCGGTTCCGCCAACTCCATGTACTGCGTTTCACGTATCCCTTCTGTGCTTCTGCTGCTGCTAATGCGTAGCGATAAAAAGAGGACTCACTTTAAGCTCGACCATTCAAGTGCTGCCAGCAATATCATCGTAGAGCCTAGCGTATAATGCATCTTATCACGCGTTCGCGCGCTTCACGCATGGAAGCCACTCAATAACAAAACGAGAACGAGTCCTGGCGAAGAGAACGAGTCCCTGAACACTGCCCTGGGTCCTGAATTAACCAACGTACTCACACACATAAAAAAATCCTCTCGAAAGATGAACAAAAGAAAAACAATCCAAGCGACCCTCACCGAACCAGCGGGGTTTTTTCCAAGGAGGGGTCCCTTATGCTACCGGTAGCCATCGTCATCGGATTTAGGATTTACCCTCGCCGCTGCCCCTTCAAAAGGTGTCTATCATTGCAACAACGGCATGGCGCAGCACACACAGAGAGAGGCATGCAGTACCGGTTGGTTCGGTTGGTTGTGTTTGGAAAAAAGATTACACTAAACTAATTATCACAAAATGTGCTGAACCCAAGGTGCATCCGAGGGTTTCCAGAGAGGAAACAGAGAGGATAGACGTGGGGAATAGCACATCGGCAAAACGTGAGGACAACATCAAAGCAGCAGACCAAACGAAAAAAGAAAGGGTCTGGGGAATGGCAAAACCTGACGATGAGATTTCATCGTTTTCTCTGCTCCGGAAATGAAGGAACATAAATTACCGCATGTGAGGAATTACAACAGGGGAATACACAGGGGCAGGGACAGGCAGGGACAGGCAGGCAGAACACCGGCTATGAACCTCTCCAGACACACACCGAGCATTGCGAACCGAAAGAGGGATGTCCGGAGGTAACAAAGGGCAACGTGCCACGTCCACGTCGGTCCACAAACACAACCGGCGCACGCAGACCATAAAGGTGAAAGTGAATCGTCCGAGCGACCAAGCGACCGAGTGAGGTGAGAATGAGCGATAGAACGCAGTCATGGTGGCGCCAGCGCACGGGCCATTTATGTGCTGACCCCCCCGGAAGCGAAGCAACGGAGGTAGGAAAAAAGGGTCGACACAAAAATTCCGGCCAAGCCCATCACCCAGTGACGCCGGACGCCGGAAAAATGGCCGGAAAGGCCATCGAAACACATGCTCTATCATATATGCGGGAGGGTGGGAGGCCCGATATGCGCGCGTATTAATGCGCCGAGGAAGGCACCCGGGCACCCCATTCGCAACATAAACCATCGGACATCGGTCTTGGTCCTGGTGCTGGTGCCCCAGGATAATGCGCTCGGTCGACTCCATGCTCCATGCTGCCCTCCGGACAAAAATATGAGAAACCGGTGCCGCGAGACCCCCTTTCCTACCACCAGGCCACCTCGTCTAGTGCCTCTCTACTCTGCTAGGACATAAAATATGTTTTTGTGATAAATGTGACTTTTGTTCGGAGGTAGCGAAGGAAGAAGAGAAGGATGATGAGGGACGAGACGCCAGAAAGGGAAACTAAAAAAAAGCGTCAAAAACTAGCAAAACGGCTGCGATGTGGCCACCAGTCCGGGTGCAAGCGTGCGAGCGAGCGAGCGAGCGAGCGAGGAAATAATAAAATAAAAAAGAAATAGAAAAGGGAAATGGAACCGAAAATAGGAAGCCTCATATGCTTCCTCAAAGCGACCGCGACGCCGACCGCGACGACGACGACGAGGACACAGCAGTAAGTGGTAGCGGGGAAGCGGGCCGAGGGTGCAAAAAGGGCGTTGGAAAATAAATACCAACATTCATTCGGTCGGAAGCGACCCTGAAATATTGCTCTGACCACACACTCCGAGACACACACACACTAGATACATTGGTCCAGACCGGCGCCACCCGCCACTCCCGGTACGCCAATTTTCGGCGTGCGACGCGGCGCAAGCATTTGCAACAGATGGACACTGGTAGCGAATGGTGGTCCGAAATGGTGACCGTAGAGTATCCTTTTGGTAGCGATAGAACTTTAAGTGAAAATGACTTTTTGAAAGGCAAGTTCTTATTAAAATCGTTGGGAATTGGATTATCCTTACTGAGAATTCAACAATCAATCAACTAGAAAATAGACTCCATATTCAACTAATGGAGGAATAGAAAATTTAGGAAGAGAAAGTAAATAAAACAAACTATTTGCTTTTTTCAGAGAGATCAACTAATGCATTAATTATGTTTTGAAATCCTCTAAGCAAAAGGATCCATAATTACACACATATCCGGCACTACAACTGATAAGCGGCCTAAGCGTGCCAAGAGAAACACTTCAGTCACTCAAATATCTTTGTATGTGAGCTCGTCAGTTCAATTCTATTGACATCTATGTTACAGCTTCTCTTTAGAGATCGTCATACAAGCGTCAAGATCCATCTATAAGAATTCTCAGCTGAAATATATTTGAATTCTGATACAATGAAAGTCCTACATAGAATATTTCATCTCTCCTAATAAATTTCTCAAGCGGAATAGTTTCCTTATCCCAATGCCTACTATTATCGCTTTTAAATATGTGAAAACGAAGTTCAACAACAAACATAGCATGAAATCTCTTTGCTAAAGTCTTCAAAAAAATGGCACTAACTAATCATCATAAAAGTATTCATTGTAGTGATCTAAAATACAAAATATTGCCCCTTTGCACACTTTTACCCTTAAATAAACACTCACCTCGCTCACTATCCACACTACTATCATATCCTCTCTCCAAAATCATCGCGTTGAAAATGAGCAAAACACAGAACCCACCGAGGTCGACTGACTACTTTCCGCGACTCCCGGGCACTTCCCGGCCACTTCCCGGTCACCTTTTATTGTTCTGGCGCACGATAATGCCTCAAGATAATGCGAAACGTAGACAGCGCATAAAATGCTGACAACGCGCCGGGCGAGGAGGGCACACAAAAGGATATTCACTTTCACGCCGCGCGCATAGCGGATAACGGCAGGTTCCCCTTCCCTCATCCCCAACCCCGCAAAGTGCGATAACCGAGAAAAGGGTTTTTAATAAGCACAACGAGCCGGCACGAGAGCGTTCCACCATTCGAGGAGACGGTTAAAAGCCGAATATTAAGGACCTCTGAATATCAAACCGATGATGCCAACCGACCATCGGTACCTCGGAAGGTAGTAACTTAACTTGAAAAGCCGGCCCGGGAAATGAAGGTGGTGTGCTGGGTCTGCTCCATTAGAAGCGAACGGACCTGTGTCCACAGGGTGTGTCCTCTGGAGACTCATCCTCCCATCCACACGAACACACATGTATCGTTGGTACCGCTCCATTGTTTACCAAAAAGGCTGTAAAGACACAAGGAGGACCGGTGTATGCGTGTCTGTGTGGCACTCCTGTGAATTTACTTCCGACATTCCTTGTAACAGCAAGTACTAAGGCCAGACCAGCACTCCCTACGAAGGCCACGGGAAAAATCATAGACCAAGAAGACGCCATTGGCCGTAAGGGTCTCCATTTTTATGGATTTGCTTTTTGGGGTAAGCAAACAACCTGACCGTGTGGAGGGTGGCACGTCACGTCCACACGCACACGGTCCGTTGTTCTTGGTCCAGTCGTCGGAATGTCCATAGCCATGGCGCCAACGCGTCCAGGGAAGGGGGGAAGACGCCGTACTCCAATGTATGAGCCGCCCTTTTCATCGTATAATTTATAGAGACCAGCAGACGGCGAGGGAAGTCACAGCCTACGGCGTTTACACACAATTTCACGTATCAGTGCGTTGCCCACTACCATTGACGATGTAAACGAATGTCCAAGAGCGACAGAGAGAGAGAGCGAGTGGATTTCATTCTTATCGCGAGCACATAATTTACATAGAAATAAACTTCAATCCAGTGCCAGCGAATGGCGCGATCGATCGCCGCTAAACCAAGCCATTTTGATCGATTAATTGCCTCGATTTGCAATTAAAAGCACACGCCACGAGCTTCTTACGTGTGCTTCTTGATTCCTAGTGTTGTCGTAATGCCGGCATTAGCATCCTCGGCTCGGTGACTGCCTTTAACTCGATCGCTTTCAATTACAAATCCCGCACATGAGTCACGCAACGCAACCGTGGCGCTCCCTCTGGACGAACTAGACGACGAGCGGCAGCGAGCATGATTTAGTAGCGCCAGTAAACAAACAAAACGCATAGACTCGGCAACGACACATACACACCACAAACACTATTGTACACACATTCGTATTACCATAAAGAACCAACGATCCCCCAAAACAAAGGGGTAGCAAAAAATGGCTGAGGCTAGTTTAAAGCATCTAGAGCGAGAACGCTTCCAACCCAGTAGCACTGACCAGCTGGTTTTGTGGTGATGGTCAAAGGACGTGACCAAATTCCGCTTCGCGAGGTGCACCGAAGCGGTGGACGGAAGCACGGAATGGTCGAGCCGTGGTGGTTGATTATACAAACGACACGAATTAAGGCTCTGGATAGCGCTCATTAACTTGCGAAATCATGAATAATGTAGCTCCTTATCGCCATTTGGCACGTTTGCAGCACGAAGTCGCTCGAGGCTGGCTCGAGGCTCGAATCTCGCTACCTAGAGTTCTGGCTAGTTGTTCTGGTTGGAGCAAAGAAGGAAAAAAACACACTGTTCCCAATGCCCAACCGCACCGCAGTTAGCAGCTCATCTAGGAACACCAAAGTGAGCTTATGGCTTTGGGTTATAGACCACCAGCAGCAGCAGCAGCAGCGTAGTTTTTGCTGGATGATTTGAATGATAGAAAGCAGAACACATTTGCGAGCACATTGTACATGCGCCCCCTTTATTCACTGCCTAATGAACGCTTATCTACTCTAATCTATCGCATCTCAAGGTCCATGAGTCACCACCGACAAACAGCGCTATAGCAACACTTAATGGATATGAAAAATTACGCCATCAATTTATCCACTGCCGGGCGGACGTCACATGAAATCGAATTCTCTAAATGGAGCGTTTCAGTACACACCAGATAACCAAGATCAATACGCATACGAAGGAGGGTCCTTCCAAGGACTTCTGCTTCTGCAACATTGCCATCACCCATTAGAGCACGAGCCCCAGAACGGCGCACAGCGGCGCGAAAACCATTAAAAGTAATCAAACCGCCACAAACGCTTTTAATTGCGATTAGTCAGGCGTCAGACTTTCGAGAGAGCTCGACACCACCGTACGGTGTCAATTGTCGCCACCACGAATTTCCCGGGTTACGGTACCGGATTGTCCCGGGGTAGTTGCAGGAAAAGTTGCAGCTGTCCCCGGGTTGGGGTGTCGGAGACGTGGTAAAGCTATTAAACGGCTGTGGACTACTCCACCCTAATGATACGGTACGGTGACGTCGTACTCTCTCGATGAAGAAGGCTATACTACAGGCGACGGCCACGGACGCACACGCGGGTCTGGCACATCTCAATCCCGAGCCCACGGAAATCACGGACATCACAGGCCACACGCCACTCGACATCCTTCTAGCCTCAAAAAAAGGGGTGACACTAGCCCACGCCTGTGTGTGTTCGTGTCCTTTGACCTCGTTGCACAACGGGCGTGGCACACAGTGAACGTGTCCCCGAAATCCGGGGGAAAAGGAGCGAGAAGAAGGTTTGTCCAACAATTGAAAACTTAATTTAAACCAACGTTTATACAGCTAATCCAACCGTAACCCCTTTGGCAGGCAGGCAGGCACTTCACTTTACGGGCTAGGGCCATAAACAACAAAGGCCGATGGTGGTACTGATGGTGGTGGTGATCCCTCTCAGTAGCGACGGGCTTTCAGCGAAGCGGCTTAAAGACGCAGTAGGGCGGCCTGTGATGCGATGACACTCCTCTCTCGCTCTCTCGGTGTGAGTGTGTGACCGGAAGTGACCAATAATCGAATCACCACCGGCACCACGCGTGGAGGCTTCAAAGTGGGAATGATCGAACACACGTGGGGTATTGTCCTTTCAGGGACAGCGACCACACACCCGGGAGCAGCACTTGAATGAAAGCAGAAACGTCACGAACGATGTGAACGGATGGCGGATCCCGTGCCTGGAGGGTTTTGTGTATAAATTAGCTAATAATTCAATCCGCAACGTTAACGCCTCTAGACCATTAATGGCCGCGAGCAACGAGTGCGAAGTCACCACAGGATATGCCTGAACTGAAATAGGACTAGAGCACCACTCTGCAGGCCCAGGATTTACATCCCCCCCATACTACAATGTCAGTACAAGTTAGAAGAACGTCAAACACATGAGTTGCCCAAAGGTGTGATATTGAAGCCGTAGTCCGGAGAAGACTGTTCGGGATCGCCTTTCTTCCTGTGTATCGTTATAAGTCGGAAGGTCGGTCTTCAAAAGGTCATCCTTCTGGAAAGTTGAAGCCAAATTAATGTGCGAGGTTGTTTGTCCATTGGAGCCAAATGGTCGAATTCTGATTTTGCTCGTTCCAACGTATCTCGTCAGTATTGGTCTGCGCGTGAAAGGAGTTGGAAATGGAAGTGGCAGCTACTGGAGCCTCGGTTAGCTCCCTTTGATCCCAAGTGCGGTGTGCGTGCGAGTGACAGCTCCAGAGGGCACGCTACGTGTTCCAAGAGATGAAGGCCCTACGCCATGGCCAGCGAGCGCGCGTCCATCATCTCATCATCACCCGCACTCCGCCCTTTGAGACCAATGAGGCAGCTCTTTTTGAGGTTCGATTTATCGACCATTTATCAAATCTAGCCATAAGGCATAAACATGTGTAAACACTTCCTCCTTGATGGGAAGTTCCTGAGGGGTACGTTTCGTTTCTTAACAGTAAATGGATGTTAATGAAGTCCGGACTTCGGGAGTCGTGGTCGAAGGTCGTGATGACCTTTCCATTCCCTATCCAAATGGCGGTCTGCATATTAACACCCCAAACCCGGGCATGATTGATTTAATTTGATTTCAAGTAATACCCAAAAGTTCTCCAAATAACGTCCCTCTGCCCTTCTTAGGTGTCACGGTCAGGGCTTATCAGGGCCGCCAGTCTGGCGCTTGTCCTTTCGTCCTGCACCGTTCATCACCTTCGTTTGTTTACTTTGGCTTCCAGCCGAAAGGGGAAGCGACGCTGTTCCTGTGTCGCTTTCGCCGGAACAGACAAGGGAATGATGCCTCCCGCGGAGATGCCGTTCTGCCCGTTATTAATTAATAGGGCTTATAAATACTGCGTGCCATTTCCGGTTTTTAGCAGCAAGCTGGCACCCCAGCCGAGCACCCCGCAGTGACTGACTGACTGAGGGGTGAGCTAATGAAATCGCCTTCCTTCGTATACAGTGTTGAAGGAAATACAATCCTTCTCTACAAGAGTGAGAGACTCATTCCTTTTGAATTCACCCTTTTAAAGGTCAAAAAGACTTGGAAAAGGAGATGCTTGGGAATGACCAGCGTCTACGAAAAAGACGCAGAACCGAACAGTATTAAAGAGGACAGTCACACAAGATGTTGTTGCGCTATTTCCAGGACGCATGATCCTAGTAGTAGTACCAGCTGGCTAACTATCATGTTCCAAAACAGATTACCAGTCGTCGGTTCGTTATCGTGCACACACACAGCATTAAAACTGCCAAACCGATTAGACCGCATAAAAGCCCGCCACATTATGAGCTCGTGCTCCGCAAGCGCCACACAATCGACCATGTTATCACCATGTTACCCCGTGGGTGCATAAGACTCGTACTCTCCGCGGGAGGAACCAGCGACTGGCACGCTGCCAAATGTTCTCGAGCATCCTCGGCGCCCTCAGACACGTCCGGGGACGTCCGAAGAGCGAAGAACAAATCCCGAAAAACAACCCCGTTCCCAGTGATTTAAGGCATTTAAATAAACTCCTTCCGCTGCTCCTTCTTCCTGCTTAGGGGATACGCCTTGCGATTCCGCCGGCATTGATTAATGGGACGCGCTCTCCGGTCGTCGTCGTCGTCGTCTGGAATCGGATCCTATCCGATCCGGGGAGCTCTCAGGTTCAGGGCTATAGTGCCCTTCCCTTCGGTCAGGGTCGTCGTTCTGTTAGCTATCGAATATCGAGCCAGCTTCACACTATCTAGGACGATACTGGGTGGCCACTTTAAAGCGAATGGACCATGGACAGCATTATGAGAACGGAGACCACATGCCACTTCGCATGAATCCGAATTCGGATCAAAGTTCGGAAGGGAAGAAACTCTGGATATCCTCTCCGGTCCAGCCACCTTTTCACTTTCCCAGACCTCTGCCACCACTACCACCACCATCCATCCTGACCATCTCCTCCCTCGGGGGCTACCGTGATGCTGGGTGCAAAATGGCTACCGGGGAGGGTGGGAATAAAAATTTAATTTCCTCAGTTTGATTTATTATTATTACTTTTGATATGATGAGAATGCCCACCTCCCGTTCCGTTCTTCCCGTGCCACACACACCACGTGAGCCGTGTTCCAGTTTACAACAAATGGCACCGCAGCAGTCCCCGCACCACCCTTCCTGGCGGATGTCCTTGCGAGGATTTATAACGGAAGTCGGAGGGCTATGACGGGGCTGGACAACCAGAAGTGGGCTGTGGCCGCTGTCGGCAGACAGGCATCGATCCCACGTCACCACCACCACCACCACCAACACCAACACCACTACGAAATGGAGCCACTTTTCCAAAACGATAAATTCGTTTAATAAATTATGTTTTATTGTTGTTTTCACTCATAACAGTTTATGCTGCGTGAGCGCGCAAAGTGTGACACGTCTGTGCCAGTGTGTGTGTGCAAAATTGAAAATCAACAACCGTTGGTCAACTGGCGAAGGGATGAAATGCTGGCGGAGTAGTAAAAGGGACGCGTTGCGTTGAGGGAATGAAGGGAATGGGGGAGCGAAATATTGGGTTTCACGAGATTGAAGTGAGATTTACAGCTAAAGTGCCTTCCAGTGTTGGTTGGCATAATAATGTGATTCACAGCGGTATGCCTTCGGTTTCGGGTTCAACGTCGACGTGAACGAACACATTGCAAGAAAAGCACTTTTTGCTAGAAGCCGGGGGGGGGGGGGGGGGGGGTTTGAGTTTACAGTTAATTACAATACTTCGGTAGATCAAACATTGTGCAGAATTTTAGCGATTGATTTATGTTTAATAAGAGTTGTTTCGTACGATGCCAATAGTTTTATGGAATGCAAATATGAGAGCAATGTTTCTAATGCAACATACCAAGAAGCATTGCAAATGTGCTATGATTGTTCTGTAGAAATCAATTCATCATATTTGTTTTTATCGCTTTGAATGTTTCGACTTTACTTCCACAGAAAATAAACATTTCCCTTGTTTATTTTGTTCCTTGTATTGAAAATGAAGAATGCCAAGAAGGACATAATACGATGCATTGCATTTACTGATTAGAACATCCTCGCACACATCATTTCATCAATTCAGTGTGATAATGTTACATTCAATAATTGTTTTCTTGCTAAAAAGAAGTGTTGGAAGTTGTACGAAGAGTCATGTCGCAATAATCCTTGGAAGACTTAGTTGGTTCCAAGATGTGACATTACTTCATTTAAAGGTGCTACGAAGCATTCGGAACAATTGGCCTATAGGAAAGGTCTACATCGAAGGACTCTTTACGGCTGACGACCTAAACAGTTCGTAAGGATACAATGGAATTCTGAAGTTACGAGAACATATAGGTTGTTTAGACGGTATAGTGCGTTTGCGACGACTTTCCATTAAAGTCGTTCAGTTCACTACAAGACACTTTCTGCCAAAGGACCATGAAGTACACAGAATAATCTAAATGATTAAAAACAACATAATGCACACATAATGCACAAAAGCATCGCACTACATCGCACTTGCTGTGAACAATGAACTGACTGGTCTAAAATCTAAGCCGAAACCACTGCCAGGACACTCTACTCTCTGTTGTACATCGTTTTTGCTCCCTTTTGATGGCCCCCTACCAGCGGATGGCCCAGCATACCGAGCTAGAGCTAGTGCTCTCTATCTAGCGGACCATCAAAAACAGGAGCTTCATCAAGCCTGGCTCCTCCCCTGGCCACCATTCGTCCGGATTCGTGGTGGGAAAGGATGAACAGCAACAAAACGCACACACACCCCGGGGAGATCATAACGAAAAAAAAGGCACGCCCGTAGAAAATTGCGCCCACTACTCTACTCGCCCCCCAAAAAAAAAAAAAACCTCCCACTGGCATGCAAAACCTGCAAATCGAAACGGAGGAATTTTTTAATTAAATTTTCATATTCGCTAAATATTCATTGCGTACCCCAGTTCCAGCGGCAGTGGAGATCGGGAGTTGATGGCGGAAGTTTGTGTTTGTGTCCCCCTTCTCTCCACTTTTTCGCTCTCTCTCTCTCTCTCTCTCTATTTGTCTATCGGCCACCGTCGTGTGGTCTCGCGTAAGTCAAGCAAAACACACACACACTCTGTGTTAGATGGGCGCAAGAAGTGGATGATGGTGATGATGTCCTCTGTAACTCTGATGGCAAACACCACCCCCTATATCTCGGGCTTCCTCCTTCCTTTTGCGGCGGAACTTAATATTAAAATATTTGTGCAATTTTTCTTTACCTCCTCCCCCACCACCCCACCCACCCACCCACCTACCCAGCAACTCCACCCTCTGCTATAAGCGAAAGGAATAGACAGACACCTTATGCAGCGGTGGAAAGCGCTGGGCGCTCAGAACTGAAATCCCATTTCCGCCAGTGTCTCTCATCGGCGAACGGAATGGCAAACAAGACGCTGGCTGGCTGGCTGGCTGCCTGTGTGTGTGTGTGTGTGTGTGTGTGCGCCCGTGATAAATAACCCTTTCCGGTTGAACGGAAGAACGGGATTCCCGCACCGTACCGCACCGCACCGCATTCGGAGAGCACCTTCATCCATTTTCCACCGTTTTTCCAGAACAGAACAGGAAGAATTCCGAGGGCTGCACTTTGGTAGCAGAGGAGGAGGAGGAGGAGGAGGAGGAGGAGGAGAAGGGTTTCGTGGAAGAGCATGTTGGAGCGAAATTGAGTGATTAATTACCTGGCCACAATGGGTTTGCCACAAAGCAGCTCTCCGGTCTTCGGGCAAGGATCCACCACCGCCGAGTAGAAAGTTCTAAAATGGCGCAAAGTTGCGGCACTCACTTCTTGGCCACGCTATCATACTCCCGGAACCCTTTCGGAGAGATGGGATGTTCCCAAGATGCTCTCCTCCTCCTCCTCTTCCTATAGCCCCACGAAAGGTTCGACAACAACGGAGGCAAACAGACGCACGCGGTCTGATAAAATAAGATTGCAAACAAAACAAACAAACATCTAACAAGTGGCTGCCAGATTGAGAGGCTTCCACAAGAAGCTGCTTATCATCGATCCCTCTTCCCTTCCACACGCGTGCAGCACGCGACCATCTTTTGCTGCTGACCAGCTGGAGGCCTCCACTCGAGAAGTCCGAGGATTCCGGGGTTCCATTTTTTTGTTGTTTGGCGTACGTAAACCGTGATTCCGGCTCCAACCGTGCTCGTGCGCGCCACCATAGAATCCTTCCATCGAACAGCATGAGCCAGCATAACAACGGGGCCAATAAAAAAAAGGAAAGCGAAAAAAAATATCCAAAAAAATTGCGTCCAAGTGGATCCGACGATATAGAACTCGTAGTGTGAGGGGTCCACTACATACACACACACGCACGGACACCGTGTAACAAAGGTGCAGGTGAGTGCTGCCCCTTCTTCACTCTCGCCACCACCTGGTGAAAATATGCTTTGATGGGTTTATTGAAAATTTTGAATGATTTCCCGGGCCCCTCGCCGGCAGCAACAACAATAAAGTGGTCCAGCTCTCAGCTCTTGGGCCCAAAAATTGTCCGCCTTGGCTGGAAGCAACAGGATCCAACGCAGCAGGACGTCCACCTTTCCTGAATGGGGGGTGTAGAGGAAGTCCGGACCTAGAGGGGGGTCTTACAAAAGGTTGGTTTTGGTCCAGAAAAATTGGATCAAAAAAGTCCCCCCTCCCCCACACCATGGGAGTCCGCGGGGAGCCCAAACAATGAAGGTGCAGAAGGATGGCGAACCGGTTCTGGCGAGGTTCCTGGGAGTGTTCCGGGTTCCGGGAAAAGTTTGGAGATTTATTACGCACGTTGTTGTTGGAGGGAGAAGCGGGCGAGGTGCTACGTGCTGTGTTGTTACACATCCCCCCGACCCCGAGTCCTGCTTAGGTGCTTGTCCCTTGAGTTCTTCCCAACAAAAAACACACATACACAGACACACAACACGGAACCACTTCACAGAGTCTCCGGAGAAGATGCGTCGTACGCATCGTATGTTAGGGACCATTCAATAATATCCCGTACTGCCTCAGCACCACCATTAGGACGCACATTTTACACCGAACCGATCGCGGACCCTCCGTCTGGCGATGCGAAGGACCACCGTAGGGGTTGTTCCCTGGCGTACATATTGAATAAATTATTTGCGATGATTAGACAACCGAACGGAGCCGGACTCCGACGCGCTTGTGTAGGCACGGTTATTAGCGCCACAAGCGAACGCCACAATATACGCACATTATAATGCTCGACCCGGAAAGGGTGTAGGCAAACCCTAAAGCTCAAACCGGGACAACCCGGGGGGACGTCAGGACGATTGTTGTTGCTGTCGCGCAGAATAGGAGGGCGCCGAGCGAATATGATTGAATCATTTTTTTGTACAAGAAATATTGTTTTTACCTCTACAGAAGGGCAGAGACGATGGCAGAGTTCTGTCACGGAGTGTGCACCCAGCTGGGAAGGATTACCACCCAACGCGCCGGGTTTTTGCCAAAAAACCAACCTTCCCCATATGCCGCGACGCGGTTCCATCCACCGGGAGTGTGATCATGCTAATTTCCCGGGATGCACGCGGTTCGTGAAGCGTACCTGCAATGGAAACAATTGAAAGGGAAGAAGAGAGAGAGATTTTAGAAAATGTCAGCCCAAACACAGCACGCTGTGATGTGTGGAGGGAAGAAAACAGTATTTGCATAACTCAATAAAGGAGCATTAGCGGAGATTCGGCTGAGGATCTTTTTAGGGACATGTCGTGTAAGCTTTCGGTAGCATTTTGTATAGGCTAAATGGTGCTTTTTGGGTAATATTGAACAAACATTTTTTGTAAAAATTAATCAGACAAGAGAAAATCCGTTAAGTGTGGCTTCAGTAGCTTTAAAAGCTGATTATTTGTATTATCTTAAATGAACTGTCGAGTATCTGATACGAGAGTACAACGAAAACTGCTTCAAATGTTTTTCTAACAGCATACCATCATTTCTAGTAGAACACTTGAAGCTCTGCGAATTGCCATGAAAGGTCATTCAAAAGAAGAAGGTCCCAAAATCCTGAACAGTTGATAAGACAAAAAAGAAATACGAACCGCTGTACTGTAAGGTGATGCCTGTTCCCAAGAGCTCTCCAAGTAGTCTAGAGCAAATTTAACTTTTTTAGAATTTAGAATCCTGGTAGACTATATGATATCATATTGACGAAAGGTGAGACACGGGTCTTGATCGACCTTACCAAGAATTTAATTCGATGGAAATAACGCTACTTAGAAGCAGAATATTGAGAAACGTAGCTCAGAAAACAATGCCGCAATGTTTAAAACTTATGGCTGTCCCTCTTGATCTATTCCTGCGTAAGAATAGAGGACTTCTTAGAGCGCTCTACGTAAGAGGTATGCAGGTTCTTCAATACAGCGTTCGAGATCTATGGAGATATCAGATGGTCGCTGATAATGGCCCGTTCAAGCCATTTTCTACAGCAAATTCGGAAATACGTCGAACGAAATCGCAGAATTCGACCACCCAAATATACACTTTCGATAAAATTTACAATAATAATAAGGAAGACGAAGCTTCAGGGGGGGGGCTTCGGTATTTTATTTTATTTCTTCGCATTTACTTCGCATTTACTTCTTAAATTTTTTATCAGTGCTTATCCTTTCAAGAGTATTGTGTAAAATTTTG
This sequence comes from Anopheles darlingi, assembly GCF_943734745.1. Lineage (NCBI taxonomy): Eukaryota > Metazoa > Arthropoda > Insecta > Diptera > Culicidae > Anopheles > Anopheles darlingi. The sequence continues at coordinate 62,889,032 of NC_064874.1, forward strand.
GGATCCTTCGAAGCAAAACTGACAAAGATATTGGTTTTTGAACATCCGTTTTTCATACTTTTCATACTTTTCATGTTTTTCACATAAGGCTCAATGCATCTCGCGACTTTGAATCGCGTTTCCCAAAACCTACGTTTTCAAAGTCGGTGCCCATCGTAGCATAAAAACTACTGAACCGATCGATTTAAAATTTTCAAGACATAATCTGTACACTATTTTCCAGGCAGAACCGCCGAGTTTTTATAAAAATTGTTGATACTTTATTTTTAAATAATTATGTAAAGCTCGTTTTTTGAGGCAACATCGAAAAAAGCATCAGTTTTTTCAACTTTAAAATCTGCCAAAAATCGAAAAATGGGAAATTAAACAAAAGCTCAACGAGGATAACTGGATAAACTTATACTCCAACAAACGAATATTGATTTGTAAATTTCTGATGACCCGGCACGTGGCTACGATGGGCACCGCAAAAAGCACAGTTTTGCAAACTTCAATCTAGATTGGATGCCATGAACGTAATTTTGATCAAATCTTCCCCAAAATAGAACCAAATATTCTTCAAAAGTTATAGTTTAATAGGACACTCACTTGAAAAAATAATGCTGAATAGTTTCTTCACTAAAAATCGTGAAAAATAAGCCTTTTTTAAGCCAATATAACCAAAGCATCCCCTAAAGAGGAAGATTAGAGCATTCGCTGGTAGTATTGTCCAGAAGATCTGTCTTGGCTATTATACAAACACTAATAAAATCATGGAAATTTTGATCTAAATCTTTTCAGTGCTTTGCCTCAGACATATTTTACCGAACATTGCATTACTACCCTGCATTAGAATTTAGAATGGTGATTATTTAAACATCGAATCACATTTCGAATTAAAGAACAATTAACAGCGCACAGTGTTCCAAGTTGATTGTCGAAAACCCAACAAAAACCAACCCGCAAACCGACTCGCTACACATTGTTGACCTGAGTGTCTACGATCCATTCGACCACTAGCCACCATACCACGCACTACCGTCACCTATCAGGATTGATGTGCCACTTCTGTGTATCTGTTGTGAAAACATCAAGTCAAACACGACGACGACCGGCCACCGAGTGGCCGCAGTGATCTCTCGCATATATCTCGCGGGTCGCGGAGCAACACGATCGCACGCATCACAAAATCATCCGGCATCATCATCGTCTTCACTCCGCCATGCCCGAACACCAGCGCGCCCCCGGGTGTGTCTGCACAATCGCCTTTCTCACAATATCCATCATTTCTCGCGCCGGTTGCGGGTCTCTGTCTCTTTGCCAAAGCGAATGTGCTCGGTCGGTCGCGGAACGAATCCCATAAGCCAGCTCGGTCGGTCGGTCGGTTGGTGTTGTTCCCATCTGGAAGCCGACACAAAGCCCACATACTCCGCCATGCTCCCTCTCCGCCATGATTTACTCGGTATGAATCGAACCGCTTTGTAATCCTCCACCGACCAACAGACCGACTGTAATTAATACCGAAACCGGGTGCGCCACCCGCACCCACCGCCAGTATTGCGCTTTGGCACGTCTTGGCAATGGTTCTCATCATCATCATCATCATCCCTCTCATCACTGTCAACAGCAGCAGCAGCAGCAGCAGCGTGTGCGCAGCGTGGAGGAGATGAAGGAGTACCGCAAGGAAAAGTATCGGATTTCCAGTGCCACAATTAGGCGCGGGCCGCGGCACCACGACCGCGGTGGCCGCGTGTGTCTTTTCGGGAGTCACACAGCAGACAGCAGATCGACATACACACACTCACAGAGAGAGATAGGGATGAAGAGCACACGGTCGGTTGCCGAATCAGCATCTGTAAAGGCAGCAACACAACACTCTAGTCGTCGTCGTCGTCGGCAATCTCTGCTGCTGCGACCTTCATTCAACCTAACCATCTTTCTCCGTTCTACTGCCGAGGAGTTGGAACGGTCTGTCTGGCTGGTTGGTTTGAAAAATAACTATATTTACCCCGAAATAGAGCGAGAGAAGGAGAGAGAGAGAGAGAGCGCGTGTGTGTGGCAATCATAAACTCATTAGGGGAAAAACATATTGTGAGGTTAAACGGGAGGTCAGATCCGGTGCGTTGTTACGATGCGGAAGCCGAAATGTGCCGGAAACCAACCAACCACTACCACTACTGATGTCGCCGTTGACGTCGGGCTGTCCTTTGCGCGTCTCGAGAAGAGAAACTTTTCGGTGATGAATAGATGGTACACGCCACATACGGTGCGAGAACCGCGAACCGCACATTACAAAGAAAGATGAGACGGCAGCAGGCGGCATTCCTCCCAAGAATGGTGCCGAGCGATAGTTCTCGAGTGTGGTACGTGAAGGAAATGTTTACGTGCTGCATGATTCATTGTTGCTGTTGTACCACCGACGTGGTGCTGGTGCTGGTTACATCTTAAGAACCCTCTCCAGGAACGACAGACCAGCTGCAGGACGATTTTCCTCCATTCGCAATCGACGTAGGGGATAGGGGATGATTATGAAACAATATGATCAAGGCAACAACGTCCCATCACTTGGCTCATAAATAACGAGAGAAGAATTGCATTATTCGCCCTAACATCAATAGAAAGGCGCGTGTGTAATCGATTCGTCGTCGTTGTCGATGCGTCGCTTCGGTACCGGTTGGATCATCGGTATCGATGCCGCGAAACAATAGAACATCTGGAATAGGTTCGATAGCGATAATAACCCGGACCGGACTGGACCGATGGACAGAACCGCATGAAGATTCTCCACGGTTTAAACCCCCAGGGGGGTGAGGATGAGCATAGCCACGGGGCGTGGCGTGTCAGAATAGATAACGGAGCGTGACACGCGCGTCGTTACCAAGACAACCTGCTGCAACCCCGACACAACGTAGCAGCAACGCAACACAAGACTTCATTCAATGTAGCCGGTTTGTTTCGGTTGCAACCGTGGATCGAGGACAATCGAGGTGTAAGGTGAGGTACCACCAGAGCATACATGGCTTGTGAGGAAGCGGGTTTTAGTCCCACTTTCGTCGTCGGACTTACAAGCCTTCAATTAGTGTCAGTTGTAGGACGTGTTTGGATCATGTCTCTTCAGTCTCTTATCTTGCAGGAAACGGGCGGGCGGTCATGTAAAAGACGCCCCGAGACTGAGGCACCTGAACTGACCGGTTTTCTTCCTCCCCTCGTGGCAGTGGTAATCATCATATCATCCCCGATCGCGCGTCCATATTATCTTATCCCCGATGTACTTCACGTTATTGATTTATATCGTTACGGTCTGCTCGTCGACCGCTAGTCCGCACAGTCCCGTCTTGTGCTTTGATTTCCAAAAACCCAACCAGGGAGAGAGCTAATGTTGCAGACGAGGTTTGAAGAAGAAGAGGAAGAAGGGAGGGATGTCACTCGGACGGGTAGACATGCGGGCTCAAATGGCTTCTCAAACACATGATTCACTGAGGCCGCCACGGAACACCGAAAACCCCTTTTTACCACAACCGTCCCCCTTCCCTTGGGACTCTGCTGGTCCCTTGCTGTTTGCTTATACATAAAGGCGAAATATCGATAATTTATTGCTCGTTGTCAATCACTGACAACACAGTGTTATCTTATCACCGCAATGCAAACAACACGAAACGAAACACAAGCCCCGAGATTCCCCGGGAACCGCTTCTCGGTCCGGCCTGGTTCTGGTTTTGGTGGTTCCTAAGCCAACCCCAATGCCTATCACCACCACCACCACCAGCTGGCGATAGGAGAGCTGAAGTGTGTCACAAGCGTGGTAGAAGAGAGGAACAGCAGAAGAAATGGTTCCAGGGGGAATCAATGGCCGTTACGCTCGTTGCATGAATCCTTGGCCGAAAACGAAGAAGCAGAAGAAGCAGAAGGCGGAAAGAATGAAAACAAACATTCATTTCTGGTGGTGTTGTAACGACGACGACGACGACGCGGACAGTCCCGGCCATGACCACAACCATACCGACAAAAAAGAAGAAGTAAAAGAAGCAGCAAGAGCAACCAAAACAGTCACTACAAATAACGGAAAAGTGGTCCTTAACACGATTAGAAGACCCCAGGCCCTTCCGCCCTTCTGCAAGGTCCACAAGGCTCCCGTCGGTCTCCTCCGAATTGAGGCGTTTATTCGTTTGTTTTCTGGATTTTCTCCCCCCTCACTCCAGGCCAGTCCAGTCCAGTCCAGACCAATGGCCCGTGACCGTATGGGAATGATGGTCCGGTCATTCCGTGTCAAAGCGCGAACAGCCTGATGTTTGGCATGATCCTCCGCCATCGCCGGTCAGGTTTGCGATTAGATACGGCCAACTCAACCCGGGTCGATACGCTCTGTCTCTCTTTTTCTCACTCAGGATTAGGTCCAGAAGCACACAGGCCACAGGGTAGCTCCTCGGTTTGTGAAGTGTCAACTCGTCGTCGTCGTCGTCGTCGTCGTCGAGGAGAGCCCTCCTCCTCCGAATGGTTGAGAAGTTAAGACGTTACACTTCGATACGATCGATCGATTGGAACGAAGCGCTGACGACCTCAAGTGTCCTCTGGTCTGGTCGGTCGGTCGGTTGGTCGGTTGGTCGGGAGTCCTGCTGTGAAGTGATGAATTAGGCCCCTTGGCGGTCGCCATTTGTCGCCACCAGCACGGGCCACCACATACTGATGCCAGATGGAGGCGCACTCGAAGCCGCACTCGAAGGTGTTATGTTTCGTTCGTTTGTTTTACCTACCGGCCAAATGGTCCGGACTCCTCCGCCAAGCCATGGTTTGCGTTCTTCAACGATGGCGCGCTGGGAAGTGGGTTTAAAGAGTCAACAGAACGCCCAACGCTGCGCGTCACGAGCGACGGGAAGGGGATTAATAAGATTGCTTTGCCACGCAGGAAAGCAGACGCAGAAGAAGATGCTGCAGACCTTACCCCATTGCTGCTGCTGCTGCTACTGCTACCCGTCAAGAGCCTCCTCCCGGCTCCTCCAATTATGGCTCATTAACTTGGAGCTTGAGCATCGCTTTAATTAACCGAAGCGAACCGGAGAACGGAGATTCCTCCATGCTCCGAGTGTTGTGCTTGTGCTTTAAAAGGCTCCAACTCAAACACCAAGTTACGGAAGGCCCTTTCCAACAGACAGACGTGTAGCACCGCGCGTGTAATAAAAGAAACTTGTTACGTCAATTAGACTCCGACTGTCAGATTCCACCGGTTTGACACCGTGCTGTGGTCCAGTGCTTCTGCGTTACTGCTGCTGCTACGCCTTATCACGGATGAAAGATAAATAAGCAGCAGCTGGCCCAAATTTGTAAAAGGATACGCAACACACAGACAGACAGAGACAGCTCCACGTAGAGGTAGAGCACAGGGTGAAGCACATCACAACTGGGAAACCCGGATCCGGATTTGCTTCCAGCATCCGGCACACCACCGCGTTTGGGCTTAGTCTTTATCAAACTTTCTCCTCGCTGCTTCTTCCTCCGTGCATTTTCCTCCGCTCGAACGGAAGAATGTTTCTTTATTTAAATAATTACTTCACCGGCACTGAGCGAACTTGAAGCGAAGACACTCGGGCACAAGAAAGGGAGACAGGGATGCGGTTTCCACGGAACTCGCTTTTCTCTCGCTCTGCAAGCAAGCAACCACCAATGCTGGCCCAGGTGCTGGTCCTTACTGTGCTGGGTCTGTGGGCAATCAGATGTTACTGGATGTTGCTGGACATAAAAGCAAACAAAATGTTGCTTCCGGCATGATGAGCCATTAGCTGCCGCAGGCGCAGAGCCACACGGGAATGCCATAAAGAAAGAACGAGAGAGAGAGAGAGCAACGCGTATCCTCGTCGTCTCTTGGGAGGTAAAAGGATCCTGAGGACTACCGGACGGCAACTAGTTTGTTGCCCGCAAAACGAACTCACCGTACAGCTCGCTCGCTTCGCACTACCTCTATTCCCCAGATACCTTCTCCCGGAACGAATGGATGGACGCCACGTTGGAATATTGAAACCCTAACCTTCACTCTGGCACTCCGAAAGGAAAGCGGCCAAGCAAACAACCTCAAACCCCCCGAAAAAGGATGATGATAAAAACCAAACCACCCCACTCTGCGGGTAGCATCCCCCAGTGTTACTGTCTTAAGGTGGTGAAAAGTTCCCGGCGGTTACAGCTCGCTGTAACAAATCGTTGACCGTGACCGTAACGGGGGCCAGTGGATGCGACATTCGATGGATCGTTACTTGACCTTTTTCTCCTTCTTCTTCCTTTTTTTGCTCTTCTGCTACTTTTTCTTGTCGACGGGGGAGTTGACATGTTCGCATCTTTTTCTTCTTATTCTCGTCACGGGTGCCACCGAAGAGTGAGTGGTTTTTAGGTAGATTAAATGTAGTCCATAAGAAGGTTGTTGCCGGTATGGGAGGTGGTAGCAACGGTTGCGGTCACCGGATCATCATGTCCGCTCAGTTGGCTCGACTGAATGAAGCTATAGCTATAGCGGCGGAGTAAATGAAGCTGCAGTGTCCGCCGGTGTCCCCCAAAGTGATAACCCACAAACCCATTGCTTAAATGGAGGAAAATTGGAAAAGGAAAAGGAAAAGGAAAGCAGCATTGAAGGCGCTACGGTTGCTATGGATACTGCGAGGTAGCTGGGATATGTCCGCTGTCCGTCAGGAAAGGTGTCGTGGACTGCAGAGAAGTCGCTTGCTTTTACGCTTAAGCCATAAAACCGAGCGATCCGGCTGAGGCTCCACGGTCCCAGTATTGGCCAATTGGAGTTTGAAAGGTGACGCTGGTGACGTCAAGACCAGTGGCAGTAGTAGAAGTTTTGCTGACAGTTTTTTCTCTGCCTTTCTTCTGAGTACCAGTCCGACAAGAGTGGTAGAGAGAGATCCCTTTCGAAGTGTCCCAAAAAAACGAGCGCCAGATGTTCAGCGTGGCTCATCATTATGAATAATGAATGAGAACCGATATGGGCGCGCGATTCCCGGGGAGTAACAGCGACTTCTCGGTCCTTGGAACTTCTATACCCACCATGGTCCCAAGGGAGACATCTCGACTCTCCTGCATGCAGTTCCTGGTGGAATGGATCGAGTGGAAAAGTTAAAAAAAAAGGAAGCAAAAGGAACCCCTTCCAACCTCTACGGGTGTTGGTTTTTCTGCACTTCAGCTCCTCACTGCTCCTAGCTATTGCAACAACGCCGCAATGCCACATATAAGTGGTTGCCCCGATAAACAGAAACCGCCGGTCGTACTTCGTCGTACGTCCTTACATTAGAAACGCACACGTGAGACACAAGAGTGCAATCAGGAGAATTGAAAATAAATACGAACGAAACGGACCCAAAATCCCTCGCCTAGAGTTGTTCATGGAGATACAGGATACGGTTTGGGCTGTGGAGTGTAGAGATCCCTATTTGGAAGGACACGTGGGAAAACTAAGAATTCGGAAGAAGTTTTTTAGGTTTTTTTTTTCAGTGCGTAAGACCAGAAGAAAGCTGAAGATCTATCGAGCAGATTGGTATAGCAATGGGATGCTCTTTTAAAAGTACATCAGAGATTGGCTCGGATAGGGAGCTCCTTCTTTATGATCGTCGTTATCATAAACTCGCAAGGTTTAAATATTTAAAACCCCTTACGCCCTATCCCGGCTCCGGCAGGAGCTGTCACATGAAAGAGCCTCTTGTTGGCAATGCTACTAGCAACCGGTGACACGCAGCAGTACCGAATAGATATAAGAGAAAAAGGTGCATTCCCTGACTTCCCTGAAAGCTATTCAAATCAATTTGAAATCATTTGCATGGCATTACAAAAGGCAAGCACATGCCCAACCCCTTTGTAGTTCAGGTTGGCCAGGTCCGTACTTCCGAACCCATCTCGATGGAACTAATTTTATGATGACAAATACATCGTACGCGAGATAAAAGATAAAAAAAATACCAGCTTCCATCGACCTGCTGCTGGTGCTACTGCTAGAGAGTCAACGAAATGGAATAATCAGAAAACAGCAGCAGCAGTGGAGGCACGTCAGGAGGTAACATCATCGGGAACATGCGCACTCACCCGCCCACGATTTCACCACCACAACCACCCCTCCCTCTGCAACCTTCCACAAAACCGGATCGGCACTTCGGTTGATCACATTTCCCTTTGAAGTGTTAATTCCCGGTACCGCGGCGCCATTGCTCTCGTTCTACAACATTAGGTTGCTCTCCCCCGGGGGTTGACACGATGATGGTGAGGCCGTGATGGAGTGTCAAACCGGGCTGCTACCACCACCATCACCACCACCACCACCACAGTGGCCTGTTATTTACATTTCACCTTTCATTTCATTGTTTTTCCTGTTGATTTCATCGCCATCAGCATCTCGCTAGGGGGGCTGCAAAACAGCATGCCAGCATCCAAACTCCCCCCTCTATGGAATGCCATTCATTGTACACCTTCGTTGCCCCAACAGTGGCCCCACAGAATATTTCCATTTTCTCCAATTACCACTACAGTCGAATTCGACGGATCTAGCGGCTCGTCCCGGGGGTCGACTATTTTGAGCTCTGACAGGACGAAACGAGGCGGAGAGTGGTGGCGAGAGACTGATAGTAGATGACGGGACGGGAGCCTTACTGGACTGAAATAATGGACGCGCCCAACGAGCAAACAATCCAACACACTGCCTACGATCCTGAGTCCAATGTCCGAATGGATCTGATGGCTTCTGTAGTGCTGCTGTGCCCTACATGAACTGTATGAATGGGAGACTAAATCGAGTCCGAGTTTGGTGATAAAAGCCACGAACTACCGCGCGATAACCATCATCAGCAGCCAGAATCATCAAAGGCGAAGGTCCCTTCGCTCCGAACTATGTATAGGCCCTTACCCGACCACTACACGACGGGGTTTGTTGTTTAATTGAAATTAAAATGATTGGACCAACAACGGGGCAAAGTGAAAGAAAGACATTCAATTAAAGGTGATGCTTCTGGTGGAACGTTGCGACGTGCTTCCTTCCACAAACAACATCACACAACGCTCGAGGCTCGAAGTTGTTCCTCGACGCCTCAAGTACTCATCCTGCGCGCGTCTCGCCAAGCAAAGGGCAGCCATAGAGTCTTTCAGGTTTGACGGCCTCAGACTCAGACTCAGAACACCACCGTCTGGCCACGGAAGCAAGCACGGCACGGGATCAGCATCATGGACCGCGCGCGGCTTGTGGAGTGTTTTGAAGGAAATTACTACACAACACGCGATACCGCAACCAGCACTGAAGAAGGTGGCGTAATTAAATGGAAATGAATGATGATGGTGTGTGTGTGAGGATGCACACATACAACGAGAAGCGGTAGTGATGATGAGCCAGCCGCAGAACCGAGAACCGAGAGCTGGGCTGCAGCGGAAGAACCATACACCATGAATAAAGCATGAAAAATGGTCCAAAAAACAATGCAATAAAGCACACGACACGCCAATGCTGCCTCGTTGCTGGTGCTGCTGCTGCTGCTGCATCCTCAAAATGCTGCTGTGCAGCATGATATCTCGGCTCGAGGGAGCACGATGTAGAATAATATTTAATGCTTTGCTCCGCTGGAAGTGAATAAATGAATGAATGTCATTATATGTTGGAGACGCACCGCACACGAGAACGGAAGATGCGGATGCGGTGGTCTCGAGCGTGCTTTAAAGTGATTATACTATTATCCTGCTGCTGCTACCAGCTATCTACTACTGCTACTACCACTACTTATGTCTCTTCTTGAGTGCTATGAATAGCGTGCAGATAAGAGTGACACTAACCACGCTCTTCGACACGGAGCACACAGTTCAAAGCTTAGTGAAACGTCATTGTCCGCTGTCATAATTCGATTGGTGGTAGTAGTTTGATCGATTGAGCAGCTCCTCAAAAGTGACAGTTTCGAGAAGCGCCGAGATTCATCGATTAGGAGACGTGTTGAAAGTCACATTTCTCATTCTCTCTCTCTCTCGAACTCAATCACTCGATCGATTATCGCCAGCACCATTAATATTCTCTCTAAACTCACCAGTGCCATTGGTGGTGCTTAACAACTTAATCAAAACACACACACACAGAGCATGATTGAGGCAATGAACTTATCCTTAACATTCCACCAGAAAACCCTTTCCACGCCACACGCCAGCCAGCGACAATATCTCGAAAGCATCTCGAGAGTAGCAGCAGCGCGATGCCAACATAAATAATCATCCGTTCGCCACCACCACCACCACTGGCCTTAGGGTGGATCAGATGCGCGTGACTTTTCAACCGATACGCAGCGTAGCGTCGCTATGCTGCCCCCTCCCTTTATGCTCGTTTCTTGTTGTTTGGATTCGGTATATCTCTATGTGTTATTGCTTTTTGGGATAGTGGGGCCTTTCCCCTATCCCTAGGGCCACTGGATCGAGCACAAGAAGTATACAGTGAGAAGAGAAGAGATGAAGAGCTGGACCAAAAACAATAAGACACCGGGAGACCGGGCGTAAGAAGCAGCAGCAACAGCAGCACCACCAATACCATTCATCATCATTTCTTCGGCTGCCTCCACAACACAGCATTCCGATGCGATGCTCGACACGATGTAAACTGTCCAAGTTTGATATGTTTTATTGGAAGGATGACACACCACACTCTGGTGGCGGCATCGATACGTCATCGTCATGCTCCTGTGTCGAGCTAGAAGGAAAATGGTAAAGTGAAGAGTTTTGTTTTTGAAGAGCGGCTTCGTTAGTCGTTCTGGCCACAATTGTTGCCAAGGTGTACGACCATCAATTTGCTTTCGCGTTGCGCCATTCCAACGAACGAAACGCCGCAAAACGGGTTCAGTAACGACCGATAACGATTGCCACGGCACCATCACCATGAGCACGACCGACGAACTGTTCCGCTACGATTTGAATGAAATTATTCAATTAATTTATAATTTGTTCAACTCGCTCACTGCTCAGACACTGAGACTGCGATACACAGAAGAACCAGTGCAAGCAGACACACACACACACACACTCCGGGGCAAACACAAGGATGATGCGACACTCTGTACCTGTACCTTAAGCCAGCCACTTGACGCGTTTATGACGCTCGTGGACGACCGCTGGTTGGTGGCTATACCAGCTGCTTCTACCGTCATCATCGTCATCATCATCCTCATCATCATCGGGCATCCTCGTCTACCATTTTCCGGTAGCAGCAGTCTGCCCGTGACTGGCAGAATTCGATTGCCTTAATAGCATTAGAACAGGTTATCTTGTTAGGCGAGAGTTGAGGCGAGAAACTTGGAGCAAACCATCATCTCTTCGCTTCGCTCTCGGGGCCGGTGCCTGTCACTAACAGTCGACTACCTCCCTGCTGCCGGAAAGAGCCGTGTAGTGGACGCACCAGAGCGTTACACCTTTTTCAAGACAACTTTTGCCCCGGTTTTTGATAATGAGTGGAAGCTGCGTAACACTAGTTTCCGGCCCCCCCGAGAGTGTTTGAGAAGGATTAGTTTCCTACCTTCTTCTGCCTTCGTTCCAGGCTTCTAAGGTCCTCAAAAGGCAGCAAGCAAGGAGTGCTCTTTGAAGTGTGCTGATGCGGGACGGGCGGCACGTTTTATCCTCAGCTCAGAAGAAACACTGTTCCTGTAGCACCCGAGGCCCTTTTCACTCGTCACCTTTAAAACCGAACCTTAACAGTTACACGTCAACGACACCGAATCTTCATCGTCATTATGCTAAAAGCATGCTCGGCAGGCAACACCCCGGGACAACACCCCTCGATCAATCAAAACCTCTTGCTTCTTGCTACTTGCTACTTCTACTAACCAGCAGCAGCACCATATTGTCTCAGAGTCTCTTCTTTTGGCCCGTTATCGTCATCATCTTATCCTCACCAACCTTGCACCAACCGTGCAGGTGAATCCTTTGGCCACGGAGAGTTACCAAGGAGTTCGCGTCGCTGGCGGGCACTTCCATTAGCAGAAATTGATATTCTCTCCAGCTGCAGGTCGGTTTTTGTGCGTCGAGAGTTTAGAACCTCGGAAGTGTGTTGCGCCGTCCTTAGGTGCGTACCACCGTACGGTTCCTTGAAATCAATCATGGTTTCTATCCGTTTTTTAATCATTTAAATCACCACCAAGACCAGGCCCCAGGCCCCCAAACGGCGGTTCGCGGCTGTAATATGGCCGCCCCGAACTGGGAAGCATCATTCACGCCATCGCCATCATCACACACCAGATATTGCCAGATAACTTGAGAGGTTGCTAGCAGCCCCCGGGCCGGACACGGTAGAAATAGATATTTCCCTCAAGCAACGCATAAGGTGAAGTAAGGGCTCGTAAGACCGTTCCACTAGCATTCCGGTATCACTTACGAATATTAAAGTAAACAGAACGAGCATCATCACTGGGGAGTGCGTGTGATGTGTGACACTCGCGTAGGATGCCAGAAGATGATGCAATTGCAGGGAGTGCAACATGGAAACTATGGGGCTGGACTGCGACTGCGAAATGATGTGCCGTTGACAATGTGCCGACAACCGTCGGCAACAGACCGAATTCCACTCTGCGGTGTTTCTTGAGGGTTTTCGCCTCGAGGTTTTTAATAAGAAATTGGAAGATCACAGTTCTTCCAGAAAAGAAGTTCGTCCTCGTGTCTTGTCGTCGTTGTCTGTTGTCTTAATCGAGATGAAAAGTAAACACATTCTCCCCCTTAGGGGTCTTCAGCGACCCACACGCTCTTCTTCGCTCGGCGATAAAAATCATCATCGCTGATTAGAAGTCATAAGCCAAGAGTCAACAATTATGCACGGTAACGGAGGTTTTTCGGTTCGGTTTTCGGTTTTTATGCCCTGCCGCCGTCGTGCGTCCATCTCAATCCAGCACCCATCACTCTTGATTGCTGAAACCACAGACAGACACACACGCTCGCCAGCGAAGCATACGATAGCATACGGTCTGTTGAGATGAGCTAACGATAACGGACGCAACCAGGGAATGGGAATGTCTTCTCGTGTGCGCGCAGAAGGCATTGAAACCAAAGTCAGACGACGGGCGTTGTGTCCAGCCCGGTCCAGTCCCGTCCAGTCCGTCCGGTTCGAGTGGCCATCGGCTCATAAACGCTCGAAATGTATTTTTCATTGCCCCGTGCCCTGGACCTGGAACGCAGCGCAGCGCAAACACACATGCACAGACATACAGGGGTCAAACGGGAGGGCAGGCATCTGCATCGTGCTGGTGCATGATGAAACATGATACATTCTCGCTCTCTCGCTGTTAGTGTTGAGATGCTTAGCAAAAGCTGGCTAATGCTGGCCAGTATAGTGCCTGGGTCTGCACTCGTCGATGAGGCAATCTCGACGTTCGGTTTCAATAAAAACCAAAACAGCAATCATGCGCAGCGTTGATTATGTCTATACTATAAGGGCGAGTGGATGAGTGGAAAAAAGGAGGGGTGCAGGGGTGGTTTCTTCCCCTTCTTCAAGCTCATCTCTCTGTTTTTTCCCATAATTTGTCTTCGCTTCGCTTCGAAGGGATACTCAAACTCATGCACATCGCGATTGCTGATTGCTCTTTTCCATCGCATTACATTCCAGTTACATGACCTGCGGATGGTCGCTCTGTCTCCTCTTGATCTGACACGATCGGTTGTGGATATATCTGCGCTCGACTCGCGGCCCTTCGGTCAACTATCGACACTTTGACGGATTGCGCATTAAGAATACTAAAATCTCGCAGCATAACAGTCGCTTCCTGTTCCCTTCATTCAAATTCATAATCGAAACGATGCAACAATTGTTGATCTACAGCGACCATTCACGTCTTCTGTTCAACAAAATGGCAGTAAAACCCATCCAGACATATGAATAAACAATAGAGCCGAGTGTTAGAGGTCTGGAAGAATTTATGGCGCGCGTTCCCAAGCTTATCCGGAGCCAACGGTCGACGCGAAATTTAATACGGAGGGTGTATATCTTTTTTATTGATTTCTTATTTCAGCTTTATGCTGCATGTTTTACACATGTTAACTATGCTGGTTGTTGCAAGCCACCCGTCATCGATCTTTCGATTGTTCTAGACGTGAAAGTGAAACTGACTGGCCAGGCATGCGAACAAAAGCAGGAAAAGAGCGCTCTCTGGTGCGTGGTCGGAAGTAGACGCGAACCTCCCTGTAGGTGTAGTTAATATTCACACCGCGGAGCTACTTCCGAAATTGGTGGCCCACCGAAAACACACAATGCTGGCATGACATGATTCATCCAGTACGAGCGCATCAACATGTGGCGGCCTTCGGTGCACGTACCCAGCGGAATAGTAGTAGAAGAGGAAGAGAAAAGAAACAAAAGGTAGAAGACACGACGTCGAGATGGACACGATGGACTATCGACACGATTTGTTTGTTCTCCCAGGGATCACGTCGGACACAATCATCACAGATGACGGTGGACCAAGGGATGGGCAGAACGAGGGCGCATAAATATGATCAAATTTACGACACACGTTACTCAGCGACTCCGGAAGCGTGAACGAAGCCAAAGACTAACAGCAGACTACAGAACTGCAGCATATCTCATGTTGAAGAAGGTTATTAAACAATAAAAAAACGAAGGGAAATCGTTTCATATCTTGAGCACTAAAAGCGTCGTGCGCACGAAGTGTATAGGCAATTATGCGTCTTTAACTTACAACACTTCTTCTTGACCGATTCTTGGTTTGGACACAACGATAAGTGCGGCGCGTTTTTTGGGCCAGATAACGACTTTCCTTTCAACGCAACGCGCTCGAAGCGTGATTGTGAGGCGCTTGAATTGGGTAACGCTTGAAGTGGAATCCGATGATTGCCGCGACTGCAGCGTTCCCATTCTGGAGGGGGGAGATTGGTTTAGAAAGAGTGCTTTGGCTACTAACATACCATTTACTAATGCGCTTTTGGGTGTTGTAATCGTTGACAATTAGTCAATCGTCGAGCTAATTTCGTCAAGAACGAATACCCAACAGCTCATTCTAGATTTGTTATACAACATTGCCTTTTAAAAGAACGATTTCGATAAAATTTTATTCTTTTCTGAACTGTAAAAAGTGATTTTAAATTCTGTTCAGACTTTCCTAGACGCATCATAATCGTTGTTGTAATGTCTTTTGGATTTGAGCTATTTGGGCTCCAAATGAGACAAGATAAGATAAAACGTATCGTCGGCGATCGTAACAATTGATAAACTACCCAGAAGACCCCAAGACAACCAATGCAGCCAATGACTTGTTGGATATCTAAACGATGTAACATAATAGTCCCGTTTATGAGCTCAACATGGTGACAAAGTAGGAAAACAATTTCCTTACAAAATTTGATATAATTTAAAAGTTTATTAAACAAGTTCTATCTCCTATTCAAATCCATCTAAAAGCAGGAATGAATCGAAATCTGCGTAGATCAAAAGAGCAGCAAAATTCACTTGCTCTTCACTATTATAAGCAAATTGAAATGGTTATTACCAGTTGCGAACACTATGACAATGGTTGCACTTTGATAATAATGCAATAAATAAATAAAACCTTCTTGGACGAAATTTAAAAACTACAAAACTCTTCGATAAAAACAAAGATGAAGAAGTTAAGTGCATTCTACGTACATTTAGAATCGTTCTGCAAAGAAACGCAATGCCAAAGAACAACAGTTACAGCACACAGCGCTATATGGGTTAAAGCACTCGACAACGAACATGTTAAAACCGGGCGTAACAGATTCTTCGAAACTCCCACTTTACCCCTTTACGTGGAACGGAACGACACCATCACTTTATCTTGTTTGCACTTTTATGCCGCTTATTATGACGCACCTCCCCACCGCACCACCTCACACCAATAACTCACAGCACTCCCCTGCGTGCGTGCGTGTGTGTATTTCCGTGATTTTCGTGATATGAAGAGATAATTGATTTTTCGATGGAGCTCGCTCCCTCTCCCCCCACGAGGGCGGCATTCCTTTTGGGTCGGAAACAGGAAATGCAGCACGCACACACAGCACCTGCGGGGTGGTGGGGATGGCCAACCGCACCATCGATCCCACCAACAACAACAGCAACAACATCAACAACGATTCCGGTTTCGATATTCCCGCCCCCCCAAAAACGGCTTTCCGATGAATCGAACGGCAAAGATGAAACGATCCATTTGTGGGGAAGGGGGAGGGGGAGGGAGAGGGGGATGGCATGCCAGGAGGGAGTAGCATAAATTATCACAAAGTGATACCGAAACAGCGCGTCAATAAAGATACCAACAAACCCCGACGCCGTGGTCTGGACGCTCGCAAATAAAGTCACAGCTGGGGATGGAGGGATGGGGTGGCGCCAGGCAAGCAAGGGTGTGAGAGGGAGCAGGGGGGGTAGGAGTCTGTGGCAGGTGAATATGATTTTTTCCTCTGCGCACGTTCACCAAATTTTGGTGCAAGCATCACGAGAGTACATATCATTGCTGCTTCTCAACGTTGCTCGGTAAATGGTTTTTGGAGAGGGAGTTTAATGAAGCTCCCCCTTTCCCTTTCTACCTCCCCCTCCCTTTCCTTCTCCTCACGTTCGTTAAGTAAACATAACAACACACTCGCTACACACCAGACATCGATTTTCGATGGCATGATGCTACAACATGAAGCAGCATCATCTTGGAAGCGAACACTGCAGCAGGAAGGTCATTGCATCCATTCATTAAGGGGACTGGTGCACTCACTGGAACTAATCGGAAACCATCCGAAACCCTCGGCATGTTTACAAGCGGGAAAACGGTTGTTAACGGTCGCACCGCGGCCGCCGCCAACACCGAATTCCGTTCGGAATGTCAAACGATTATGTGCCCCATAACTTGGCGCGCGCGCCCCACCCGAAAATGAAGTCATCGAAAGGGAGGAGAGGACCGGGAGTGTAAATCTGTGTTTTGTCGCATAATCCAACCTCTGGTTCGTCAATCAGCACCACCAGCAGCACGCGAGCTACTGGAAATCGATGGCCACAGCACAGCGCAGCGCAGCACAGCACCCGCCATTGGATCAGGTTTCCTGTGAGCGTCGTCACCCTTCTTAAGGTGCCCCCTCGGTGTGCTCGGTGTCTGTGTGCTCGTTGTGTGTGTGTGTGTGTTTGACAAGAGGAATATTTTTAAATAAATGTCTCCAGCGCGACGGAGACGATTCGTTTCGCTTAATCCACTCACGCGGTGTACGGAGCGGTTAAAGCCACAAGCAAACAATGAAGAACAACAACAGCAGCAGTAGCAGTAGCAGACGACGATGGCGACGATGACGACGTCTTGGCTTGCGACAACAACGGAGGGCCCCTCTGGATGCCCGGCATTCGGCGTCTGTTTCCAATTATCGCACCAAGAACGAACGCCTTCGATGCAAAGTGCAAGTGAAGCGAACGATCTGACGGCGCGGCGCAATGTTGTGGATTCGAAACCCCTCGGCCGCGATATGATTTAAAGCATCGAGATCGAGCTATTAAAGACCATTCTGTGGAACCTTTTCTATCTCTCTCGAACTACGAACCCTTTCCAGAGATCCGAGTCGCAATGGAATCGAGGCAGAGATTCTTATGAGAAGGAAATGTTGATGCTGACCGGCGCATAAACTTATGCTCGCCACTTCTTCTTCGGTTTGTTTTCTTTTGTTTTTGCGCTTTCCACGTCTTCGGACTCCAGCAGTGACGACGAGAGCTGCTAGAGGTGGTGCTGACTCCCCTTCTGAACCTCTTCTTCCAACAAAGTGTTATGCTTGGCTCGCAGCAGGTCGCCTCTGCGCGGGGATCGCGCTAATTTACTTTGCGCCGCGTGATGATGACTCTCTCGATGAGTTCATTACCCATTAGTGGGTCCGGCAAAAGGGGGGGATGGTGGTAAGGAAGGAAGTGGCGAGGGGTCCCAGCAGCTGAATCACGGGGGCCATTCATTAGCGAGCCAAACAAAGAAGAAACCAAGCGAACGAGAGACCCCCAACCGCCGTCGCCGCCTGGCGTTTTACGATCGACACCTCGCCTTTTGTCTTTGCGAAGGGGTAGCAGCAGCAGCACCGCGATCGCGACTCCTCTCGATCGCGCTCAAGACTCCAACTCCGACTCCGACATGTCGGGATCGTGTCGCGTTCGAAGTCGATTCCCGCTGATGGTGGTGGTGGCAGCGGCAGCGGCTGTTTGCCTTACTAATTAGCTCACCCCAGGCACCGCTGGCACCGCGGGCACTGGAATTGTGTCGTGGATCGTGAGGAGATCCTCCAAAAGGCCGCATCTTGGCGCCCCTTTTTGGTGCATGACGCCAAGAATCCCGCGATGCTCCCATAAAAGGACTACAATGGGTCTAATTCATGGTTCCTGGTGCACGGTAGGGTACGAGGGTGGCTCACGATCTACCACCAGGCGACAGCTGGGCCACAATCTTTGACACTCCCCCGGCGCGGTGGCGGCGCAGAGAGTTCTGTTGTTCCTTGACACCCTCGCACGAACCCTCGAAGGGCCACACGCGGTACCACAAATCCGTGTCCACATCCTGGCCCGCCACCCCAAAGGCAGACAACTCAACGGCCAATGTCAACAGCAGCCAGGTCTATCGGAACCGTCACTGTTCGCTGTTTGCTCCCTTGGCTTGTGATAAGCAAATATTGCGCCCGTCCTGAGCACCTTTTTCGTACCAGATATGCCGACGTAGACGTGGCGTCGGTAGCCGAAACACACACACACACGGAGGCCCCCCGAGATCTTTTGACCCAGATGTTGATCCAGTGTTGAAGCAGGAAATGCAGCTTAAAGTACGCGTACCATTCAGCTGCACATTCCGAGTGTATTCAGCTTGGGCGACGCTCCGGTACTCCGCCTTACTAGCGCCCAAATTTGATAGTCGTCAGCTCAAATATGCCGGCAATCGAATGCCACAACGGCTACACCGTTGAGGATGGCCGACAAATCAAACATCTCACCGATGGTTCCAATAAATTACACAACAACGGATGGAACCACATTTCAACCAACCACGGGTTTTTCAATCGATAAGAATCCGCCCGGGGGGACGATCCTAAATATACAGCGCGTGGTATCGCCCTTCGCACGCAGGTCAGTAACGACACAGTTTGTACTGTTGATGTTTAAAGAGATGCAGCGCTATCGGCTCGATTCGTCCTCGTCTCTTCACGTTTGAGACGGTGTCACAATAATTTTATCAATTCCCAACCCCTTCTTGAGGCACTTCAGAACGAACGAAAGAAAAAAGTTGGGATTTTCTTCTCCGAACTTCGCATCCGAATCGATAAGCATAGAGGAGAGGTGCGACGTCGTCCATCTGCATGATATGGATCAGCTGCTGCTGCTGCTGTTGCAGCCTACGGTGACGGTTCGGTTTCGATTCGATGTCGGTCTTTGACAGGGCGGCCAGACGGTGCTGCGGCGCTCAAATCAAATAAACATTCAATCATATTTGCCCTCATCCCTTCTGACCTCCAAAGGAAGAAGAAGGAAACAAGAACAGGGAAAGGAGGAGAATACGCCCGTATCGCAATAACTACGATATCAATCCAATAACGGAAGAACAGTCAAAAGTCCTCCACCAGAGTGCCGGGTAGTCCCGCCCAGGGGGAAGGTTATAGTGCAGTGTAGTAGTGGAGGAGGAGGAGGGTGACAGGGCAGAGTAGGAGTCTGTGGGCGTCTTACAATTGTCATCGTCATCGAAGGCGGAGGGAAATCTTAATCAATCAATCGAGCAAAGTGGCACCGACCGACGAAAGAGGAAGAATAAGGTGAGCGACGAGGTGCTCTTCTGGTCCGTATCCTCCGCACAAGGTCGGTCCTCGGATGGTCCGGTCCGGGATCAGGCGGTGCCACAAAACAACAAAATGGAAAGGCCAGACAGACAGACAGAGGCTACGGGATATTACGGGAGACGGTCTTCAATTGAGATTCGTGGAAGAAGCGTCCAGTGACGTTTGGAATTATTAAGACGTTCCTCGATGACCACAATCAGTGGCCATGGGTATGCGTGTGCGCCCTGGGAATGCCAACAACTCCCCGATCACAGCGAGGGTATTTAGGAGATTGTGAAGTGACGTTTATGTGCCTGGTGGTGACCGTCGCCGTCACAGTGCACCGAGCTTTGTGGTCTCCAATACAATTCGAAGCCGTCCATCCATCCATTGAGGCAACAGCAGCAGGTGAATGACAAATTGTTTTCTTTTGGCGCGTCTTGTGCGCACCTTCACGGTCCTTTTTTTTGGGTTTAAAGGTGAAGCATAATTGAGGTGACGCGCGGGAGAAAGGGATTTGAAAGATTGGTCCAAACAGGGTACATAGAGATTTGAGAGAAAAAGACGTGAGGGATCTTTTGTGTCGAGTTGCGTCCGAAGCTTCCCACGATCTAATGGCTGTCGCCGAGATTTAGCCCTTTATATTGAGAGCGTTTTGTAGTATTTAAGCCAACAAAACGCATCCAGAGATGCCTAATTGCGGATGTCATTACGTACCTTAGTTATTCATGGAGTCACCTCACACACACCAACAGCCGATGATCCTAGTAGTCTTGACGCAACGACGGATTGAACCTTGAAACTGCTGCAAATGCTCCTCTAACTCTTCACCAAATCACACTCCCTCCCCCGCTATAACCACTAGATTCTTCCAGATAATTATTCAATTTCACTTCACTGATAAACCGACGCGAAGCCCCCGGCGAAGGCTTTTTCTTACCGCTATTCAGCGCGATGCACACTACGATCGGTACACTCGATTTCTGAATTCCGCTATCCCAACTCCCAAACGCACACTTGGATGACTCACAAGCTTATGCACGCTTCGATGGTGCTCACACTTTGCACTTTAGTTAAGACGAGCTCTTCTTAACACTCGGTAGCTACCTTCTGCACTGAACGAGAATCAAGAATCATTCTTGGCCACGGCACCATCGCCCTTCCCCTCCCCGAGAAGGCCTTTGTGGATACGGTCTAAGCTCCTCTCTCTCTCACACCCCGTTTGACACACTTTGGCGTCGCATCTGTAGGGATTTGTGCAACCTCGCAACCTACAGTGACGTCAGGACTCTGGAGGGCCTAATACACCGAAAACACAGACACACGCGCGCGCGAACACGACACGAACACGGACACTTAACACACTCGATTCGAACGATACCGGATCCTGCGAAAAACGCCAGAAACCACAATTTGATTTGATTAATTCGTGCACACCGACACACACGCAAGCACGCACACACACACTTTAGGGTGTCTCCTAAGGGATTCCGAGGGGCAATGGCACCTCCTCCAACGGAAGCGTTTTGCGTTCCATATTGCGGTTTGCTTGCTTGGTCTCGCACCATCGACCCCGTCAGGTCGGGCCGGTTGACCACGCGTTCAATCATTTGCATACCGCCTCGGCCCCGGCCTCCTCTTTCTCCTGACCATGGCATTCAATCACTAAAACATCCAAATACCGGACACCAATCAACCTGCCAATCGTCATCCCGTCAGCATAACTTCTTCACCCCCGGACCCCTTCCAGGATTCTCGGCTGCCCAGAGTCTCGAGTCTAGGGGAGAGTATTGCTCGACCCTTGGACACCGAGGAGGACGAGAAGATGGTCCAGCAGCAACTCTACCCTTCCTAGGTCCACCAGCCTCGCCACCAGCACACCATTACGATCCGTTGGGAGTAATTATGGTAATTTGAACTGATTATTAGTGACATCGGGACACACACGTACACACACACGCACACACACTAATATGCACCACAGAGTGTGAAGGGGTGGGGGCGAATTTAATCAAAACCATTCAATCATCCGTGTCACATCGGTTGTTGGGTTCGCGTTCGGGAATCTCCTGTTTAGTGGTTGCGGTTGTGGGTGGTGGTAAAGTAGGGGGTTGCGGTAGGAGGTCGGTGATGGTCGCAGGGTCACACAGTTATGCTGACAATTGAACTGGGCATGACGACCCATTAACCTCGCGGCCATTCACGCGGTAGTCGGCCCTAGTCCCTTTTCACCTAACCTCACATATCGAAAGACACCCAACAGCATAATACACAAACACATAGAGACGTACACACAGTGCATAGTAACTGGGAAGGGATTTGCCGCATACTAAGTGTGATCGTCGCTTACTTGGGATGCAGGAACCGAATCGAAATCCTCATAATATCAACCTAACCTCAAAAAAGTGTTTTGCTCATGCGAAATTCAAGTCCTCTCCAAGGAAGTCCAACACGTCCAGGTGGATTTTGCGGTACCCAAAATACTCCATTGGAATAGGCTCTCTCTCTCTCACTCGTAGGTTTATCGATTTTCGCAAAACCGCTTGGCCGACCACCAGCGCGTCCTCCTCGTGCAAATGGAGCCCAGGAACTACGGAATACGGACCAACTCACAAAACACTCGCAGTGGAAAAACGGTTAAACGGGGCTTCTACCCAACAACAAACAACAACAACAGCGTCATCGTCGTGGTCGTCCTGGTCGTCATCGCGGCATAATCACGGTCTCGCGGTGCTGGTCCATCCCTTGCAAAAGGGAACGTCGTCGTCGTCGTCGTCGTCGTCGTCGTCGTCGTCGTCGTCGTGTCGTGCCACGGTCCCATAAAACAATGGGCGCTCGCTTTTGGGGGCCGCATGGCGATGCGCTGCAGGCCACCCCACCCCACCCAACCCCACCTCAAAACAACAACGCCAAGCGGCAGTCAGTGCTGCCTTGCTTCGCTCGCTCCTTAACACTTCCGGTGAGCAGAAAGGAGCGCCTTGGCCAACCTGCCACAGCCAGCCAGCCAGCCAGCCAGCCAGCTCCCCACTTAGTTCCGGTGGCATTCTTCGCCGTCTTCACCACCGTCTTCTTCTTCTGTTGCTGCTGCTGCTGCTGCTGCTTTTACTTCCCTCGAACACCTTCGAGCTGAGAACGAGAGTCCTTCTTCTCTGCCCAAGGAAAGGGCCGCGGTAGTGGGGGCGCGGGGTGTGCTTTTTAATTTATGCAAATTAAAAAATAATAATCAACCATCATCATCATCGCCATCGCCATCGCCATCGTCGTCATCGTCAGCATCAACGGGCACAACGGTGGCGAGGACAACAACACACCAACCACCAACCAGCGAACCAACATAAACCATCACGTAAACCCCTGGACCCTGGACCCTGCTGGTCTCTTGGACTCGAGGAGAACCAAGCGATGTCGCTGCTCCGAAGAAGAAGGTTCCGGCACCGGGTCAACGCTGGTGACCGAAAGCCCGGAAGCGGAAAAACCTCGACGTATGATTTATCACGACGGACGACGGACCTCACTGGCCACACCACGGAACCCCCTTACAAAACGTCACACTTGGTGCCTGGGGTCACACTTCTCTGCGGACACTTCACACACAGTGACCTTGCTACTGGTCTAGTGCCGGACAACACTACGGGAGTAACTGGATCGATGGTCCCGATCCGATCGATCCGCTCCGGAACCGTCGTGTACCTTATTGGAGGATGCTGGAACAGTGCCGGGCACAAATCCCACCGCTTCTAACGCGCTACACAAATGTCCAGTACCACTGGACACCACTGTACACTAGTAAACTCACATGGTAGTACCACAGCGACAATGGAGTACACAGTACACAGTTGAGTACAGCGATAACGTTCAGCCGCGAGAACATGTGCGCCGCGCAACAACGAATCAACAACTGTCCCGGTCGACGAATGGTTGGATTTTGAACGAGTAAACGACGGAAACGAGTTGAACACGAGAGCCGACGCCATCTTCGGGAACTGAATCATCGCGCCTATGCAACGATTCCCGGCCGAGCGACCGCCATACCCGGTGTATGACTTTAAATCCGCTGTTTGCTTATCGTATTGGGCTTAGCGTGCAAAATGAGATGTTATCGGCATGTCATACTGTTTTTTTTTGCATCGGTTCGACACCGGTTTACGTAAATCAGTGCACATAGTAAGTTATTCCATGCAAAAACGAACACTTTTCCTTGTATAATCATGTGCGCGAGGCTCTATGTCAGGTTTTGCTTCAATTTGATGAAATCGGCTGCCAAATCCGATAAAATACTTGTAGAAGGCTTTGGTGATTGTTCGCTAATGGACACCACTTGCAGAGATTGGTTCAAAGACGGCCCAAACCCATTTAAAGACCCAGAAAAAGTCGAAGACCACGAATTGAACGGTAGGCGACGTCAAAACCCTTATAAAAATGTCGGAAAATGGAAAATGGCCTCTCAAAATGAAGAATTCTTTTAGCATGGTATACACAAACACTTCGTATACCTAAATTTTTGACTTTCTAATTAAAAAAAACTGAGTTTTTTCGACATAAACAAACAGCGGATTTAAGGTTTTCCATTTTTCACGATTCCGGGCACACGATTTTCCCGTTTCGGAAATTCGCTCGGTAACTCAGTAACTCAGTTTGTTCGGGTTTTGTTCATTTTCTCAACGAGCCGAGGTCATTTTGTGTTCGGTTTTACGGTTGCTCGAAGATTTTTGCCGTTCGAGCAGTTGAATTTATGCTCGAATGTTTTAAAATTTCGTTTACAAGAATAAGCGCATTTTGGACAAAACAAGCAATATTTTCCTAATTTTGCGCTTAAATAACCTCTAATAAACTAATGATAACTGAAACGATTTTTAAGTATCGAAGAGTTTTAACTGCGTTGAAACGAAATGTAAAACGATCCTGCAGGAAGGAATGCAAAACGATCAAATATTCTTAGGAATGTTTCAACATGTCAACATGCATTTTAGCATTTCAATTACACTTTTTTTAAGGTTGGTTATAGTCCAGCCATTGAAATGATTAAAGAGACGGCAGATAATGCCGATTGGTATTGTAATATTTCCTTGTAAATGTCAATTCAACTTCATGTGAGTTAGAATCACATTTTGTTTATTATCTTTCATTACATCGCTCGTATTTTTAATAATATCCACAGAAATTGAAGCACTTACGTGTTGGTTTGTTTTGTTCTGCTGTGATCGGCCAAATTAAAATTCAAACGTAACCAGCAACTCTTGCAGGAGAACATGATTGAACAAAACGGCTAATGTTATTTTTGCGTACAGTTTGCATATGCAGTTGTCTATTCCTTTAAGAGGTTCTAAGCTAGCTTTAAGTCCAAACGTCTTTTTGTGCTGAGATCCAACCTAAAAGGCGTTACATTTGCCCATTCAGCGTCGTAAAGATGTGCAAACAGAACACGATTGTTATGGAAGAATGATCTCTAGTCTGGTCCAGTTAGATGCTCTGGCAAAGATGAGCTATTCTTGATTGCGATCTCGCCTCAACAAAAGCAGGATCAACGATCACCAACCGGGCATCTTCTCGGCAACCGGATTAGCCATTAAGAAGCAACACCGTATCGATCGTCTAGAGCCCGGCCACGGGTCGCTTGCTCTCAATACATCGCGGACTGCGTCCATATGTGCCGTCTGGGATCCTCTTCTGCTCTTTGCTGTTGTATCTCTAGACGGCCGAACTGAACTGGAAGAAAAGGCAAAGGCGTGTGCAGAGACGCAGACGCAAGCAACGCAAAGCAAAACATACCTTCCTGGCAGACACGGACGCCTTCTCCGGAGCCCATCCTCACTTATTGGTATCACTTTCAATTTCGCTTCACAACCCTGCTGCAGACCCGCGGGGCTAAAGTAAACACCGAGAAGACACAACACTTGTCATGGATGCGTGTCGCGACCTTCGCTGGATGTGTTGGGTGTTCCACACTTTCCAATCGTTTCCCTTTGCTTCCCATCCTCGATTCCCGGGCGCTGCAGGGGTCATGTTAGACCTCGGAACATCGCATTAAACGGTGGCAATACGATTTCGAAATTAATAATTTGAGAAGCGCTTGTTGTGTTGAACGCAGCGGTATCGATGTAATTCCATCCAGAAACTATTTATCTTGGAATCGGTTGTTGGACGAATGGAGGAAGAACAGATGATGGTTTGTCTTTGGCGTGTGGATGGTTTAATGGTTTTATTAGGATAAGGACATTCTGGCGACGTAATCCAAGAAGCCCATACCTTATTTTGATCGGTAACTAAGGAATATGCACCTTACTTTGAATGTTACTATTTGGGATTAATCCGAATTGTACATTTCTCCTTAACTAATAAATGTTTTATAATTCTTTTTGCCATTTTCAATCTTCATTAGCTGTAAACATTCCAATCCAGTTTGCATATTGATGCTTCCACCGAATTAATAACCATTTGTCGCGAGCCACTGTTGCTCCCTCGACATTTGACATTAAACGGAGCAGTCAACTCAAAGCAAGCCGCATTATCAACCGTTTCCAAAAACATGCAGCATCAATGGATGGAGAAACCGATTGTATGTGTCCGATTCGAATGAATTAAAGTCGTCAAAGCCCCCGGCCCCGGTTTGAACAGGGTCCGCGTGTCCAAGTTGTCCACGTTGTCTGCTTCCCATAAGTCCTGCCTGCTGCTGGTGCTGCTGCTGGTGTCTGATGCAATAAATAACTTCATCGGCCAGCGGAACAGATCGTCACCCATCGATCGATAGCCTTTCCCCCAGATAGCCATCGGGGCTTATAAGGGTACCGCAGCAGCAGCAGCAGCAGCAGCAGCAGTAGTTCCCGTAGTATTACAGAAGTGGAAGGAAAGGTTATCGGGAGATAGCCGCAATAACGACAACAAAAAATGCGCTCCCACCGACACCGACACCGGTTCCATTCCATTCCATGCCGTGACTCCCGAAAGCTTCCACGTTTTGTGGTCCAGCGGCGTGGGGGGAGGGGTTGGTGAGTTATGATATTCTCCCATTAATTCGACATAATTTAACTCGAGATCCAATTTATGGCACTTCAAAATCAAACCACCCTGAACGGCTGGCCATCGCGCGGAGCTGGTTACCGGATCAGACGCGGTCTCGCGGCCATGTTCTCTGTAGAAAGGAAGGTAAGGTTGGGTGGTCGTTGGAAACACGGGGCACGAATGTCGGTCTGGCTCAAACGATGGAACCGACGTTTTGTTTTGTTCGGATCAAGATTTCCGATCATCACTGTCCACCAGGTAGAGCAGAATGTCGGAAGACGGCTCAAGGGGACCGACTGCAAGACGTAGGGTTACAGAAGAGAGAAAAGGTATGGTCCTCGATCGATCTCAAGTCTCACACGGCATATCATTTCAATATTTATGACCTGCTGACACTGCATTTTGGACGAACCTGCTGCTGCTGCTGCTGCTCGAGGAACACATTTAAAGGATCGTTACCGGATTGCAGGAAAGGAATGTCGAATGTTTAGTTACCATTTACAGTGCTGTACACTTGCTTTTCTGCTCATCTCGCCTTCGTCTTGGATTCCTAAGACAATCGAAAACAGAAACCACGCACAGCGTAAAAGGCAAGACTAGTGCAGCAACAATGTTGTTGGGCAATTTTGAGGCCAATTCCTGGACATTCCTAACGCCTCTTCGTCTTCCGAAGAGCCTGAAGAGAATAACAAACCGATCAGAGCCTCGACATAGCAGCATATCTTCTTGCCAAGGTTAATAAAGAAGGGCCCGTGCGCTGGAACACGTAACGTGTCTGTTGTGTCTGGATGTCCAAAAGTCCATTTACAATTCGACCGGCCGAACTGCATTTCGGTCCAAAATGGTCGCGTTATTTTGGGTATTGTTTTTTTCGCGTCTGGCATGCCTCTTGTCTGGGAAAGATGATTGAAATAGGGTAAACCCGAGCTCCGATGCCGATAACAATGACATCTCGAGCCATACACAGACGGAACCAGAAGCTGCAACCTGGTATCCCCAATCCGGGTGTCAATCTAATGAAACTTTAATGATGATTGATTACTCATTTCTCATTTCATCATATTTTTGTGCATGCAGATGCTCATCTGCATACATGCTTTACCATCCCTTTTTTCTTTCTTTCTTACTCTCTCTCTCTTAAAATTCTCTGGTAGTTAGGTTTAATCGGTTTGTGCGAAGCGGGGAATGATTTATGTTGTTTTCTCGTGGCCGCGGACCATAAGGATGAGCTCGAAAGGGAAATGAATTGCATGCGGCCCACAATGTACTGTATCGAATTCGTAACTAAAGACCAAATCCAATTGTTCTATCTACACATCTCGCGGTGCATCTCCTCCATGATGGGCATGTCCAGGACGCCTGGCAGCTCCCTCTCGAGAGCAGGCCAGAATCGTACCGAAAACATTGCTCGAATGTTTGTTTAGCTGCTCGTCCAGCCCGTCGCTACTCCCAGACCCTTATCCACTTTTGCTTTTGGTCTCCGTGTTTTGTGGCTGGAAGGCAAGGGGTTTGGCTTCTCTCCGGAGTCCTCTCCCTACTGCCGCTGCTGCTGCTGCTGCTGCTGCTGCTGCTGCTGCTGCTGCTGCTGCTGCTGCTGACCCATGTTTTCCGTATGGCATGGCAAGGGCTTCGGGCCCTTAAAACAACAACAACAGCATGGAAAGTGTGGTGGACTGTGGTGGTAATGGTGGTGATGGTGGTACAAATTTGAAGCGCGATGAGCGGGCTAACCCAGAGACCCAAAGAAGAGCTGGCTCAGTTTTCGAAGCGCCAGCCAGCGCAAGGCGGAGGGATGGATGAAACCTTTTTCTTCCCCGGGAACCACGTGTCGCCGTGGCGCGTATGCTCGTGTTTCGGGCATGTGTGTGCGCGTGTGTGTGTGTTGCTATAAATTATTGATTGTTTATAAGGCGACGACGAAACCTTCGATGTTTGTTTCCCCCGGTCAAGTGTCCCTTTCCTTCAGCTTTCGGTCCCGCTTCCTTCTGTGTCCTCCCGCCTGCCCAGACTTGTTGCGCCGGGCGACGATGCACGGTGGATGCTCCTTACTGGAGCAAAACACTTGAAATCAGATTCAAGCGCGCTTCTGCCCGAAATGAGCAGCGAGAGTCTGTTTTGGGGTGTTATTTTTAAGTATTCTTGCTATTTATTTTGTGGAGAACATTCTTGTTATCCTGTTTGAGGAAGATGAGAAGAAGAAAGGTAGATCCTTGAACAATCTTTTCCAATTTAGAAGGGATCATTTAAACAACGTTAGATTGAATGGGAAACGAATTTATCCTACACGCACTCAAATTGGATGAGGAGTTTTTCTGTTTCATTATAAATTCGTATTTCCTCCGGTTTTTGGCTCTGTTATGATTCATGCAAGGATAGTCAATCATATGAAAGTTGTTAACAGATACTCAGATGAAAATGATTCCTTAATTTTAAGAAGCAAAGAACAATATAGTTTTACCTTCTGCAAGTTTTTGTAATGCTGTAGGTACAATATATTGCTAGGATATGTTGGATTGATTTGCTTATCCTTAACCTTTTAGGATTATACAAACGGTTTCCTTAACATATAGATAGATCCTGTACTATTCAATTTGTAACTCGAAATCATTCGAGAAAGAGGAATCACGAAGTCTTCCAAAGCAAAATTCCTTACTGAGAAATATTCCAGAACACCTCATAGCCGAATAGCAAACCCTGGATGTTATTGCAAACAAGCCGTTTATACAAGTATTTATGAAGACAGCATTTATACAAACAATGATGAGAAGATCAACGGAGGAAGATGTGTTAACCTTGATCATGTAGGTGAAAATGATCAATTAATGATTTAACTCGAACACGAACGTTTTTTGGAAAATGAACCAGATTTAATCAATTAATACGTGTTTATGGAATCGTGCAGGGCTCATCGTGAATAATAAAAATGTTGCAGATGTGATTTTCAATAATTAATTCATTACCCATTACAACTTCTAGCAAACAAAGAAACGATTGACCACGAGTTCGAATGAGTAATTTTGTGGAAAGTTCTGTTTGCTTTGACGCATACGAGGTAATTAATTTACATGTCAGAGGAAATAATAAAAGGGTCGTTAATTAAATGAAAAACTGTGAATAAAAAACTAACGCTAACGAACATGTTTGAAATCAATTCTATCCAATAATGCAGCGAAATAGGAAAACCATTTGCGTACTGGCGATTGCTTTTGTAACACCAGAGTTTCTGATAATTGTAATATACTAGAATTATAGTCTATAAATAAATCAAGGTATTCAAAACGAAATGATTTTATCATTAATGAAGAATATGTTGTGTCGAAGAACACTTACATACATACAACGTAGGTTCACCAGGTTCGCATTGCGTCGCTTATCTTGGATAAGACGTTGCTGTTATTAGGACTGGAGCCACTCTCAACGAGACGTGCAGTCAGCCAATGTTCCTTCATTGCCGGGCTCCTTGAGGGCTCTATAGATTCGCCGTCACTCCTGGACGCCTTAGATATCCATGTTCCTGCAGGTAACCTCCGTTCCAGTATGTTCCTGTCGGTCCATTCCAATGCTCGTTCGATCTTTGGCAGGTTTGAGCCGTTGGCATTTGCAGTTAGGCAATTTAACGCGAACTTCGCCAGATTTAATTTCGGTGACCCGCTGCGCTCCTACCGTGATGTTTTACGTTTGAATGTGATTGATGTTGTGTCCTGTTCGTCTTAGTTTCGAAGTGTTTGATTAGGCATATGTAGCCAGTCAAACTATTTGATTATAATAAACAACAATAAACAACAATAAACAACACTTAACTTTGGCGAAACAATCAGCGCTCAGTATTGGAAAATATGTAAAAAACAATCTGAAACTCTCATCAGACTCAAATTATGAAAATTTAAACATGAAATATTTTTATCATTGCACCAATTTGTCTCAATAAAATAGTGCCATAATCCATTGCATTTGATTTTTTTTTAAATTTTTTTAAACAAGAACTTTGATTCTCATATTTATTTCAGCTCAACATCATTCCACGACATAACTACCCCTTAGAAAAGGAGCACCCCCATCACCACGGTGCATTCAAATGTGCAAATCAACACCCTCACCGAAAAAAGAAAAGGGTTACAAACAACATCTGCGCTGGAGGCCATTGGCCCATCGGTGCAATTGTGCATTTCTGTCATGCAACGCACCCAACCGTGCACGAAGCATTCAAGGCCAAACAACAACTCCGCCGTCACCAATTTGCCATTATGCATTTCACACCTTTGCCCATCGGCCCTTGATGAGGTTTGGCGGAAACTGGCATTCGCGTGAAACTGTCACGAAGGCGAAGATGACAAATTGGAAAATGGTTGTCTTTTCCCATTTCCTAAGGGGTTGCACTTTCAGCAAGACAGTTAATTACTTTCGCTCATTGTGTTGATGTGATATTTATGATATACACAGAATCAAGTATAAACATTATCCTTGCACTATTCGCAGTGGAATCGAAACAATAAAACACGAAAACAAAAATCTAATTTTGGAAAGGGCGAAAAGGAACAACGAATTGCAATTCCAGCGGCTCGTAAACCACATCACTAACACACGTACAGCCACACACGGTTAATGGAAAAATCAATTTCCACTCCACCCCACGCATTCTCTCTTTCTCTCTCTCGCTGTTTGACTCAAACGAAATCAACCATCCTCCAGCATGGCTCTCCATCGGAAAAAGCCTTCCGCCATTACGCTCCCGCCCCGTCACCTCATCCCCTTCCCATCCGGATATACCGGAAATAGAAACAATCCGGTCGATTCCGGTGGCCATGTGCGCGCTTCGACAATGGTGGCTCGCTGGTGGCAGTGTTGGATAATGTGTTTAATTGAAAATGAAATAAGGGTAATTTTAATGACATCTGTTTACGAGCTCCACTTCGGCGCAACCCGCTTTCCCCTTCATTTTTTTGTTTTTTTTTTTTGCAATCAACTTTCGCATCCCTGCAGACTTCAGGGCCGCCAGCAGTGCCTGGCGGTGGCGCGTTTGTTGCACATTTGCAGCGCACCATAAACGCACCATAACGAGCCCTCTGGCAAGTGTTGGCAAGGTCATAGGGTGCAGCAGTGCACGACGGGCTTTAACACATCGCATTGGAGGTTTCGATAACTTTCATTGTTGACCGTTCATTGTACCAAGCAGGCGCAATGCACGGTTGCCATGTCCATGTCCAATGCTGCTCTGGCTTTGGTCGACAGATTTTTCCCCATTTTTGCACGTTACTTGGACCGAATGCGAACCGCGCTGATGGGCCACTTCCGGGTATCGTGAGCGAAATATTTGTTTTTGCGCACCAACTGCAGGCCCCAGTCCGAGGCCGCGTGAATTGAAATCCCCGAAAATGAGAAGCAAACACTTGACAAAAGGGGGAAAAGGGTAAAACGAGGGGAGGGGGGGTTGCAAAAATATGCGTTTATTCTGAGAGGTTAAAGGGTGTTGTTAAAGTACTCCAGCACCGGAGTACTTTGTTTATCCTTCCTTTGGCTTCGACGGTCATCAGCTGTGGCCATTCGTTTATTGTTATTTTTGTATTAACTTAAGTGTGTGAAGGGGGCTTCTGATACTTAACCTCACTTTCTGTGATCTGCTGATACCTAACCTCACATTTCTTGATTGCTCCAGCAATCGATTCAATGCTGTCTGTTCGATTATCAATCCCTCGGATGATTTTGAAGGGGGGCTTTCCCCGCTCTGAATGCGCACACATATGCTGCTTATGCTTATGCTGGGGAACAGTTTTGGGCAGACGAGTTCATACGGGTTCGTTCACACCGGAACCATCACCGCCGCCCCAAAAAGGGAGCTAATCCACTGATCGAGCAGCCGTTTTGCGAACGTTTTATTTATTGTTTTGCTTTGTTGTGCTCCGTGCACACGTCCTTTAGGAAGCCCGAGCTAGTATGTGTGTGTGAGCTTAAGTATCCTTGTGTTTCCCCCACGGATGCATCATCAGCAGGGGAGGCCTTTTTGGACGGGGGTGAGAAGAGACATTGCTCATTGATTCGCGATCGCGCAATACTCATTTCGCAGCTGGACAAGTTTCAACATAAACAAACAGACGGACACGACCCCACCCTCGATGTTGCATAAATTTGTACCGTGGACAACGCACGGTGTAGAGGCACAAGAAAAAGGGGGAAGGAGGGGGGAAAGGTTTTCCCGGTGTGCAAATACGCGCTCGATTGCCATAATCGTCGTGGCGGCGGCGGCGGCGTTGTTGTTGTTGTCGTCGTCGTCGTCGTCACCAGAGTCGTCAGCGAGCAGAGGACACGATGGACACACGCTCATCGCTCCGGTTGCTGTCTGTCGGACCTATGCTCTATTTAATGCTCTAGTCACCGACCAGCACAAATCGGTACGGTTGATGCTGCTGATGATGACGATGGTGATGATGATGATGATGATGATGTGGATGAGGATGACGACCGCAGTCAGCGGATATTGTGCGGAGTTCGGTTTCGGTCGCGATATTGGGTTTGCGATGCTGCCGCTACGCTACGCTTAACGATGCGGTGTAAATTAGAGAATTAAAGGATTACCATCATTACGCGTATTATTTGTATTCGCTTGTGTCGTCCCCTTAATTGTTTCACTGCTGTCCGTGTGTGTCACGGTGTGTGTGTGCAATCAAAGCCCCGGCGGAAGAGGCGGATTGTTGTTTAGCGGATTTCGATTTTACGAAGCGACCAAACAAACGATGGAACGGTTGTCATCTAGCTGGTTGCGTTTCCGTTGCTGCGGCAACAAATTAGAGATGGATTGATATCCGTGGATCCGTGGATGTGGCGGTTCGTTTGAAGTGTTGCAAGGTTTGTAGGAGTAGAATTTTCCATTTAGGGTCTGCCGTGGCCAGGATTAGTTCCGTGGCGTGGACCAAAACAGTTGTCGCAATCATGTTTCTGATTAATGTTTTCTATAAAGTGTTTAGCATGTGGCTTTACCAAGATCTTATTAAAATCAACTACAATTGCAGCTTGCATGAACTTCACATGAGTTCGTAATAAAAAATTAAAAATTAAAGACAGACAATATGGATGTGGAACAAATATTATTTTGAACTTATATGCTAATATTTTTTAATGTCATTTTAGTTTTTCTTTCGCATGGTAGCCAGACCCAAGGTAATGGTGCAGAATGCTTTTACAGGCCTTGGGCTATGGTGGGCTTCCAATCTTCTCATAATCACTGCTTTTTGGTGTTGCTCAAATTTATTATTTTAATTGTCTCGGTTGGCTGATATGACCGATAAAAGCACTCACTCACTCATTAAAACTATCTCGGTATTATGGCCAGTTCCGATTAAAATCATCAGACCTGTCGAATCCTCTACTACAATCCACCCTTCGTCAAATTTATCCGGAGACGGTTGGATGATAAGCGAGTGATACAGCATCCAGAGCCTTCGATGTATTTGCAAATGGTCAACACTGATTTGCTTTGCCACATACTCTAGCAAACATTTACCAGCCAAGTACAATATAACAGGCGTAGAACATAAGAAGACGCTAGTTATGCGTCCGATAAACAACGAAGGACCCTGGCGCTGCTCTGACCAAAACAGTTCTCGAAGTCATGAAACCACAGTAGTTATCATTACCTTCGCTTGCTAGAGCTCACAGGTGGGCTGATAAGCGTTTCAGTTATTGGCACTCATTGGTTCTTGTACATCTGAGAGGAACTCTGGTATACTTGGATTAACCATTTTTAGTTCAACGAGGGCACTCTGTGAGTTGTGATGTTGGATTGTAATACTGCGTGTACCGAGATCGTAGAAAGAAGAACGATGAGGAGCTGGTTCTGAGGCTTCAGAAGTAACTCCCGAAAACATACAACATGATCAGTATCAGGATGCAGGCATGTACCGAAAGATCATTTGGGTTGTGTGATACGCATAAGAAATCCAGACGACGTGCTAGCATCGGTTTTAACAGTGCCAGTGAAGCCTATATCCGAATCTAATCAGTTAGAGTGATCATAACGTGATGGAGACAATCGGCATTTATAATTAGACGAATGTTTGGAGAGGAACCGGTCGCGAACAGAACGCGCTGAATGAAATAATGCAAAATAGGAAGACGCTGATCATATTCAATGGTATCGACGCCCCGTAGTGTGTGTTCTGTGTTGTATGTTGATGATCTCGTTGCGATGCAACGTACCAACCATATTTGTCCTCTAAGCAACAGAAGTGGACATTGGAATGTAATTGAAACTACTGAAAAAGTTTTACGATCAGTAGCTATTACGAAAGCAAAATTCCTTTACATAGCAGGCCCTGATTACAAAATGGAATGGAATGCGATGATTGGGAAGTAATTTTATTCTTCTATTACAGTATAACTATTGTTCAATACAGCTCTTGTTATGCTATTTTAATGTTTAAAGTCGGAATCATGTTATGGAAACAGCTTAAATGGTCCGACCTGACCCGAGCAAATCCCCTTTTGAAGTGGACAAACAACCTGAAAAAGGTAATAAATGAGTAAACGAACAAAAACAACACAAAAATAGCACGCGAGACACATTGTTTCGGCTTCGAAATGAAGCCAATTGATCCTATCGGATGATGCCTATCGGATGCAGTGCAGTGGATTTGGACAAA
Source organism: Anopheles darlingi (assembly GCF_943734745.1). Classification (NCBI taxonomy): domain Eukaryota; kingdom Metazoa; phylum Arthropoda; class Insecta; order Diptera; family Culicidae; genus Anopheles; species Anopheles darlingi. Next base: position 62,924,395 of record NC_064874.1, read on the forward strand.
CAAATCAACCCTTCCCGATTCGCTCTCCAGCACGAATTCTGGGCCCCCATTCTATTCTTGCGACATAAATCAATTCCGCGCGAAGGACCCCCTAACGGACCACACGTTTCTCTCTCCTAAACTGATGGAGTGGCCTGGAAGTTGGTTCCCCGCTCCTCAGTCGGTTTTTTTTTTCTCTTCCCAAATCTCCTTGAACCCGTTTCTCACGACGCACGCACTACGCACCCGGTCATAATTCAATTTTTAACCAAACAATCGACTGAATAGCCCGGGCACAAATCATGCATAATTTATGGTCATTTGGATGTAATTAAATCCAAATGGCGGGAAATTAAGCGCCCTCTGGGAGAGTGAAACACGGCCAAGAAGAAGAAGGAGAAGAAGAAAAACAAGCAGAGGAAGGCAAGGAAAAAAGTTAACAACAGCTCAACCTAATCCAATGCCCTCGCTCTGCGAGCTAAACGTCTTAAAGTCTCAATAGTCTTGGGTGGTCGTCCTCATGTGACGTAAACGGAGAATGGGATGGGATGTTCCACTCCTCGTTTATGGTTAATTAGAGCGGAATCATATTTCACCAGGCTCGTGGGTGGGTTCCGGTGCCCAAGCGGTGCATCCAATATGGCGCCCAACCGAAAACGGCGCCACAGCTCGACTATGGTTGTCGATGGAATATTATCTGCGTAAAACGATTACTCTAATGATAACGAACGCGATGCGGAGAAAGGAGAAGAAAAAAAATCTCGGAATTTATCTCACCACCTAATACCACCAGATTGTCCTGCACTTTGACCTCACTATCTGATACACAACATTAGCATAGAAGCAAGACAACGAGCGCATCTTCTGCTGGTGGTATCCATCGATACCCATTAGATATCAACGGTGACTAATGATTGACAGCTGCCACCGGTATACCGGTGTGAGAAATCGATGTTTAATATGTTTCAAATTATCCAAAAATTAGAGCTCTGATTAGCTCCGGTGGCTGGTGAGGGGACAGCGGTCATCCAAAATTCCACGCAGCTGCAGATGTGCAAGTGCATCAACATGTAACACGTACTAATGTAACTGATAGACCACATTTCGGAGAGGGGCTGATGGAGTTACTAAATGCAGTTCCGACTCAGGCTTGTTATCAGCATGTCACCGGCGTTGCATTTTTTATGTTCTGTCTCTCTCTATTTGTGCCTCTCTCTCTCTAGCTGTCAAATGACAGCTGCGGTGACTGTAGGTCAAACCACATTCCATTACATTAACGGTGGCCTAACATCGACATCAATATCAACCCCCCCCCGGTACCGCATTTGATTGGCATTGAGGGCGAACCACCCTTCCCCACCCTGTCACGGGGAGGGTTGGCATGCGCAAGACCCTGGGAAATGATCATCCGCTTCCCGCGATCCGTTCCGCGACCGAGCAAAAAGCAACTATAAATAACAAAAGCCCCAGAGCGATCTTCGTCGAACGCCGCCAAATGGCGGTTCCGATGTGGACAGGCCAGGCCAGGCCAGGTCTTCTCCAAACCGAAGACCGGCCGGTCGGTGGCTGAGATGCTGGAGTATCAGATGGAGAGCAAGATTTCCGCTTCTGAAATTACATTAGAGCGTATTTAATTATGCGCAAAAGAAAGCAACCAAATTACTTATTAACGAGTTCATTAGACTGGTGTGCTCTATGTGTGTGTAGGTGTGTGTCTGTGTGTCCTGGACAGAGGAGCGCCATTTCAGGTCGATAGTCCTGCTTCGCACGTCAGTTATGCTTCGAGAGCAGCAGCAGCAGCATCGGCAGCAACATAAATACTGGCCACCACGCGAAGGTCATCTACAACTTTCGTTTCGTGGAGCTGCCCACTAGCGAAGGTGTTGGTCGTGGTAAAGGTAGCCACTGATCCACTGATCCGCTACCCGTAGCCCGTAGAGAGGAGTTTCTTTTGGTTTTGTTTCTTCCGTTGTTGCGGTTGTTTCGCCGAAAGTTTTTCCTCCTGTCCGCTGACTCTGCTGGCCAAATCTCGTGGAAAATCATCAACTGACAGACGGTCAGGTGGCCAGGTGGTCAGGTGGGCAGGAGTATAACTTGCAAAAACCGGAGCTATCATTAGGCATTGTGGTCACACACATACAGGCGTGCGCATCGCGTCGAGTAAGCGCTTTAAGTAACCGCGTTAGGTAAAGCTACTTATAAAAATGTTAAAATTTTCATTTTTCTCTGTCATTTCTCGATCAACAGAAACAAAAGGCATAAACATTATGCTTTCCTTTTACCCCCCGTGTGGTCCGAAAACTGGTCCGGGGAGGATATCCCAGGGGAGAACAAGGATTATTGTCTTTGCTGCTGCTGCTGAGAAACAACAACTACTGTTGCTGGTTATTGTGGTGTGCGTTGGTACCTCGTGATGGTCGCCACAAAAAACTGCTTCCGGTAGCAGCAACACGGACTCAACCGCCGGAAAATAAGCTCGCCCAAAGGCCGCGGTGCCTGGCGAATGGCAAGCATCAACAGCATCACAAACGCCTGGAGTAGCGTACCAACGGGGACGGCAATGGAAAGAGGAAGTGGAAGCAAGGTCCAAACGCGAGGTTTACTAACGCACAAAGTCAAGCCTGAATCTGAGAAGAAGGATAATCGGATGGCGGACGAGCGGCTCGGATTGTTGTTGGAAGTAACAGAAGCAGCAGCAGCAGCAGCAGCAACCACGGTGACCTGCTTCGGGTCCACGCAAAAAAAAAATAAACGAAGTAAAAGAAAAAGAAACGACGAGCGCCAGAACTTTCGCCGGGAGCGTTCGAGCCGGGAAGCTCCGAACTTTGGGGGGGCCGACTGAAATGAGATTAGTCTCGTTTGGGGTTAGTTAAATATTGATAAACTTCGCGAATCGACATCGCCTCAGCTACAGGCCCCACCAGGACCAGCACCAGCATCAGGACCAGGACCAGGAGCGGATGTCGTGTGGCCAGAGAGGCAGGGTAATAGCGTAGCCGAGCCACCGGCCCGGGCCGGCCAGCCTTTCGGTCGATAAAAGGGGAGAAGATTACACGATAAGATTAAGACCTGAGCGCGCCTGAGGAGTCCTCCTTGGTTGGTTGGTTGGTTGGTTGGTAGCAAGATTGCATCGCCCGCAGGACGATAGTGCGTGGGCCAGGATGGGCTAAAGGCATGCAAAACCAGGTGAAAAGAGGGAAAAAAATGGATTGCTAAAGGTAAGAACTGGAAGACCTTCCTGTCATCGGTAACGTAGGTAACGCACGTAACACATTTGCTTGCTGGAAAGGGAATTAATATTTAACGAAATTAGCGTTTCAACCAACGTTTCGGACCATTGTTTCCCGTATTCCTCACGCCCCAAATCCCCAAAGACAGGATTGCCTTTGGAAGCGAAAGAGATATTTTTTTCGCGGAAAGGGCCTTAATGGTCAACTTGGAACTCGGTCGGCACTACGTCGCAGCATCCTGCAAGAGTACCCCACGAGCGGCCTCCAGGGCTCCGGGGAAACGAACCATTATTTCTAACGAGATTGATGCACCGAAAACATCGTGCTTCATTAGAAGAGCTACCGAGGAGGAACCGAGTAGGTCCAAGAAGGCTATTCCTCCATTGGTGAGCTGATGGTGAGAGGATTCTCATTACCATTTCATGTGTACAGCGCGTTACAGGTGAAGACGCTCACGATGGATCCGTGGATGTTCCGGTATTGGAGTTGCTGTTGTGTTTTTGTTGGAACAGGATCGATCCGTGGATTCGTTGCCGCCACGTATCCATCTGAAAAGGTAAAAAAGGGAGTCTCTAGGAACGTGAAATTCGCAAACACATTCCATTGCAATCCAATTGGGAGCCTCATCATCGAAATACACACACTCACAGCGAGCTCTTGTCGTGGACCTGGACGTTGGTCTGGCTGACTGCGGATGCAAATGCAAGGAACACCTGCGTGGTGTGCAGTTATTGCTGAATTGTTCGATCCATGTGTGTGTATGGTCACTGGACGAGGGCCTAGTGTCCGTTGCGGAAGCATCCCGGCATTATCCCGGCCCGGGGCTCGCTTCACCAACTGTCGTTACTAATTTGTATCGACATTGTTCCCCCACACGCCATTCCATTCCCTCACTACCACACCCATTGGTTGGTGGCCTTGTTAAGTAAGGGCGAAAAGTTACGTTCGGATCTGCGCCCAGGATCGAGCGCCCGGGTCGTCCTTCGATCAGATCGATTAACGTCCCGGACAGTGCCGGGCGTGGAAATGCATTTGGAAATTATGCAATCGACAGCAGCGCATGATGATGATGATGGTGATGGCCGGTCGGTATTGTTGTGTGCTTCGGTCAACATCGATCGCTGGACGTGGTCGTGGTTTCCGCTGGTGGGTGCCCTTCAACCCCTTCCACTCAGTTGTTCAACGCGTCCGGGAAAATTCAGTAAACGTCAGCACACGCAGCGAAGGGCAGAATGGTCGAAAGGACCTCCCAGAGCTAACTGTTGTGGTTTGCTGCTGGTCGCTGGGTTTCGGTTCCGGTCAGCTACAGCTGGCCAACAATCATGCAGCTCACGAGATGCCACACACACACACACACACTCATGACGATCATGATGATGATAATGATGATGATGTTTGCGAATCTCATCAGGAGTCCACCAGGTAACCTGCATAAAATCTGACATTTCTGACTCGGAATTCCATCACTGACAGCTCCGCTTTCTAGATTTCCCGAATGTACTTCAAAGTCATTTGTACTCAAGTCGCAGCAGTCGACAACGGCGACAACAACTAATCGATCAAATGAAAATAATATTCACTTTACAGGGACCGCCCATCATTTCCCCCCCCCCCCCCCCCCCGCCAGATCAGCACCATATGCTGGTACATGATGGGGTTATGTTCGTCGTTCATTGCAACCTTCACCAGTAGTAGCGCGGACACACGCTGCTATCGGTCGCATCATTTCACCCCCGATGTCATTTCGAATTCCCGATGCCATCTCATGTCATGCCATGCCATGCCCTGGCTGCCCTGTCCACCGTCAGTTGGTTTAATGTTTATGAAATAACGTTTGCATAATAATTAAACATGATCGCTCACTGACTGTTTCTCATTCTCTCTCTCTCTCGTTCTGTCTCTCTGTCTCTCTGTTGGTGGCGATTGATGGTTTTAGGTAGCCAGAACACACGCATGTATGTGTGTATGTGTGTGTGTTCGCGAAAGGATGGACCATTGCAGCAGCATAAAAAGCCGTCGATTCCGAGGACAAATTGCAAGATGGCTGGACGCGCGTTGCTCCGTTGGAATCGATTTTTGAACCGCCGTTTTGGTACGAGGAAGCAGCAGAAGGAGTCGATGCGTGTGTTGTCGAGGTCCCTAGTATGCCATGCATGTGTCTGTGTGTGCTGTTGAGCGAAAATAGTTTGACCATTAAAATTACAATGGAATACAAATTAGATCCCTTCCAGCTGGTCTCGTCACGATCCACGACACGACAAGCCGGTTGGCCGGCCGGTCGGATGGTCAGTCAGCCAGCATCACGTCGTCGTCGTCATTGACGGAACAGTGACCGACGCACCAGGACGCATCTCCATCAGGAAGTGCCATCCATTAAGCTCATTAGGCATTGGCATCAACATCCGTCGCGCGGTTCTCGCGACTCCCGTGTGCCGTGTCGCGACGAATGATTATGTAAATGCGATCTCGGGATCGATCGAGCAAAAACGCCAAATTCCGGTGCAACATATCGTCGGTCAAGAACTGCCACGCCTGCTGCGTGCACGCCGATGTTCGTCATTTGCGAGTGCGAAATGGATTGGGATGCATCGAAGCAACACTCGAAGCCATCGACAGTGCCATCGGGTCGGCATCGAAAACTCCCGTCGATCATGTTAACGCTTCAGTAAATGGAGTTTGTGCACTGCTAGGTTGTGGTTCGATCTGCGTGCTCTCTCTCTCTCTCTCTCTCTCTGTCGGCATCGTGTGCGTCTGCATATTGATGAGTGATCGGCACGGGAAGGATGCAAACCTGGCAACGAACTTTGGTGCATTTCGCTGACCGATGGCCACGCACGACGCCAACCGGGGCAGAAAGTAAAAAGCGAAATGAGGACGACAACCGACAAGGGGGGAAAGAGAAAAGGATTGAGGTGTGTCAATTGAAGGATTTCGTCGCGTCGAAAGGAAACAAATGATTCCATTTACCGGAAATGTTTGCTAGCAGACCCTTCGGTTGAGCTTAAGCGCCTGTTAGGAATCCTTGTGGGTACTCGTTTTAGTTATCAAAACAGATTTAAAAATCTTCATGCTAATATTTGAAAGCAATCATGAACACCCAACAGGTACAGATTATTTTTCACCAGAACATTGGGGAACTGTTTTGTGATACTAAACGTCTAATATTTATAATTGACAAAAGAAAACAATTTATTGTTCAAAGATTATTTGTCTGTTAAATGAGTACATTTTGAAGCTAATGTTGATTATAGATGCTTTCAATTACATCATTATGTACAATACATCTTAGTGCGATTTTAGATGTTCAATTATCAAGATATCGCGAGTAAACTGTCCTTTTGCTGATACAGTAACCAAAGTTGGCCCAATATGTAATTATTTTAGAAAAAAGATTATTTGGCAAGCTAGATAACATCTAAAATGTTTTTTAAAAAAAACCTACCATTTGAGCTAGCATTTTTAGTACACTTTAGTGCATCCTGGTATAACATGTATATCAAGCATTTTGACCGTAATATCTACTCACTATTAGTCATAAGACACAAGTTCAAGTATATCGGATTTTCTGTACCCATGGAACTTTTAATGCTATTCTTGCTTTTATTTTATCTGCTAAATTCTATTTGAAGCATTCGGTGGAAACTTTTAATCAACAAACTATTGTGTGTATCTCCAATTTCAGTTAAGGAGGACTAAAACATAGCCTGAATGCGTCAAGATTCAGCGCATTTTACACCGTAGAAACACTAGAACAACAATCGAAAATCAAGAGTAAAGAACGTGTTGACTACTGAGTTTGTGGAATGTTGTGCAGCACTTCAGACGACTTTCTAAACAAGCAACAGCAACTGCTCCAAGAATTAACCATCTCAAGTAACAAGCATCAGTTTGGTCAGTTTACACGTGCAGTTTGAACAGTTTCATTGGACGAAACAATAAACTTTTCTGTTCAGTTTCGTTTTATCGAGTCACTATATGTTGTGCTTCTGATTTTATATTTATTAGGCAGGCAAATAAGTCTAGCCTAAGGACTATTGGTATTGTTTTGTGATTTTTTGCACTGGATGTGCCTCTGACCAGAACACAAAAAACGCAACAATATCCTTTAAATTAGTTGCGACGAACTATTTTGCTTTAAATGCAATTTAACGCGCTACAGAATCGTTAAACTATGTAAAGCACATGGACTCGGGCATCATCAAGCGCCTCTCCAGGTCCGTGTTAATTACAATCTACCCGAACATGCCGATCATGCCGGCTGGATGACGAGATCACACTATCCTCCCGTCCGAAAATGCACTTTTCAGTCGAGATTCAAATCGTTCCAACCTCATAAGAGAAACGCTTCTCTTGTTCACGGAAAACGCAATCGATTACCACTCCTACTAGGTACAGCTCTGTGTGTGTGTGTGTGTCGATTGTAAAATGGAAGCGAATATTGATTTTGCATCGAAAGCTCCACGACACGTTCACCGGGAATGGGGAACCTTCCCGCGACGTATATTTCGGGATTTCGCGTCCATCCATTCGTCGCGAGCAGCAAAAACAGCAAATCGCGTAATGTGTAAATGCAATACGCCACCAGAATCACTAATCACACACACACACACGCGCGCGTGTGCGTACAGACACGGCCATGGCCACGAACGATCAGAATGGATGGCCAGGACGCGTTCGCCGGCGTTCACCAATTGGCATTTCGTGGAAAGCAACACTTCTGCTCCTGCGTTTCGTTCGCCAGCCAGCCAGCCAGCGAGGCCGAGCGAGGACATGGCGATCGAGGACAATCAACAAACACGACCAATGGGCTGGAGAACGCTGGTGAGTCGTGATTATCGCGCGAATCGCGCGACTCCCTCCCCCCCTTTTTTGGGGGTTGATTCCCGTTCACGTTCCACGATGTTCTTTTGTGCGCCCGAGTGCGACGTTGGCCCAGTTTTTAATGAGGTGCCTGCATGCTCCCCCCCCCCCCCCCCGCCTGCCATCATGGTACAGCACATTACACACACAAGTCCTGGCGCGCATGATATTCCAAGGGGAGGTTGTGTTTTTTGCTAAATTGCGAAAAAAGGTCACGAAACGTTTGCCAAAAACCCTCGACCTCGGCTGTCCTCGGAGGGACATGAAAACCGCGACCGACTCAACACACACACGCGGTGGTAATGTATGTATTCGCTGATCGCGCTCTTCTCTCATGCTTGGTGATGATGATGCCGGTGACAATGTAAAGAGGCACGTCGACGACGATGACGACGACGATGACGATGCCACCGGATGTGGCCGGAGTGTTGTTTCGTTGCGGAGTGCGAAAATTAAATCAAACAAAATGGGCGCGTGCCGTGGTAAAACCGCGCCTAACGAACCGGTCGCTACTAGTCACAGTGCTGTTTCCTTCATTCGTTTTGCTACGTGTTTTTTTTATTGCCACTCGAAAGCTCGTTTACAAGACAAACGAACTTGTGATCCGCAACCTCATGCGCAAGTCATAAGACCATCTCTTTACGTCCTCTCGGGTTATTTCAACCGATCAAAGTTGATAATCTGATGGCAGCATTCTTTTTTTTAGTCCCAGACAGAGAGCCAAGTCCTTTAACCTACTAACTTATACGCCAGTTAGTTTTGCACACAGACACCCACAGTAGGTCATATACCTTCACTTGGATTCCATTTCGCTGACGGTCGGTCGGTCAACTGTGCATTCTGTGCATCATAAACAACGTTCCATATTCCGTGCCACGAATAATAACTTCTTCTCACCCGAAAATGTCATCACCTCCGCGGTCCGGAGTCCAACAAACCGGGCGAGGGTTAGATGCTCCCCGCAAAGGAGGACAAAGGCGCCAAATAAGACAAAAGTCATGATGACACCTCTCTTGCCTTAGTGTCCAAATGAAGAGATGGCGAACACTTGGAACACAGTAAAGCTTAGACTTGATTGCCTGACGGCTCCATGGCCAACTGACACCAAATGCCAACGACCTACCCCTCAATTCGTGCTGTTGTGTGTCATCGACTGATGATGGTGATGATGAAGAGCACGCGACAGAGCAAGTCAAAGTGGTACTGTGAGGGAGGTGTTGGGACAATATTTGGATTAATAATTTACTTTCATTACGATCGTTACACTGTTGGCGCAAGGAGTGATGCATACCGAAAAACCGGCACCATACCACTCCATTTTGTCACAGACCACTCACACACACCTTTCACCATAGCAGGCTACGTCAAGAGACGTTGGCGTTGGCTTCACTTTATGATTTCGCCATTTTCGTCGCCAGAAGTGGAACAACAACAACAACAACAACAGCTGCAAGATGGATTGTGTTGTGCACTGCAAAGTTTTATTACTTCAACCACCACCTCCCCGATTGCGCTCCATTGTGGTGTGTGTGTGTGTGTTTGTCACTCTTGGTCTCGGCCAGCGGGCAATATTGATTTCTTGTGGGAACCGTTTCGGTGCATATTTTGCATAAATCTGCCCCCCGAGACGCAACCACTGCGCGAGCATTACTTATGCATCGAAAAGCGGGGAGGGGGGAGCCGGGAACGGAAGGTTCCGGTGAAGCATATTGCCTCTCAATATATATGTATAATGCCATTTAGTGCTTGGCGGTGACTTCGAGGGCGTTATCACTCCACCGTGCGCACCTGGCCCGGGGCAGTCTGGAGGTCCGGAGCCGATGCCGCGTTGCATTTTATTTGTTGACTAAATGAACCTCCTCGGTAACTTTCGGTCGCCCCGACAACTTTCTCGATCGGAGCAAACTTAGTCAAATCCCAAATCCTCGCTAGGTTCCGCTGCCCAAAGGTAAGGGGCAACGCTTCCCAGCAAGCAAGCAAGCAAGCAACCAGCCAGGAGCGATAACTTTCCCCTTCAACCTCACCAGCCACTCCCCTCCCCTCTCTCCTGCTCACCAAAGGTTCCCGGACCGCTCATCCAGGTCGATAAGGTTGTATCAGCAAAACTTTGCATTTATCGAAACACGGTAAAGTTCGAGTGGGGCTACTTACTAGCGGAGCGATCCTGGAGCGCACGGAATGAGAGGAGAGGACACTGGTGCGCGGAAGTGACGATGATGATGCTGGTAGTGGTGCTCGTGATGATGATGATGATGATGGAGCCCGGGGATAAAGAGAAGACTCCAGCCTGACGGTATCCTGTCACCATGGGAGATACTTTAATTCAATCCCTTAGCCTGGGGGTGGCCAGGAACCCACCGTCCCACCCACCACTATCCACCGTCCGCAAGTTTTACTTTTGAAGCACCTCAGCGGCCCCAGATCCCAGCGAATATTCTAGGACCCGGAGCACAACAACAAACCCCCCAAAAAAAAAAAGGTTGTTGAAAGATCACTTTAGATACAACTTTGGAGTTGGACGTTGGGCTAGCAGGTTGGCGGGAGGCGGGACTGTAGAGGGCCTACCACCAGCACCACGACGTAGAAAGGGATCGTAATCTGGTCCCGGGGCCTCTGGCTGCTGGCTGTGGCGTAAGTTAGCGATAGCGATAACCGATGAAACTTTGGAACGCGATGGAAAGTTGGCTCGTGATGAGGTGAGAACAAAGTGGTCCGACGTCGAGTCCGTCGAGTCCGCCGAGAATGGTGCTGATGAGATGAGATGAGCGGCAGAGGAGGGGTGGGATGGAGTGTTCCTTCTTTTTTTTTGTGTGATGATTTTTGTGGAAAAAGAAATGCAAAACTGAATGTGTCACTGGAATCGCTATTTGCGGTTTGGTATACCGGCGGATTGAGTGCTGCAGCTGCCGTTGCTGCTGGGTATCAATGCTAGGGAGACTCTGTACAGCTGAAGAGGAGCCGGTGTGCTGCTGAGCGCGTTACCATGGTACTGGACGGTGAGGACTTCAGTGGACACTGGACAAGAAATGGTGATTGAGTCGTAGTTTGCTTAGTTAGTTCGAGTTTGCAGTTATGATCGAAGGTAAGTGCCTATCAAGAGAGTAAGCCAGTTACGGAAAGTTGGCAGACATGGACCGCGACCTCCAGAGTGCCCGGTGGTACGGGATGATGTACTTGTCCATTCTCTAGTACTGTGGTGTATTCCTTTAAAATTGACTTGCTGCACACACACACATCAATCAAGGACATCGGGAATGATAGTTCATCTACTACATTCTTTGATATGATGGTCCATGATATGAAGTAGGGATGATATTCCGACATCTGGCACTCGCTGGTACAACCAAAGTAGTTTACAAAACGATTGCGATTGGATTTATGAACAAGTCATCTAAGCTGTAAGAGTGGTTTAAAAACCAATATCTACATCTCTGAAATATGGCATAATTTCTGCAATTATATATTTTAGCTACCTGGAAGGGGAAGGTAGTAGAAGGGATGTTCAAGGTACGTAATAACACCCTTTCCTTCCCTTTTTTTACAATGTTTTTAAAGCTTCTAGCACATTGGATCGCTTATTTAATAATATATATTACAATTATAAACCCCTAAAATGATGCAATATTGTAGAGATGTAAATATTGGTTTTTCTAAAGTCGAACAGACACACGTTTCGATATGCAAAACATTTTACATTAAATACTAGCTAATCGATGAGTTTGTTGAATGTCATTAGATTAAAAATTAATATTAATTTATTCAGAAATTTACTAGATTCAAAATGGTCTTCAGTTCTTGATCATCATTTTGTTAGTTCAATTTACATTCTTCAAGATCCTGTAGATGAAAATATGCTCGCTAACCGCACAACGTTCAATTTGTTCATCTGATGTACCTATTATGAATTTGACTCCACTTGATCCAAATCCACAGACTAATCACCAAAAACCACGCTCCCATCACAATCAATAGATGATTGCCAGTGATTTCCACTTTTCATTTCTGCTCTTCTACTATCTGATGGTCGACCAGCTAGCCAGCCAGCTACCCAGCAGTCCTGGCAAGGCTAACAAGAACAATGCACTGCAAGTTTAATTGAAAACGGATATCTCCAAGTGTGCACCGTCTGTCCAACCGTGCCTGCCTGCCATCGACTGCCTGTGCCAAGAAAGGGGGAGAAGTGCTGGGCGGAACTTCGCTGGAGCATTACTCAATTACAATGGGACAACATTTTGCCGTTCTGCGCTTCGGCGAGATTTCGGAATCAAAGAAACGAGAAACGGTCCGGTCTCCAGTGCCGGCCACACTGGAGAACATCCGACGCTCATTAGCAAGATGATCTGTTTGTGCCACGGTCAGGCACACCGCGTTCGCCCGTGGTTCGTTCCGTTTTTGGGGTAGAAAGTAAATGAAAAGACCAAGCTGCTCCTCTTCCACCTCCTCGGACGCCTGGCCCGTTGCAGGCAACTTTTCAACTAAACAACCAAACGTCGTGCATAGAAAAAAGGGGAAGAAAAGTGAAGCAAAACATTGTCCCGAGCAGCGGTACCACCAGCAGAACATAACAATGGAAGGCAGCGGAAGGTTCTTGTCAGCATCAGCAACGCCACGAGACGCGGCCAGACCCAACCCAAGACCCATCATCAGATAACCGGCCAACCGAAAAACGACGGGGTCATGACGCATTATTTGCTTTATTTTTATTTTCAATTAGTATCCTTTTTCTCACCACCGGGGGTACCAACACCGACGAACAAAACTCGGTGTTTCGAATGGTAAGGTTTGAAGGTCCTACTTGCCACACTCCCCCCGGGCCCCAGGGACCGGAGGATGATGTCCATCGATTGCAGGATAGTTGTTGAAGGAGGAGGAGGAGCAGGAGGTGCACTTCTTCTTGTGTGACAAAACGAACCTCGTCAACTACCATCAGCAACAACAGCAACAGCAGCAGCTGTAGTAGGTTAGATTGGTTTGGTTGGGATGTTGGTCTGCTTGGTCTTGTCCTGAGATCCTTCTTTTCCCGCCTGCAGATGGCAATGGTTAGAAGTGGTAGTGCCAGGCGGGTGCCAGGCAATGTCCAACCTGTGTTTTGTCTTTTCCCTATTGTGTTTGTTGTGTTTTCATTTCCTTCGCTTCACACTTGACACCATGCCCTCTCCTGGGGGAGGGAAGGACAGAGCATAAACCCCCCTTATGCTGTTTGCAGTACAGCGCCACCGCAGGCTGAAGATAGTAATCACGTTCAATTATCATTTTGTCGTCATGAGTGTACTGCAGCAGCATTCCCGGTTTTCTTCTATCTCGCTGAAAGCTTGTCCACCAAAAAGGTAGTTTGGGGGTTTCGAATGACTCCTATGTTTAAACACTGTTTTGTTATCAGTTAAAATCTCTGCCTTTTGACATTAGGGGACTCTTGGGTGGCGACGGAAGGATGGGTGAAAAATTGATTAAAAAAGTGGAAATGCTTCACAAGAGTCCGTTAAAAGTTTGATACAATCAACCTGTTTAAAGGAAACAATGGAACGTTTAGGGAAAAAACTTTTTCATTTATCATATCAAGGATAGTTGATTTGAATGGTATAGAATCTCGAATCAGATAAAATATTCATGATGATCAAAGTGTAACCAATTAACTGCAAGCCGATGCAATGCATTCATAGAATCTAGAATTTGGGTTGAAAATATTTATTTGATTGGATTAGTAAGAATTAAAAATAAACATTTAAGAAGAATTCAGTTTATTTTAGGCTAGAACTTACAAAACAATCTAAACAATTTCTGTGCAGCCTACATATGAAATCCTGTCGACGATTGTAATATTAAACTCCAGTCCCAAATTCCCTGCAAATTGCTATATCATCGCGACGGTCCATCAAACACGCAAAAACCATGGATGTCAATGATCAGAATGGTATGATGTGTTTTGGGAAAATAGAAATGTAAAATGAAAATGAAATTTTCCCATTCCTTACGCTCGGAATTGCGTGCGCAAGTGCGGAGTTTTGTGCGGGAATTCGCGTTGCCCACCACGATGTATGCACATTGCTGCCGTTGACTGATGAAATTGAACTCACCGGGAATCTCTGGCATTGCCCGTGCCCGGGAACCGGAAATGAGAATGTTTTGAAAAACTCCCACCACCTTGCCTATGGTTTCCTGCGCCCAGGAGGGGATTGGCCTACCGGCAAGCGGCAATTTTCGATTGCAGCGTTCATGGAAATGGACGGCCCCATTGGTTTGCACAATGTTGGTCATATTTTTGAAGCAAAAGGGTTGCGCAAACCGAATACTCACGGAGATGATATAGATGGCGGCGTGTGGGTTGTCAACATTGATCTGTTTGGAAGGAAATATAGCGGGGTTTATAAATAAATAATTGATTTGAACGATCTTTATATGAGATTATGTATCTGACATCACTTTGAATCGTTTATAGATTTATAATATAAAATTTATAACATACAAAAACATGTGCTACTTTCGGAAGAAAAAGTATTCAATCTCTAAACTCAAATGAGATAATCTTGTAAATTGGAAAATTGCCATTTACGATATTAAAATATTCAAATAATAACGAACTGAAATATTGTGAATCGCAGGACGCTTCTGAAGAGCGAAAATTTGCTGAGAGCGAAATGAAGGACTATTCTGCAAGGAACTGAAGCAGTCTACTAGTATAAGCATGTTCCACCGTTTGACATGGTGGTTTATAACATTGCCTGTCTCCTGAAACAATTGGCCTCGATTAGGGGCCGAAGATGGTTGAGCAGCTGCCTTACGAGCTGTCTAAATAATTTCTTTTTTCACGATGAGCGCCTTTCATGGTTCTGCTTCCTTTTTTAGGGACTTTAGGGATTGTTACCAGGGATAAGGAATGTTTGCTTAGGAGCAAGGATGAAACTAAGAAAACTAAGGGATAAGAATGTAGCATCCCATTTGCCCTATTGTCCGACGTGAACCTCAACAACATTCCCAACATAGGCCGGGCTCGGGTGAAAACTTTTTAAACATTCCCGAAGTAGGTAAGTAAAATACCACAAAACCAACACAAAAGTTTGTTTCAATTTTCTGCAACCGAACCCGTTCGGTGCTTGCATGCACGGCTCACAAATGAGGGAAAACTAAAACCTTCTCTAGTGTATAAATAAACAGCGAATCAGAATGGGAACGATCAGAATGTACATTGTTTTCCAGATAACAGGGGTCCTAGCAATGCCCTTTCTTGTATGTTTAAGGAAATTTACGAACCTGAAAAATTGAATGTTGCTTTTCCCTGGCCTGAAAAGGATCCTTGGAAGTGTCGGTTTGAGATCTATCATGAAAGGGGTTTAACATGCTGTTCTTTTAATTGTCAGTTAATAAAAACACAAAAAAAAACACAGGATATTCCAATATTACGTAATTATCTAAAATGCCAATTTATTATGAGCTAGTCAACTATGAACTAATCAATGCAAAAGAAATAAAAATAAGCTTTCAAAGCACAAGAATTCAAAAGAAGTATGGTTGAATTTGTATTACTGAAACAAATTGGGAAAGGGTTTACCTCATATAACCACATTGTGAAGAAAAATCATTCATCAAACCCTGCTCCAGTGGGCCTTTCATTTCCTTTTCCCGATAATAGTTAATGATTTATTTTGTGATTTTTTATTTATTTTGATTTAATTAATACCAGTAGGACCAGTAGGAATTAATTGAATGGTTTTTTTCTTTATGTTGGTGTTCATTTTACTTATTCAAAATATATTAGTAAGAAAATATCCCTTCTGAATAAAAGAAGAGCAAAAATGGGAGCTCTCTGGAAAGAAATGCAATAACAGGCAAATAATAGAACATTTATACTATTGTTTTGTTTAGCAATGCAAATCTATTTTCTTAGCCAAAGCTTCTGCATTCTCTTCTCTTTGTGGTCTTCGTCTTCAGAGTTTTTACTTAATTTTTAGATAACTTACGAAAATGGCAAAATCGTATGGTTCCTTCTTGAAAAAACAAATTATAAGAGGATGCGTAACGCTAGAATTTAAACTTCTTTTAGTCACAAGCTCTCTGTAAACCAATCAAAACCATTCCTACTGACCGTTCTAGTTCTATTGTACGCGAAAGGTATTTTAAAATCCAAAAATCAATTACAGCGCCGCTCAACGATCGCTTTATTACTAGCATCGATCCTGGCATTGTGTTTGCCGTGGTGCTACTTACTTGTCACGGTCGGGGGAAAAGTGGGACCCTAGAAATCCTCCACCACGACCGAAATCCAACCGAAGGCTTTCAAAGTTCTATTATCTAGGATTAACTCGGCATCCCTCGCCACCGGTCACCGGTCCAGGCCGGAGAATGAGCTTTTCTTTATTTTTTTTTTATTTAATTAAGAAAGGACCTCGTTGATCTTCGCCGGCCAATCCGCCGGCCAATCCGCCGGTCAGCCGGTGTGCCGGTCTTCTGCGTTCGGTCAGGTGGAAATGGTGTGATTGTCACCCAGCTCGGAATGAGGTCACAAATCAGGACACATCCCCGACGCACATCCGACGACCATCACGTCGGCCGTCACACAGATGCGACGGTTGATTGGTCTCGCTGAAGGGTTTCGCACTCCAGAAGGGAAGGGGGTTGGAGTCCCAGTTCCGCTGATTGCGTTACAGCCCAAGGAAAAGCCCATTTTCTCGCTAACAGCTGCTGCTTGCTGGTGCTGGTACCGGGGCAACTGGAGAATGGCAGATAAAAATGATAAGCTGAAAAGTTTGCTCTATTGGCTTTTCCGCAGGACATTGGGAAACTTTGCTCTACCCTTGCCACCCTTCCACTGACTAACCCCTTTCGCGTTCTACTTGGGATGTGGAACCTTCCGGGTCGTAAGGTCGTAGGTTTAATGGGGATAACTTTTTTTTTCTCCCAATTTTTTTTTCGGCCACCCCTAACGAGCCTACCATTAACCCAGTTCGTTCCGGGTGCTTAGGGGCTGCTCCCCGAGGCCGGTTTCCTAGGTTTGCGTGGATTTTGCGAGTTAAAAGTGCCGTTTGAGCTCGAATTAATGCTAGTTGGCGAAATGTTCGCTTTCTTTAAATAGTTGGAATTGGGTAATAAACGAGCAGCGGAATGGTTTAATTATCGTCGAGCCGCAAAAGGGGGGTGCAGTGTGTCGAACATGGAATATAGGCTTTGCCCGTTAGACGTTGCATAACATTGGAGTGGAGGAAAATTCAGGCAGCTAACATGCCAAGGAACTTATATCTTGGTCCAGAACGATGATAAAAGGATAGTTTGCCGTTTTTTTTAAAGAAATTATATTATTAACTAGTATTAAACACTTACAAAGGACGATCTCAGCTTAGTTAATAAAATTTTAAGTTTTTCAACATTGATCGCAGTAACCAACGCGGTAACTATCAGGTGTCGTGCCCTATTTTGGCATTTCCGTGCCACCATCGTGCTGCAGGACACCCAACAGGGTTGGTAGTAAACAAACAATATGGTTTGGCACGGCATAACCACATCTGTGGTGCCTGATGTCTTCATTTCCGCACACCCCAAGCACACCTCGCTCACGAAGCTGTTGTCACCCAAAAGGGTCTCACAACAACACGGTGGTTGCTTCCGGCATTTTCTTCTCTCGTTCTGCTCGTTTGTCCTGAACTATCGGCGGTTGGTAGATTAAAAAGAGAGGCAAAAAAAGAAGAACCGGATGCGGAACTTAAATTAATGTCTGCTTTCAAGCCTTTTTCTCGGCTGCCACAAGCTTAGCCACGCAATCTGGTGAGCATTTTTCCGGATGAAAGCCCTCTGCGGTGTATCGTGAAGAAGCCCCTCCGGTGTTGCCTGTTTTCGCTTTTCCATCGCGCCATATTCCCCATTCACGTCGAACCCTTTTCACGAGGTTGGACCACCCCTCGTACCGCAACCTTCGCCTTCCTTTGGATGACGCGGGCTGCCAGCTTCTGGATCTTACAAGCCATGCACACCGCATAAAAGCGGCCGCAACAGCAACAGCAGCAGCAGCAACAGAAAACATAATTCAACTTCTTGTGACGATAGAAAATGATTGTGTTCCAACGTGACGTGCGGGATAAAGAAGAGATCGCGTTTGAACGCGCTTTCCGCGTGGCGCGCAGGAGGTCGACCAACACGAGAGCGATGCTGTCGGGGATGTACCTGGACGTAGATTGTCCACGAAGAGAATTTGGAGTGAAGTGAAAGGTGTACAATGAGATGCTGCGAGTCCGTGCCACCAACTGGACGAAGATGTGTGTTTCGTTTCGTTTCGTTGGCAAAACATAGAGCGCTCGGAAATAGTTGACGGTTTTTTTGTGGTGCAAACATTCCTCTGCGTTTCTTAACATTGCTTGGCTTGGTTGCCTACCTGCCTCGTAGTTCTTGGTATGTGTAGCTAAGAAAGAATTAAACATTTCGTGAGGCGGCGTATAAACTACATTATCGAAGGTAGAGACACAATTAACAGTATGCGTATCGTTATGTCTCATTCTATTTCATGCTGTCCATAGATCACGTGCAGCTTACACGGAATATCCACGTTTTTACCGTTTTTCAAGCGATTTCGAAGCTCTTCAATAACAAACACATTCTCGTACAGAATCGTTAAATGGCAGAATGTCATATTTTGTTTAAACAATTCTATGGAGCTAACACAAGAAAATGGTTGTTGCTAAATGGCATTTCCTTTTCTTTTTACAAGAACTCCAACATTTTGCTTGTCAGGCAATTCGTGCCAGGTGGCGAGGTTTGCCATTTCGGAGTTTTTCGGATTTTCATCTCTGGTAAGAATTTACCCTTCAATAAAAATTATGCCTTTTCTCAAAGTATGTTTTACAATGCATCTTTATTCGAATAATTATCAATAAACTGTGTAATTTAACGGTTTTTCAATCACCACGATAACTGCGAACAGAGTTTCACGATTCACGTATCATCATCCTGGTGAAGTTCATGCCTCGATAGTCGGCTTTCAAAGAGTACCACCAAATCGATTTCTTATCGGTAGTATTCTTGTAGCGTCCGTTCAAATTGGAATTACTAAAGTGCCACCAAGCGCCTTCATAATCAACAGTGTAATGAGTACTGTAAGCATCATTATCACGATCCGGTGTTGAGAACTTGTACCCGGATACCAACGAATGTCCTGCAGTGCCACTATACGATCCCAGGGTTTTAAGGATATAATGATCAACCTCACTGCCTACTTGGAATGAGCTATAACGTGCGTACCCGTAAGTGCCATTAAAATCCTTCATCTCCACCAGCAATTCATATTTCCGTGCGGTTGTGAGTTGGTGAACGAGCTCCAGTCCTAGCCAAAATTCGCGCAAGACTTTTGTTGATCAAGGATGACCAACGAACGATCCTGAAGTAAACTCATGTTCCTGCTGACGTCCTGCTCCAATCGGTGTATCGCCCACAGGAAATCCGCGGAGGTCATTTCGTTGGCCAGACGGTTCCGCTCCACTTCCTCGCGATGTTCGGACATTTCGTATTGAAGCTGCAACAACTTATGGTCCATTTGATCTAACCTGTCCAGCAACATCTCCATGAAAGTCCCACCTGCTGGCGGCGTTTCCAGGATGGCGTCGCGGGCTCCAAGAGATTCGTTAGTTGCCTCTACGCTAAAAGTAGCACAAACCAGTATAATACAAATACTCAACTTCATTTTTATGAAAAGCTCTATAAAGTAACACAAACGAGAGTCTCTGGTCTCTGGTTGCTTGTCGAGACGGAACTTGTGATCCAATGCTTTTCTGAACAGCATTTTATACGCAATCACAGCTTATTTCTGGTTATGATTTATGATTTACACCACAGTAACAGCTGTATTTAAATCTGTTTCCGGTCTAGTCGTTTGAAACGCGATTGCAATTTGGTGCTTTCTTGCAGAAAGTCCCCGTCGTCTGATACTGAGGCAGTTGGATGATAAGCAGGCTTCGTCATCCAGTACTATTGTAAATGTATGCGAATAGGTTCTGCTACATGAAGCGTAAAAGAAGTAATATAATTCCAAAATCGTTGGCACTTATGTCAAAACATTTATGCATCCGAGGAGCGTAAAACCAAGCGTGAAACCGAGCGTAAACACATGCTGTTTGCACCTGCTTGTGTTGTTTATTTTTTGCTCATTGTTAATTTGTTAAATCCTTTTCCTTTCCCACAGGTAATCTAAATAAGCGTGAAAGTCGTAAAAAAGGAGAATAGATTTCGGTGTAAAACCTTTTATTTTTTCAATCCTTCCATACAAAGCGTAAACGATTTAGCATAACATTTTGCTTATACGGCGCACCAGCTACCACACATGATAAGAGCCGTTGAGAACCATATTTTACGAGTCCGATACACTCCCGGCGAACACTTGTGCTGCGTTGATGACTGACCACAGCAGTTCCAACGGTCATGGGGCCAGCTACTGCCTGCTCAAGGCCACTTGTATGGATTATAACCTACAGCTGCAGTTCCTTGCGTTCGTTATCATTTGTACACTAAGGGGGTAGCAAATTTATCCATGCATCTGGTACTAGATGATGATGCTGTGCGTCAGCGTCGCCAAAAAAGTCCCCCTCGCGATGGAACTTGTATCCATCGCTGAGGCGTAGGAAACAGGCAAATAATGCGAGATCATTATGGTGTTATGATTTTGTCCAACAGCGTGACATGGGTGTTCACTTTAGCATCAAACGTACTAAGTCATCATAATTGAACATTTTATTTAAGAAAACTTGACGCTAAAACAATCAAATAAAAAACAATGCTGTTTCTGAAAATTCGCTTTGAAATGCCTGTTTATTCATATAAATTCCATCGTCATTCGTTTGTTGACCATTAACCACGATCAGTACGAGCAGCGTTTTATATTTCGCGTATCATCATTCTGCTGAAGCTCATTCCTCGAATGTCGTTTCGCAAAGTGAACCACCAATTTGAATTGAAATCATCAATATTCTCATAAGGTCCGTTCAAACTCGAATAGCCACCACCGTGCCACCAAGCGCCTTCGTAGGAAACAGCATAATTATCAGTTAAAGACTCATCATTGTCGCGATCTTTGGTCGAGAACATCTTCCCCTTGTGCTGTATCAACGAATCTCCTGCAGTGCCGCTATACGATCCCAGGGTTTTAAGGCTGTATTGATCACTTTCACTGCCCACTTGGAATGCACTGTAACGGGCGTACCCGTAGTTGGTATAAAAGTCCTTTAGCACCACCAGCAATTCAAATTTCCGCGCGGTTGTGAGTTGGTGGATGTGCTCCAACCCTATCCAGAATTCGCTGTCCAACTCACCAAAGCCGTCTCGGTATTGGTCCCAATTCCGATTAAAATCAACCGAACCGTTGAAGCGATGTTGTAGTACAATCCATCCTCCTTCGAATTTATCCATTTCACAATACACTTTAAACGGTGCACTGGCGTTGTTGATTCTGATAAGATACACTCCAGAAACATTTGCGGGCACATCCTTGCACGATGCGTAAGTTGGGAGTTCAGCCTCCTTCGGTTGCGTTGCATTTATTGTTGGTGTGACACATTCCGGAGTACGTGATTTGAAGGAATGCAACGCCTGTTCCAGGGTTGCGCAAGACGTTTGTTGATCAAGGATGACACTCAAGTTTCTACCGACGTCTTGCTCCAAGCGTTGTATAGTGTTTTCGTGACGCTTTACCACATTTTGCAGATCCAATAACTTACGATCCAATTGGTCAAATCTGCGCATTAGCTTCTCCATTCCGGTTTCCGAAAATCCTATTGGCTTCGGTGTTGTAAGTTCGACTTCGACATCTTCAGGACGTGGATTGGATGTTGTTGCTGCGTAGACACTACCACAAAACAATGCCATACAAATGGTCAACTTCATTGTTGAAGAATGAAGCGCTCGACGTAACATCAACACGAGTTAATTGCAGGTCGAGTCGAAACTGTGATCCAATGGTTTTTGGCAGGACCTTTTATACCAAATTGTTGCCCGTTTCTGTACAGAGTTTAGCGTGAGAAAATTTCGGGAACAAAAACGGAACGCGGATGTGGTATCCACGGCTATCAAGCACACAAACCACGGTAACAGGTTTGCTTCATCGGTTTATGGTGTATTCGAATCGGTCCTGGAAGATTCAAGGTCTGGTATCCATTCGATCAACTACGGCTGACCACTTTTGCTTTTCGGGGTTGCGTTTCTCACGATCCGACTGTGCAAAGCAGTTCTCACGGTCCGTCGAGACCACAGCAGTTATCTATAGCTCGCACATGCGCGAGGTCACTGATTGCTAGAGTTCTTTGTGCTAACCGTTACAGTTCTTTGCGAACATTTTGGAGGCCAATTGGAAACAACATCTTTTAGTTCATCGAGCTCATGTAGTGAGACCGGGTGTTGGATTCGATGGTGATGTTGCTCAAACCGATGTCCACGTCGAAATTTCGTTCTTGTGATGGATCTCGTTCCATTGTGTTTCAATGAAAAAGTAAAAAGGTGTAGGAAGTCCTGAAAATACATAACGTTCACCACAGGCAAGTAACAGACACGTGATAAACAATCCAGACGACGTCACAGTAACCGTTGCACAAGTGGATGCTTTGTAAGAACCGACCGAATTAATGGCTGAAGATGTGCGTGTAAGGTTCAATCCGTCGTGAAGTGATGAAGCTGATCCGAATGATCAGCCTGATGCTAAGATAGGAATCGAACGGTGGCAGCGCTTAAATCGATCGATCGAGATCCAATGGTAGCATCATGAGTCGGCACACATTACGAACACGAAGATCAACAGAAGTGATAGTAATACCTCGCAGAGATCAATCAGAATTGATGATTTCGCTATGATCAAAGTAGTCATACCGCGATGGCGATGTGCCATCCACTGACTTGCGCTGTTGGATTGGCTTTATTGATGCCTGCGATCAACCACGTCAAGGACTGCGATCATTATGAGAGTCTGAAATGAGATCTTCAATTGAGTTAGCGTGCAATCTATCTAACCGCAAAAGTAAAAATGAGATGAAATAACGTTATCGAGAGTGCAACAAATGTACCTCGTATGAAGCACTCGTTAATTTTTTACTTGTTGTTGAATTTGCTTAGTTTGTTCGTAATTAATAGGAAGTGGTAAATATGCAAATTGTTGAAAATGTTGTGAAATAGACAAGGACAATGGTATGTTTTACCTAGAGCGGCTAATTTGAAAATATTATTAAGCTGAGAATCTATTTCATTGTTTTCTAACAAACATCGGGCCGGATGAGCAACATGTTGTACAAAAAGTACAAGTTGTTGTTTTCTCCTTCTTATTAAATCGTTAATTTTATTAGTTTCTTGCTGTATTGTTTTTGTAGTTTTCATCACACTTTCTGATATGTTTGTTGCAATATGATTAATAAATATTGCACTTGTAGATTCTTAGAGTATCGTTAAGGACGAAAATGTTAGTGCATGTTAAGGACGAGATGCATGTTAAGGCCAAAAATTAATAACAATTAGTTACAAAGCAATTTTTTCGGACAAATTTTAATTGAAATCAGGGAAGTTAGTACTTTCACAATTGAATTTATTTGTGCATTTCAACATGCCAATAATGTAATGGAGACTATTGCATAGAGAATAGAGACTGCTGTGCAAAGTTTATTAAAACTTCTGCTGCATGCTTCACGTAAATTTATGATATCTTTTTGGCCGAACAATGAATAACGATGTGCTTTAAATCATTAGACAATTGTTGGGTGCGATGAAACATCAAAACTGAACCATAGCCAAGATTTTAAAGCGTGTGTAAGCGTGTATATGATAACTAAAAGATTATTTTTTGCTAAGTGTTTGCGCAAAACATATAAAAAATATAATCTGGCCTAAATTTATATAAACAACGGAGCCGTCTAAGTAAGATAATTTGTAAACGTTCTTGATGTTATCTAAGCTCCTCAATTGTATTCTTCTCTACTATAAAAACCACCTCCTACACAAAACGACGCAAAAGTTTAAGTGCTTCCCTTATCTCCCCAATACATGATAAAGCAATCAAAATTTGTCCATTTCTAATGCTAATAGAACATCACGATTGGACAGAAAACTGCAAAAAACCAAACCTCGAATGGCATATCGTCTAGAACGGTGGAATAAAATAAAAAAACAAGTTGGTAAGCTTTTACAACTTCAACCGGAAACGATCATCTCGAGTCTCGCCTCGTGCTACGAACGAAAAGTACATCAGTGGTACCGTCGATGGAGCGTCGATTGCCAGCATCAATTCCCCTCGCTCCCTCCCCCCCCTTCAGTTCCTTCAATGGACATTTTTGCCCCAAAACTTGTTGACACAACCCCAGGTCGCTCGCAAATCGCACCGAACGTGGCTTCCATTGCCGGCGATGCAATGGCAAAACATTGATTTCAATGCTCCTCCTAAATGTCCCTTCGATCGCTCGTCCTCCTGTCCCCACTCCCTGCCACCCAGAAACGGTTGAGTTCGTTCCGGTTGAGCAGCGGTGCGAAGCGGGAAGCGAAGCGAATGGCAAAACGTCAAAGTGCATAATTTAAACATCAACATAATATGGCACTTATATCCGATTTCCATGACAAACAGTCGACTCCTGGCGCGGTCGAGGGGTTGGTGGACGAGTTCTGGGAGCAGCCGGAAGTACCTGAGGCATCGGCAATGCTGCACACCAATCCGATGCATATGTGTGTGTGTGTGTGTGTGTGCCATTTTTTTATAGCCCCCGTTCTGTTGTTGCTGTTATTATTATTTCATTCATATCAAAGCGAAAGCATAAGCAAAGGACGTCGTCAATGTTGATGCCGTGGCCGGGTGGTCGGAAGGGACCTCGATCACGACCTGGTTGGACAGGATGGAACGCAAACAGCTTTCTTACTCCCTTCCTCCCCCTCCCTCTCCCTCCCCCGGGAACTCCGTCAATCGACTCTCGACCTGCTGTCTGGCTAGAAGTCACTTACCCAACGGAAGTCTCATCTTTGCCAGCGAGCATTGATTTTTAATCAATATTCCACCACCACCACCACCACCACCACCACCTGCACTGGCATGAGGTGCCTTCCGCTCTTGGAAGCCAAGCACCGAGCCGAGTGGCCTGCCACGCTACAGACGGAAGCATCATCCATTGGACCGACGACCGGTGGGACCGATGGAATGGCAAAGAATAAATAACAAAAAGAAACCTCCGTCTGCATCCACCCCCTACCCCATGGGTCGTCTGGTATGGGTCTTGTTGCGAGGAAAATAAATAGGAAATGCGTTTGAAGAGCTTCGCGAAGTCGAAGCGGAGCATCGAGCATTGAGCATCGCACGCATCGCACAATCGATGTGCATGTCTTGCTTGCTTGGTTTGCTCCCGGTTCGAAAACAACCGATCGTAGAGCTGGCCTGGTCGTCTCTAATCATGTTGTCCTTCGTTTGATCGTCGCAATCGTCGTTTCGGAGTCGTGTCGGTGGAACGTTGGTATCGGATGGTATGACGAAGAATGTGCACAACATTGAGCGCAACGAGCGAGCAAGTCGCATATTGGTGTCGGAATGTTTTCTTGCTGCTTATGATTGACTGAATGGTTAGCGTCTGGTCGTGTAGTAAGGATAGTGGATTGGAATGGCTGAAGAAGCTGATGTTTAAAGTATGACGAGTGTCTATCCATCGGTGTTTGGTGTTTGGGACACACCTAAATAGGTAACAACCGTGTGTTCCATTTTTTTTCTTCTGTTTGGATTTCATGTCAAACTTTTAAACTTTGCAAAATTGCTTTGTTGCTGGAGTGTTGTTGATCATCCACTTCTTTCTGCAATACTGCGAATGTTATTAGAGCATTCCTTTAACATCCCGGGCAAATGTAATGGTAGAATTTCGTACATAATTTCGTGCAAAGTTATTAAAGTTCTAGAAACACTTACGGGAAGAGCTTTAATAATTAATAACAAATGCTTGTTTTTGTAGGATCTGATGTGTGGTGCCTCAATAACTTATAATGAGTTATCTAAATCTATTTTTGAGATAAAATAAATATCCAATGAGCTGTTCAAACTTCAGAATATTTGACAGTTAATCATCATCTTTTCATCAAAATGAGGTGCCTATAGCTCAAACTAGGATGCATAAAATTGACCGATGTAATGTTATGCAAACAGGTGTTCAAAATGTAGTGAACGAACACTACAACCGTGTTGTCTAAAGTATTTTATTCAATATTTAAATTTGTATGGAATTCTGCCAACGTGTCTATCCTTCTAGCATACTATTTTGTTAGAATAGAAATCATACTCTACATTAATCATAAGTATGCTCTGGTATTTTAATAGAATGTGTTATCAATAGTAAATGCAACAAACATAAATGTTAGTGCTGTGCATACTTAGTAAAATTGAAAACTTTAAAATAGCAAATTAATCGCCAATATGTGTATTTCTGGTCTTGATGTTGATCATGAAAATATGGCAAAATTGGCATAATGCTGTATATTAGACTACAAATAGTTAACTGAACATTAGACTTTAAAAATGCATTTAAATATGCCAGTGGAAGTCCTGAAACACATATCATTTCCATATTACCATTATACTTATCGCATGTAACAGCATATCCGCACAACGTAAAAAAAAACAAACAATATTTATGTAAAACGATTTACGAAGGAACGAAAGAAAGTCTTTCCCCGATTTGTCAACGAATGCAATCAATGTTATGATTAAGACCGTTCGTTTAAAACTGCTCAGCTAACACAACCACTAAAAACAAGTAGAATTACACCTTATCATGTTTTCCCTTATATTATCCTGATCATTTGATTAGCTTATAAATTACACCAGCAACATAACACCCTCTACGTGTTGGGAATGGATCCCTGGGATTGGAATGGAATGGAGCGCTTCACCAAAGCAAAACCACACCACGATGATGATCATCGACACCATGACGTGGATGGCTACAAAATTTAGTACTCCCGGCCGGCCGGACGGCCGGACGGCCGGACGGTCGCTTGGCCACTTTTTCGTTTCCCGCAATTGACGAACGTCGGAACCAAAGGCGGTAAAGGGGGTCAAGAGAAAAGATCTAAATTGAATTACAACCTCCGTCACCGGTGGTTCCGGTCCGGACTCCGGTCGACTCCGGACGGTGGTCTGCGGAGGTCCTTTCGTAGTCCACTGAGGCTGCCTGTCCTGTCCGGTGCAATAATATTAATGAAAAATTATTTATTTATTGCTTCCAAGGTAAATGAAGCAACTCCAGCAGTCCTAACCTCACCCGTGGTCAGACGCGCGCACACACACACACACACCACATGAGACGGTCGCGGTCTGGTTGATGGCGCTTGATGGCGTCCTGTCGGCGATGCGGTTTTGCCAAAAAAGCTACCAGACAGACGGTACGGTAGGGACCATTTCCCCTTCAACATATCGACGACGGTGTATGCTACTACCACCACCAACACCACCGACGAGTGATGCATCTACAGGACGCTAGGGTTCGGTTGCCACAGACTCCAGACGTCCTTAAGGGGCTAACCATATCGCGCACATATCCGGTAGCTCGATTCTTTCTCGAGAACGAGAGCACGAAACAACGAAATGGCGTCGGTGGCGCCGGCGTTAGCTTCGGTGTAATGGACGAAATTTACGCTGATCATTTATAATTTCGTTTTTCGCTGGCACGCCACTCGACGGTTGCTCGCTGGACATCTGCACCTGATTGGCAACCTGACCGGGGGCGGGGGAAAAATGCTGAAGAATTTATCATCCCGACTGTAAACGTGGTTCGGACACCCCGCCAGAAAGAGAGTCCCTTTACCTTTCGCTTTGCTTCCCCTTTCTGGTATAGTTCTGGGTAAAACCGATCGAAAATGGACGATGAAAAGCTCTTTGGGATGGTTGCAAATGATCAGGATTTACGGTGTAAGCGCTGGCCAGTTGGTTTCTTGAGTAAAGCTGAAACAAATGAAGCATTTCGATGCGGGAGTAGCTCGGACGGTGGTGGTTTGCTTTGCTTTACTTCTTTCAAATAGAATGTTTATTAGAAATAATTGGGAACCATTTTCTTTCCATCCATGGAACTGTGGCGTGTTGCATTTGGCGTTTTTTCAACGGATGAACGATTGCAAAACACACATACAGTAAGCATCGAAAGCAATGCTATCTGGCCACTCAATCACAATGTTTCTCATGCTGAAAGCACTAAGAAACAGGCTGGCATCTGGTCAACGCAACAACGATGATCATAAATTGGTTTAAAAACACAATAAAACTCACTATTTATGTTTTTACCTTGAAGAATTGTTTTATAAACCATTTCATTGAATCTGCAAGCAATGAAACAATTAAAATAAAATTGTGGGGACTTCTGTTGAATCGGGCCAAAACCGTGCCTTGTTTTGATTATTTTTTGTGTCCATTCAACTTTATTTTGTTTGTCTGAATTACATAACAAACTCCAAACTTCCAAAAAATCTTTGTTCGAAATCTGAGAAGTATGTATTTAAAATGTCAGTCATTGCAATCATTTCAGGATGCCATCTATTAGAAAATACTCTTTTTGCGGTCTTTGTTGTAGATCGTTGCTGCATTACCTGATGTATACAAATTGATACCCTTTGGTAAGATTAGGAGTTTGCTTTCCATCAAGTTTGTGTTGCATTGCTATTTTTTCAATTTATGGTAGCTGTTGGAAAATTAAGAAGGGATGCTTTTTACAATTTTGATTAAGAAATCGAGCAATAGTATGGTGATAAAATGTTCAAAACATCAAAAGGATAAAGCAGTTTTCTTGCTAACATGAACATCCACTTTGAACACGTGGCGAAAACCGAAACGAGCCTTGTATGAAAAACAATTTCTTTGAAATCAATATCTTTGTCAGTTTTAACAACGATTGATTCAAAATAATTCCAAGTACTCTTGAAACTATCAGTATTCGTGTAAAAATGTAGAAATACATGGAATTCAACCAAATAAATTCGTTAATTCAGGTTGAAAAAAGACTCAGTTTTGAAGATTTTTTATGCAGAAACCATTCAACTTCAATTTTTCAAGTGAATGTGATAATAAAATTCAACTTTTCAAGAATATTTGGTTCTATTTTGGGGAAGGTTTGATCAAAACTACGTTCATGGCATCCAATCTAGAAAAGCAAGTTTGCAAAAATGTACTTTATACGGTGCCCATCGTAGCCACGTGCCGGGTCATCAGAAATACACAAATCAATATTCTTTTGTTAGATTATAAGTTTATCGAAGTAGCTCCGTCGAGCTTTTATAGAATTTCCTTTTTTTAAATTTTTGGCATATTTTTGAAGTTGAAAAACTGATGCTTTTTTCGATGCTGCCTCAAAAAAAGAATTTTACATAATTACGTAAAAGAAAAAGTATCAATCATTTTAAATAAAACTCGAAGGGCCTACCTGGCACATAGTGCACAGATTATGTGATTAAATTTCAAATCAATCGGTCCAGTAGTTTTTATGCTACGATGGGCACAGACATTGAATCGCTTTTCCCAAACAATACGTTTTCAAAGTAGCGGGATGCTTTGAGCCATGTATGAAACTCTGGTTTTCAAAACTCTATATCTTTTTCAGTTTTTCTTCGATAGATTCCAAAATTTTACACAATACTCTTGAAACGAAAAGCACTCATAAAAAAAATTTAAAAAGTAAATGCGAAGAAATAAAATTCAATACCCAAGCCCCCCTTAGTTACCAGTTTTTACTCCCCTTTTTACAATGATTAACTCTTCTAAAACATCGTTCGAACCGTACAAAAAAGATAACCATGAATCATTTTAAATTTAGTATTGTTTACCTAAAAACATATTCTCTCATGCATAGCTTGTCTCTCATGTTGCATTATGAACAACTATAAATAAAAACGAAACGATCTCTAAGTGCCATTTGGGATTTGCTTTCCAACGCATAGACTTTAGATAACCAAAAGGCTCATTAGATTAGCAGCGAATTTAATCACGTTTCACTTTTAATCCTGGCACCGGCAACACCTCGCTTATTGAAGGAAAACAAGAATCGCGGAATCGCGAAATCCATCAAATCGCACGCGACGACGATTATAACGCGGTGGACAGCACACACTAACATACTCGCACACATACACAGCCAGCACAACGTCTGCATTCAATTACGATATCAAATCGAACCTCGACGCGTCGGCATCGGCGTCGCGCAGATTCGCTCTTCATCTTGCCGATGTGTCCCCACAGCCAAGATTTCGTCCCCGTTGTGCTCCTTGGCCTTGACATAAACCTTCGTCGCCCAGATCTGGCACCCCGGGAGCGCTCCTGAAAGCTCTCCTCTGCTCACGACAAAGCGGCGTCCGCTTACAGCATATCGCCTACTCCCGGCGACCGTAATCGCAATCTACGACCATTACTACACCGTCCACGGAGTGCGCCACAGAATCCGAGGCGAGGCGAAGCGAGGTCGGTTGATTCAATTAAATTTATTAATATTAACTTTTTATCTTCATCGCAATTCGAGCGTTGTTGGCACCCCACCCCCGAGGAGGGGGGCTTTATCGCTTTTAATTAAAAATTATTTATATGTTTTCGTAACTTTCGTAAGTGGTCCTGGCTTCGTGCGTCTGCCCTCCTCTCTTCACGCCTGCCCGAGGATCGTAAGTGAAACGGAAGCGACGACTCGAGCGAGATTCGAAGGTTCCTGGTTCCTTGCCTTGCCTTGGCATAGCTTCAAGCCGCTCGACGGTGTTTCGATAGTTGAGAGGCGCATGATAGTGAACACGAATGAGGTTCTACCGCACACCCGGACCATGCCACGGAGCGCTTATCGGAACGGGTTCCAGCCTTTGGTCGTCCGCTGCTCCGATTTTGGCGCGTCCGATGCATTGCTCACAAATTGCCGTCAGTCCGTCCGTTCGTCCATTCTGGAGCATGAAGCGGATGTTCCTCGAGATAATCTGGCCACTGATGGACACACACACACTCGCACGCACAAGCACGCACTCTGCCAGGCGCCCAGGTGGTCACCGTTAATTACCTACAAATTATGTTAATTAAATGAGAGTAACCCTTCGCTCCCTTTCCGGCGCATCCCCGTACGTGACGGTGACTAACACATTGGCTGTAAACGAGTAAATGAAGCACTCGTTCTCGTTTCTCGAGGTTCTCGCGCAAAAATTACTACACCACATGCCAGGTGACCATATTTATGATCTCGTTTAATTTATAATTTCACAATAATTTGCTCCTTTTTTATTGATCGCTTTGCAACCAGCATAGCATGATGCTTCATGTTTAACCCATCATTTGTTTGTTACGATTTGATGGAGTTTAACATAATGCTAAACCCTTTAGTCGCACTTTAAACTAGTTTTATAAATTTGGTAACATACTAAAATAAGAAAAATATATTATGACACTACTTTAGCCCGAAAGAAAACATATAATCGATTGGACGCTCCACGACTTATGCTGCTCTGGAACGCCGGCAGTAACCGGATGCTGTGGCCACGGTGGCGCCGAAACTGTTTTGAAGATTTTATCCCGCTTTTTTTTTTGGCAAAGATTTGAAGTTATTAAATTATATGCTCCTCCAAAAACGGTGCCCGATTCACCTTTGCAAAATTCCATAAAACGTGACTTTCTGCCAGCACCAACTTTGGCAGTAACTGTGCCAGCCTTTGGCGTTCGCTAGTGCCAGGGCTGCGAGTTGCCGAGAATCTGCTGCTCTGGTATGGTTGAGCTTCTTGTTGAGATAAGGTTTTTGCTGACTTCCTTTCACGGCGCTCGCTCGTGCGCACGTGTGTGTGTGTGTGTGTGTGTGTGTGTGTGTGTGTGTAGAGCGTTGAAGCTGATAGCACTACAGCTAGCAATCAACTACGATAAAACAGGGAACGTGGCCGTAAACTAGTGCCGCGAAACCATGGGAAAAACGATTAAAAGTAATTCACTGAAAAAAGTTAAGAAGAACTAGTGAGTTCCAATGAGTATGCGCGATGTCGCGTACTTTAAATTAGCGAAACAATTAGCATCGGTACCGCTAGTGGAAGGCCAAACATGGAAAAACAATAAATATTTCCTACACTATGCAAGGCTCATCAAATAGCAACAGCAGCAGCAGCAGCAGCAGCAGCAGCAGTTGGTAAATGCAATCTACCACGCGAATCCGATTACTGCCGAACCGACGGGCTTATGATTGCAAATAATTGACCTAACACTGACCGATGCTAGCTAATGTCCGATGGTCCGAACCACTTTCCCGGCTTGGAGTGGAAAATTGTGGAATGGAAAAGAAAATTCTAGTGAATAAGTTATTTCGGGCAAACGAGGATTTTGCGAGCGCGCCAATGTGCACTGCACAGTACACGAGAATTCCATTTGTCCCGTCACACGCCTCCGTGTGACGTCCGTCCGGTGTGCCTTAATTAGGATGCGGGATCCGGATCGGGATCGGTGCGACAGGATGCCAAATTCCGGGCATCCGTTTCCGTGATTCTGCTCGTGAAATCGCATCGTTGCAGGGAATAGGCGGCGGACAAAAAAAAACCCACGAATCAAGTAGCAGAAAAAGAAGTCGCAAAGGACAAGGACACTAGATCGGCAAGGAGGAACACACGCCAGTCCACTGCCAGTCCAGTCCACGCCAAGGCACACGGCGTCCACGCAAATTGACAGTTGACGGTCAGTTGGCTCTGTCAGTTGGCACGGCGACGAGGCCGACCATTTACGTTCGCAAATTGACTCGAGAAGTTTTTTTTTCCACCACTCCACCACTTCGCACGGATCCTGCACCACACTTCCTGCCGAACCCCCAGACCAAAACAAAAAAAAAACGCGATGGAAAAGCTCTGCAATGTAGTGGCCCAAAACAGTCAACTTTCTCTCGAGCTCTCCTCGTGGAGAGGGAACGTGTGGTACGTCGCGTCCGCCAAAACTCTCTGGAGGAGGAGGATTTTTCTAGGATTTTTTCCTCCGACCCCGAGGATTTCGTCGACTTCCAACGACGACGACGACGACTCCCTCTTCGTACAGCACAATCCGCTTGGGAACAATTATTTTGACATGAATTTAAATTTATTTGTTTACGTAACCGGCGTGGCTTGGCGTGGGGCGCTGTCTCGGCGTCATCCGTCATCCTCCCGGTTATAAGCTGACAAAAAAGAATGCGAATGCGAGTACATTGCGTTTCGTTTCGGTTTTTTTTTTAAAGAAACCATTAGCCATCGCCATAATGGAATGCAATCAAACTTGAATTAGGAAGTATTAGTTTCAACGATGCGCCCCTCTTCTAGAAGCACCCTCTTCCCGTCAAAGCAAGAAGGAACAAACATCTTCGCGAAAAACCAAGCAACCCGTGGAGGAGGGTGTGTAACGCAACCCCCTTAGGAAACAGGCCAACCCTCTGGAGGGATTGTTTCTTCATCTATATAGTAACCGTTGGCGCTGCTCGATTTAAGACGAGGCATTGAATGTATCTCTGCTGAGCTATCTGCTAAGCGACGAAGGGGCGCGAAACTCGTGGCTTATGATATCGAACATTCCCTAACATGGCGATCGATATCGGTAACCGCAGGTTGCCTAATGGTACCCCTGATTGCGCTCGTCGTGTGACTCCTTTTGGTACTACTTCTTTATCTGCAGTAAGTCATTTTGTCTTCATGCTTCACATCCCGGGGTCGGCTCTGTAATTGTTTCTTTCAATTGAGACCTACAACGTCGAACAATTGTCAGAACAAATGTCGAACAATTCAGGAATTCCTTTGGCACGCACTCTGGCATCGCAACAACATAAAAATTAATTGATGCGCTGTCGCGCTTCGCGAAACATCTGCATTTCAATCTCCTTCGCGTCGGCTTCGGAGTCCAGAACCGTGAGAAAGGGCGGCGGACTGCAACATTCCATTCAAAGACTTCTGCCACCATCACTAATTGACGGATGGAATATGTTTTCTTAGGAAATATGCTATTTCTATGATGAAAAAAAAACATTACAGTGGAAATGGTTTTGTTGCCTTAGTATGAGTTGCACAGTGTTCATTGATTTATCACCAGCTCTCTCTGCTCTCTCTCTCTCTCTTTGCCTGGACAAAGTATTGCTCCAGCTTCAGCTGTGGACCGTCACGGAAGGAGTTAGCAATTTCCTCATTCTGCAGACCATCAGCCCCGGTCTCTCCTTGCTTACAGACCACATGGACGACGACGAGAAGGTCATAAATTCAGTTAGACAAACGCAAACGAGTCAAGCGCTCGTATGCTCGTAAGGCTGTCTTCTGTCTGGCCAATGCAACAGGGCACATCAGTGTGAGTGCGAGTTCGAACCTGCTTGCTTGGGATGCTGGCGACGAATGGCTGCCCTCGCTGCCCCCCCACGTTCCCCGATGAACAATGGGTAATAAAATTCCAATTGACTAATTTTATAAGCCATTTCCATAAGCTAAAGAGAGCCCCTTGCTCGTGGGAGAACTTCGACTCCTCCCGGGATTCATCAGGATGTGTGTGTGTATGTGTTTGCAAAATGCAGAGACAGAGGGTTTCCGTCATCGATGTCGCTTGTTCGCAGCACCAGATGATGATGATGATGATGCAAGCGGTGGTCGAACCGCGCCATGGAAGACCAAGACGACCACCACTAAACACGAGACACGAGAGGTCAGTTTGTGTGCCACGCGGAACATAAAACGTGCTCGCATACGAACAATGTTTTAACGAAATCACGATCACCACACGATGCAACCGGCAGTGGAGTGCGGTCCGGAGGAGGTAAAGTGGTCGCGGATCGCGGTCGCCACCCTCTTGAAGTCTCCTGGAGCCTGGAGCGCTGATTTTATGCTTCATAAATGTTCGGTTCGCGCGGGTCAATCGTGGTCCCGCTGGCCGCGTCCACGACATTCCAGCTCATTTCCAGCTCGCTCTCTCTATCTCTCTTTCGCTGGCCCTGAGACTTTGTTCCCGTGTGCCAAATTTAACGATCGCTCCGGTCCGGATCGTGGGGTTTCATCATCCACCCGGTTTGCGCACCCAAGATGGACATTATTTATTCCGGCACGATCGATCGATCGACGCCGTTTGCTTTCGGGAACGGTGAACATTATGGAACAACGCGACTTCGACGACGGCGAAAAGTCACAAAAGGGCATCTCTTCGTCGGCGAAACGCATCCCGGGATGCGCTTTGTTTGGTTTGGGATGAGGTGGCGCTTGGGTCATCGGATTGTCCCATGCTGCAATGCTCGATTCACTTTCCGTGAGTCAGAGATGCACGCGGCGGACGACTTCATCTGCCTGTTCGCGTCCATCGGTCCATCGGAATTCCACGAATTTGCAAATTGACAAGCGAAACTCATCGGGTTCGTGGGATCGGAGGGGAATCAGGGGGAAGAAGAGTTATTTATGCGCGCGACCCAGCCGGTCGCTTTGAGATTTAACTCGAACGAAAGTTTTAAAGTATTTAACATGTTCCTACGAGTGTGCTCGCAGTTAAACAGAAAATCCCTACAATGTAATCATAGTGTACGTGTTTTAATGTTAAATTAAATGTTACCTTTCCTTGATTGCCTAGATTCTTCTGATTAATTATCGTTATTTTCAACATTTTTAATGTTTGCATGCTCTTCTTCATTTATCAACCTTTCTTGTAGCAATGTGTATTTTGGCTTTCCCACGCTTCGATATGTAACTATTTGCAAAATGTTGTTAGGATTTGAATGTATTATTATTTGGTAGATAAATGTTGAATTTTTTGTTCATTACTTTCACCTCATGTGTGCCCGTCGTAACGTACGCTTTTCAATTTTTATTTTTATTTTTTGTATTTCAAAATGAAACAAGAGATTTCTAGGTGCCAAGTCGTCAATTATTGATATTGCAAAAAATGGATAGTTAACCAAAACTCAGTAATCTTGCCGCAATAACGCTCGCCATTTGCCATAACGGAAAATACTTCTTCATTTTAAAGAATAAACACCAACAATGCTACCCACGTTTCCCATGTTAGAAATATTAACCTTAATCTAGACGGGTGCGTCTTAGAGCCAATAACAATTTCTTGCAGCTGGAAACATTACTTTATTGTTACCAATGCATGATAAAATGCCAAATGGCTTAAAAAATTATCGAAAAATGCATTGAAATGCATTACGTAATTGTCAAACATTAGTAATTACTAACTATTAATTTAAAGGATTTTTACAGCTACAGTTGGCTATCCAGCTATTAAAGCACCAATAGAAAGTAGAGAATTGGAAAAGAAAAGGTTAATAACAAAAATCAATGAGAAAAAATAAAGGGTCCCTAAAAAAATTCGAGCCTAGCAAACCAATTAATTAATTGTTGATTACGATAAAAATTTTATAACAAACCATAAGCCGTGGCCACACGGGGCGAAAACCCTAGCGCAAACGAAAAAATTAATGCCAAAACGGTTTCGCTTAACCCTTACACGCTGTCAAACTTTTATACGTCCGCGGACTTTTTCGCTGAACCCTTGACGCTATCGAACGCTTTATTTACGAAAATGTAGGTTCTTTTCGTATTGTTTTTGCATTTTTAATATAAATATAACAGCAACAGCAACAAAATCGTTAAAAACTGCAAAATTTATTCGGAAATCAACTTCAGCGGCCAAAACACAGATGAAAACAATACGTTTGACATTTCGGCATAAATTTTCGGGTTTTTACCCCTGCCACACGAAGCGAAAACATTTTGGCATTAATGTGCAAATTTGCGCGCAAATTTTCGCCCCGTGTGGCCACGGCTATAAGCTCATGCACCCCTTTAGAATGTTTGCCACCATTCAGTAAAGCATTTGAAGGCTGTATTCTTAGTATCAGTATCAGGCTTAGTAGTATCAGACTTTATTTATATTTATTTATTTTTTTATTTATTTAAAACAGTTCATTTTAATTTAACAACAAAAGCATTTTCTGGTGGAATCAAAATTAGAGGTTTAATGCAACCGCAGATAGGAAGATACTTATGAACACCTTTTGATTTGTTTTTCCTAATGTCACCTGTAACAGTATCTCTGCATAACATAATCATTAATTGCAAATCCAATTAACTGAAAATACTGTAAACGAGAACACCTACAATACAGCCTTCCTTAAAAGATGCCGCGTTAAACATTTTGATGAAACTTTACGACTAGGATGCCGTAAGCAAAACCGAGGAAATCCGGTGGAGGCAGCACTTGACACCCATGCACTCGCAATCCACATTGGAAATTGGATTTTGCTGCTCCCCAAAAACCGAAACATGGGTGGCAGCCCACTGCACTGCTCACTGCCCAAAGTCTGCCCCGGTCAACTTGGAACCCTCCGGTGATTTATGAAATCAAAATTCATCGCCAAAGCATTCCATGCATTGTTGTCGCTCGATGACGCGCGGCGCCACCCAACGGGTCACAACAGTGGCCGTCGCCATCGGGCGACTGGAATTTGTCTGTTTTAATTTAGATCTCAACCTCCGCCTTGCATGCGCACAATTGAAATATGCACCCGGATCGGTGTATCGGAAGCTGATGTTGATTGTACCGGGTTGGTACGTCACTTCCACTCCTTAGCATACCGAGATCACCATCGTGTTCGTGCGGCAAAACAACAACCACTACTACTACTACTACTACAAGACCATTCCGTGCCAACCAATCTTCCAATCCGGTTCATGTCCGGTGAACAAACAGGACATCAACTCCAACCCCCACGCTGGTGGTGGTGGTCCTCCAAAAAACCCAATCTCGGTGCTGCCGATGCTCACCGGAACCGGAATGCAGTGCGAGGTCGTGACATTTCCAGCAAGACTCCCCAACATGCCAATGTCTACAAATTTCACTTTTGCGCTACTCCTCGACTGGACTGGTGGTAGTAGGCTGGATTCGACTTGTTCGAAATGCGAACCCCAATCCCGTATTGGTATGTGTGTGTGTGTGTGTGGACATCTCCCTTTCGAAAGAATGTACCCGAGATCCTTGTCCCGATCCGGGCACATTCCTGGCGCTACTTCCGCCACCGTAGACTGTAGCTGTTGGCTGCTGGCTGCTGTAGCTTCTCGGTTGTACTGAGGCCCCCGGAACCGTCCGGCCAATCTCCTCTCCGTCATCCCGGGTATTGCATTGCAGCTGGAAATAATAATTCCCGCTCCAGGAAGAACCGGCAGCGGTGCACCTGAACTGAAAGTTTTCAATCTTCTTATCTTCTTTACGACCGACCATCATTAGATCAGGCAGGAAAGGACTCGGGGAGTGTAACTCGTTGCCGTCGTCCTCCTTCGGGGCCATGGGCCTGTCTGTCTGGACCGTGGACCGTACCGTACACAGTCTGTAACTTGGCGAAACTGTCATCCAGTGCGACTCGGAACTATTTCAAACTCTCTCTCGTGGAACTGCGTGCGTCGAAGGTCCCTGGAGGAGGGGGTAACCGTACGGTTTAGCAAGCGCCTCGCCCCTACTCTGAGTTCGTACAGTAACGCCCAATACGGCCCATACGGAGACTGTTAACTACAAACCGGAGTTGGTGCTCGCATTTTGGAAGGAGAAGAGATACGCCGAGCCCTTAGGACGATAAACATTTCGTTGGATTCCGGCTTAGTGGCAAGCCGGGGCTAGGCTAGGCTATAATCGATGAATATGCTCCGAGGGGTGGCCGATGTATCACATACTTTGGAGCATATTGTGTGTAGGGGATGGGGGTTCTGCTGTTACTTTCTCGCTTACAACCTGGTGTGCAACCTATCCGTGCTCGAAGCACTATCCAGGTAATGTTCAGCCAATAATGCACAAAACGTTATGATGTACACACACACACACACACACACACACACACACACACACACTGCAGGATTTGCAGGAAGTGCAAGGAATCCTACGGGGAAAGAAACCCAGTGAGCTTTCGGGGGAAGAGTTTTAACAAATTGGTCTCGTGCAGCTGCGATCCGAGCACCGAGCACCGAGTCGGGAGTTGAGTAACACAAAAATTGCAGTAACTAAGCCTCATCGTGCGGTTATCCGAATGTTCTCGGAAGGATTTCCATTATTGCTGCCCTAGTGGAGGCAACCTTGCTGAGGTTCAGGCTCAATTACTAACACAACATCCGTTCATCGCTTCATTTTCTTCTTCTTCATCTTCTTCTTTCTCTTCTCGTGGGATCCAATAGCATCTAACTTTGAACATAAATTTAATATTTATTTAAAAACTTTTCAATGCCTCCATTTTGGGCTCTGCAGGTGAGGGCAGGTGAAGCGGGGGATCGCTCTCGATGGTTGAGATCCAAACCCTGTTTGGATCTTCAGCTAGCCAAACGGGAAAACATACGTCAGTCCCAGTCTGCCGGAGAAAACAGGACGTCATAAACCGTACCGAAGGATTCGCAATTGAATCCTTTTATGTATGTCTCTCTCTCTCTCTCTCTGTTTCGATGCCCGATATATGCGCAAGGGGAAGAATCTCTGACCAAACGGACCGTTATTCCGACCAGACTCATACTATTGCTGTCAAAGACAAACAACTCGCCGAAAGTGACGCAGAAACTATTCGCTGGCATGCGTCGTTCGATGGCGAGATGGTATGGCTTGCGATGAAGAAGCTACTTATTCGCAAACTGAAAGGAAAACAGCACATTATAACGTAGCAAATGTTTATTGTGAAACAGAAGCAGAAAAAAGAAAGCTTCAAAACCCAAACGACTACGACTATTATTATGCTTCTTTTGGTCTCTCTCTCACTCTCTCTCTCTCTCCTCCCGACAACGGCACTGAACTACTGATACTAAGCGACGACGCAACGCTGGCAGTGCCCGTGTATGTACATTAACTGTGATAAATGTTCTAATTTCGAATTCTGGTCACAACGTTAAAAGCTATTTTAATTTCACTTCAGACTAAAAAGTAACTAAAGCGATACAAAACACTTCGCCCGGCTCACACGACGACCACCGACGGACCAGGACGAACCGATCCGAATTCCTCCGAAGACAGCAGCGCGCGGACATGCTCGGTCAGCTCCTCACCAGATACCATAGACCGTCCTGCTCGGTCTGGTACGCGAGGAAGCCTTTATTGCGATAGTACCACACCGGGCACTCCAAGGAGGTGCCTGAACTGGGACTTCGCTTTTTTCACTCCTTCTTCAGCTCAATATCTGCTACTTTATGTGTCTTCTACGGGTCGGCTGGAGCCGGAGCCAGAACGGTGTTCACCAAAGGAGCAACCTGCTTACTCGGTTGGTTATAAATTCCTGCGGCAGCTTACGCGGCGGTGGTGGTCGAACGTGCTAGCCAGATTCGCAAGGGCGGCGGATCCATTTCGGGGGTTACGAACCCCGCACACCGGCACACGGGACGGCAGCTCAACACTTTTGGCCGAAAAGGTTGGCAAAATGCATCGGCTGTGAGTTACGGGAACAATTTGCAAAAAGATTGGCCATCTTGCTCTCATCTAGTAGTCAGATCGAGTGCGAGTAGGGCAGACTCGACTTTTGACTTTTGACTTTAATGTACTTTTTGCGATCTAACGATGGTAATGTGTAACCGAAGTTTAAGACTTTTCAACATACTGATTGACTTTTGTTGATAAATCTTCTTTGAAAATCATTGAATACTAATGTGTATACAGCATTTACAGATAAGAACATTCTAGTGCTCAAGGGCGTACCTTCAAAGCAAGTTATATTTATTACTATAACTTACTAACACTTGCGCGTTGTCAAAATCGGTCAGTCTTTTCCTTGAATCGGTTCTTTACTTGAGTTACGTTGAGTGGAAGCAAAATACGAACCGGCTTCCAATACTCGAGTATCCCAACGTGCACTTTCCACAGCATAAAACTCACCCACAGGAGCTTCTTACGGCACATTGGTACATTGGTTTTCAATCAGCCTCATTCTGTCTAGTCAATTCATTTTTCTCCTGCTACTACTACCTTCAGGGAGCCCAGAAGTAGTAGACGCAGTAAATGCTGTGCGAGCACTCAAAAAGTAGGGTCCTCCGGAGCCCCTCCAAAGGCTGTCAGAGATCCTCTTCTCGGAGCGCAGTTCGTCGTGCGTTTGTTTTCCTCGGACCAAACCATCAGCACAGTCAGAGCACAGAAAACACAACAAGTGGATCCCCGGCTCGACAGCCGCGTCGGAACCACGTCGGAACTCGTTTGGTTAAGGGCTTCAAAACTGAAAAGTCAGCAGAAATTATTGGCCACATTCAGCGTCAACAATGGCTGCCACCGTGCGCACATGCCACAAGGATTCGATTATCCATCACCGCAGAACGTTGGGACGTTGGGCCTCCGGGATGAGAAGGGAAGACAGGGACAACGTTTCTTTCCCGTCGTTTGTCTTTTGTTTTATGGCACGAGACGAGAATTTATAATGACCGGCTCGGTGTCGGCGAAGCCGTTGTCGCCTATCGCGTAGATCAGCAATACGTCAGTGATTGTTTGCATGTGGCGTTCGGGCTTCGGTTTCGAAACAAATTGGGTTTCGGAAGGGATTGATTTCGCAGTCAGCACTACAAACACCGGTGGCACCACTGGCGGCACCCCACGGTATTGGATCGGATTTAATTTCAAAAATGTAATATCCTCCTTCATCGATCTCGGGCGGCTCATTCGGTGTGCAGCAAACAGAAAACTTCACGTTCTCGTTCTTCTGGACGTCTGGAAGGTTCCTTATTAAAGAGGTTCTTCCAAGAATCCCAAAGGGGATTTGCTCCGCTCTGACTAATCTAAGGAGAAGCGCTCCCTGGAACGTACATTGCTGATGGTTCGGTTTCATGACCAGCCAGCCCGTCCACATATTGCCTCTGCTGTGCTGCTCTAACTTGCTCAACTTATTGGAGCAGTTGTGGCCCCGTTTGAACATCGAGGGCATCGATCAATTTCGCTTCTCAGTTCGTTTGTAAAGAGTCTCTTCTTCTCAGCAGCAGCAGCAGCAACTCGTTCAATGGCAGTGTGTTGCATCCCGTGGAGGCTTGATGCTGCTGCTGCTGCTGCTGCTGCTGCTGCAAACTTCAATGATTTATCGCACTCGAGGCAAACGTTCGTACGCGGGAACACGGACCGAACTTTCAGCTCCTTGGCACTCCCTGTAAACGGCGACCGAGGCTGGCGTATCGAAGAACAACAACTTTCAGTCGATGGTACCGGGCCTTCCGGGCCTTGGATCGGTTCAACTCTTGGACCGACGAAGCGAATAGAACGAATCTGATGCATGAACTGGACTTGAAGAACTCTCCATAAAATTCCTTCCCAAAAAATGCACACCACCGGACGCCCCAGTTGTCCTAGAGCATCCAAAAACACGGATCCAACCAGCATGAGAGCGGAACCAGATCAAAAATTGTAATGAAATGAACACCCAGGTATGGTGTCCAGGCAGATGCATCCTAATGGAATTAGCACTCCAACGCTATGCACCAGTGGAGAGGGACCGAGCCCAACTCCCAGTGCCAGTCGGTTGGCAAATCGGTGAAGAAGTGGCAGAAGTTCTATTTAATTGGAGCATTTCTGTTGACCAAACGTCAAGTGCGCCTGGGAGCAGACAGAGGTCAAACCGAAGCCTCTTTTTAGTGCGGTATCTCGGATAGAACTGAACAAGGCATAGAAACTCACAAGCATCGTTCTTAGTTAGACACGTTGGAAACTATTTTCGACGATGC
This sequence comes from Anopheles darlingi, assembly GCF_943734745.1. Taxonomy (NCBI): domain Eukaryota; kingdom Metazoa; phylum Arthropoda; class Insecta; order Diptera; family Culicidae; genus Anopheles; species Anopheles darlingi. The sequence continues at coordinate 62,967,048 of NC_064874.1, forward strand.
GGATGATATTGCTGACAAGCACCCAGTAAGGAACGTTTCATTTCTAACCTGGATGCAGTAACCTGAACCTTATAAGTTCTTCAGAAAGATTTCAAAGGTTTTGAAATCATTTCTTTCAGAATTTATTGAAAAATATTAAAATATATAAATAATAATCGAATTGCCAAACGTTTCTAACAAACAAAACTATCGTTGCCCTATTAATACGTCTACAGTTGTAGTCGAACTCACAATCGACATCTTCAATAGGAAATATTGCATCGCGAATTAGAAAGTTTCGATTGTAATAACCTATAGAAAACGATAAGGATAACAAAAGCAGTATAGATTCATTTCCGAAATTTATCTACAGATAAGTAACGCTTCGTTTCCTAAAAAGAAGCTTTCTTTTATGTGTCTAACCTATATCAATACCCTAATGCATCAATTCGACCATTTATTATCCTTAAAGTCGCTCAAAATAATTTAACAATCTTCGATCCGTCTATAAGAAAAGAGATTTCATTGTGAATCTAATGATGAAATCCTCTGTCAATTCATTAAAAAGTGACGTTGCGGTCCTACTTACATTCATGCACAAAATATTTCCAAAATAACAATAAGAGCATCTATTGCTAATTGATACAACGACCACAAAGTCAATATAAAAGACAAATATAAAGATATAAAAGACAAATATTTAAATTCAATTTAGCTCAGTGCAACACCACTCAACGTAAGCATATTGATCGACAGTGAACAACGTGATACGCGACTAGCTGGATGGGAAGCAGCATTATTCGTATTCGCCTGTCAGCTAATTTGGTGTGTCAACCACGTCTCAGCACATCATGTAGACCGCGTGATGGATGCATGTAGCTAATAAATCATGAAGGTAAACTAAAAAAAAAAAACAAGCAACAAACCGAAACCATTCGCTTCATGTGAGTCCACCGTGCAGCTATCAGCAGGAAAGAGGAAAAAAAATGGACGATCGCGCGCGCTACAAACGCGACACGCGGATGGCACGTCCACCTTCTTGCTGTCAACGGGCGAAGACAAATAATCAACACTCTTCTCCGTCATTCTGAGTACATTCTGAGTTGTTGCCACTTCACCGTCCGTAGTACCGTCGTTGGTCCTTCATCAGCGATGCACGTATGCGTCAGATGCATTTTTCCGCGGACCTCTCGCTCGCCTCCCCGTGTCCTCTTAGCCGGAACTGCTGCTGCTGTGGTGAAGGACGTGATGGGCAGCCGGCGCGCACACACACACCCACAGATAATAGGATTAGGGTAATGTGTTATATTACAAGTAGCATGATCTTTCTTGATGTCCCATTGGCAATGGGTGTGCTCGGTGCTGGTGATGGCGGAAGCGCCTCCCATGACAGGATTACCACGAGGTGAGTCCGCGAGTCAGCTTCCGTTCCGTCGTGCGGTTCACCGCCGTAATCCGATGACGGAATTGGTATGACCATGTGCATACTTCAAACGTCCCATCCGCGTGATGTTCCAGAATGCTAAATTACAATGCACTGACCACGGCATGCAGGGCAATTTTTTTGTTCTGATAAAAAAAATGCACTTTCGCTTTATGATAGGACTCGGTTTTGCTGACCGAGCGCTTTTTTGTGGAAAAGTAAAAATAAAGAAAGAGAGCAGAACAATTAACTTCAGTTCGCAAAATGGACTCTCGTAACGATGAGAAACAGCAATTCGTGTCATGCATCAGAAATGTAAAATTATGTTTTAAAATTTTATAAGTAAATGTCACCAACAGTACCAATACTTTGATTAGACTTGTAAGCCGTTTGTTTTGTCAGTACAATGAATCTTGACACTGTATCCTGTATATTTTTTTTAAACTGATTCCATTACAGCTTACACTCGTGTGTATGTTGAGGTATGCTGCATAGTTTATTAAAATACTAGCTGATTTACCTTATTTCATGCTGATTTACCATGCATTAGTTCTTTTTTCTTATTATTTTTCTATCACTTTGGTAAAAAAAACTATATCTACGTTTCTACAACATTGGATAATTTTAAATGGTTAAATAGGCGTTCCAATATGTCAGAAACGTTAAAACATCATGAAGGAGAATAGGTGAAGGGAAGGGTGTTATGTACTGTTTGTATCCCTTCTTTGCATTAGCTGAAATATTTAATCCCTGAAATAATACATTTTTTAAAAGATGTACCAATAATACAATTTTTATTATTTGTACATCTGTAATAATACATTTTTTAAAGATGTGTATGCATATGAAACCGCCTTTTTTGTCAAAAAAAACTCGTTTGTTCTGCGAAAATGGGGAAATTCTTATTTTTTTCAAGAAATCAAAATTGATAGCTATAGATTATTCCTATCCTTAAGGCAATTTACGGATCCCTCGTTAAAAAAAAGTCGACCTTTTGTTTCGAACCAATCACAGGTCCATTTATTCAAAATTTTGTCAAATTTTTGCATCCCAGCGATGCAAATGAATGTTATTCCAATAGTGCCTAGGCTGGTGAGTTAGCCGCATGCGATAACTGATAATAATAGGTATATAGGCCTTTGACAATTTGAGTTTCTGATGGAGAATTCAGTTATCATCCTTAAATACTGCTGTATATTCCAAATCAGAACATCGTTACATACCATTGGCGAAAACGCGACTGCTCTAATGATGCATCGAAACATTGGCATCTGACCCTTCACGAACTGACACCGTCACTTAAAAACTCATGCAGGCCCGTGCTAAAGAATGCTGAATAACGATAACAAACAGTGCAAAATGTACCTCTTATGGATATGCCTAGATAGCAGAGTGGAACTGAATCCTTTTCGAGTGCTCACAACCATCAGTCAGTGCACGGCATGACGATTGCCCTCCACTCGACTCGAGTTGTACGATTAGATGCCGACTGCTTTCCCTCAATTTCCCATTTCACGAAGCATTTCCTCAGCTCTGTGCGTAATCAAATTTCAAGCTGCTCTTTCCACCGCCCTTAAAGGCTCCAGAAATTCTTCGAGTATCCTCCAGAAGGCTGTCAAAGCGCAACAGAACGAATGCACAACCAGCCAGACGCCCGCGTCCTGCACTGCACTCCGTCGTCCCGTTTGAGGCGCCTTTTCGCGGAAGCACCACCGGAGCGAGGTGCAAGTATGTGTATTTTTCTATGCACTGATTCCCTCGCTCCGAATGCCACCATTTATGACCTGACATATTCGAATAATGTAGGTGGCACACCCCGCCCATGCCTCCGTGCTTCGTGGCACGCGCCAACGTCAACCAACAAGGCCTGTCGGCCTGGATGGATGAATATGATGAGGAATTTCTCACGTTTTCCACGCGATTTTTTCCACGCACCCCCTTTCGTGCATCACGTGGCATCACGAGCGGCAGGAGCTGCAGCAGCAGCAGCAGCAGCAGCAGCAGCAGCAGCAGCAGCAGCACCATTGCCCTTCGCTTACACCACGCGGAACCCACGGATGAGCTCTGAGTAATATTATGTGCATTCAGCCGCTTCACGTCGGATGCCACCGACGGTGCGTTACCGACGTGGCAAGTGTTGTAAAACTCAATTTAGTCATCCGCAATTTGCACGAAATTCAATTTGAAGCATGACGACCACCCCGCCACGTGCCCTTATCCACCGCCAAATCCCGATAGTGTAGTTTGAGCAATAAATATGGCGAAATAGAGCCATCACGCGTGGGGCGGAACAGAGACGACCGGTCGACCGGTGGACTAGCTGCTGGTGGTGGAACGTGGCGGTGAGCATCTTCCTTTTCTCTTATTTTTTACGTTCTACACTGGCCTTACTAGCTGTTATTCCATTCGACAGACGACTTCATTTCCTTAGCAGCAGCGGCAGCAGCAGCAGCAACAGTAGCAGTAGTAGCATTAAATAGGGCCACCGTAGGCTCATCTGCTGAACGATGGAAAAGAAAACGTAAAGGCACAAGGCACAGAGCTTTTGTGGAGAGGAATACAAAAAAAAACCCGGCCTAATCATGTACGCACAACAGAATGAGGCAACGAAACGGCCGCACTGGTCGGGACCGAGCGCCAGATTCTCATCGATGTGCGGTAGCGGTACTGAAGAACCCTTGAGGTCAGTGCGCCTCGGTACTCGTGGTAGCGATCCTGGGAAAACAAAATATGCCTGAGCTGATGAGATGATGTATCTCTCAAGGGAAGCCCGCGGCATTGGGAGTGTAACAACCGGGCGCGCGGCATTATTACTCGAGCTAGGTGCCTCCGGATGCACGTCGCAGCCACGGCTGTTGACGTCGCAACCACGTATGACGTCGCAGCCACGGCTGTTCGTGCACTTCATTTGGCACAAGCTAAAGAAATCTATAGAAATTCAGGCATAAAATAGCAAACAGTTACAGTTTTTCAAATGCTTTCGAACAGGTTGAATAACGTTTCCAGGTCACTTGGCTTCAAATGTTTCTACTCGATGTCTTAACGTAACATCAAGGGCCATCATATTCATGACATGAGGTTGTCGCATCCGAGGGAATACGCTGGAAAGATGTAGAGCATGAAATGTGGCATTCATTTTAGTTAAATAGGCTGCTGGTTTTGTTTGCAATGCATGGTTTAGTCACAACGGATGAAAAATACAGTTTTAGCAAAGGCATGCTGCAGTGAGATCTAGAGTACCACTTAGAGTAAAGTGGGATAAGAGAGCGCGCACTAGGCTTTTACAGAAAATGGTTACACTAGGTAAAACAAAACACTGTGCCGGGTTGAAAAGGTCATAGAATTACCTTACCGTACGTATTTTTGCTTGTGGTTAGCATCGCATCGCAAGCGTAATGGGATAACTTGTTGCAATGCAACTTCTAAGTAGTTATTGTTTACTTTTGGGTACAGTAACTTGCTTCGTGGAATTTTCATAGCAATGCTTCATTCGCGACTTTAAGCAGCACGCATTCAATTAGTGCATGCACAGTCATGCCGAAAAACAAACGAAAAACTTTAGCATTTGATTTTTAATTCAAAAACGCTTTTTGCTTTTTGCAAAATAATTCGATTGACAGAAGCTGTCCGTCTCGAAAACTTTAATGACCTATTAAAATTTAAATCTATCATTTCAACAAATATCCTTCAAGGTAGGTAAGTGTATCTGTTGATGTTTATTGATATAAATAATTTTTTGCAAGTGATCAGAAGTGAAAATTGTCATGTTTTGAAAAATTAATTAAAACAAACACTAATCCATTGTCTTCAAACATAATTTCACTAATTTACTGGTTGACGTTTTCCGATAAGCAAGTGTAAATATCAACAAATGCATACGACGGGGATTGTCACCAGATACGTCTTAAGGCCAGAGCGTTTGGTATTATTATTCTGAAATTATTTAGAACATTCATCATAAAAAAAAATTAAAAATTGAAACGGAAAAGCCTGCGAACCTGGTATTAGTTAACACTTCTGCACGGGCGCAACTCCAATATGTACTAAAAACGAAAGTATCCTCCATGCACCGGACGCAAACATCTGTGTTGGGCTTTTTTTTTCGCAGAACCAACGCAGAAGGCAGAATTCTTTTCCTTGTGCGCCTCCGGATATTCCGCGAGCAAACTGAGGCAAAATATTCCAATAATCATCAAAATATAAAAAAGTACTTTGCCCAACAACGCACAGACACACGCACACCTCCTATCTTTATCGCAATGAATAAAATTGTGAATGCGCGCGGCCGCGAAATATTGTCGAATTGAAGCATTTTCTTTTTTTCCAGCTGTTTTCCTCCAGTTCTTTCTGTTTTTTTTTTTGTCGTTGGCGCAATTCGCGCATTTTCTTTTTCATCAAATAGTTGATAGACTCCGCGGCCACCACGACCACCGACACCGGGACCGCGTGTAAGTACCGCGGAACCATCCCTGGACCGTGTTCACTGTTGTTCGATATCACGTTAACACCCTGGCGCGCCCGTATTTAATAATTTCGGGATTATTTCCATAATAATGTCTTACACATTCCGATTCCGATTCCGATGCCGATGCCGATTCCCGGTATCGAAGTTGCTGCAGTCAGTACAGACACACACACACACACACACGCACGCACAGAGGGGCGCCAAACAACGTCAAAAAAAGCACGAAATGTCTTCAGACGTCATCATCGTCGTGAGGCGGAGAGGCGCAATGTTCTCGTGGGGGGTTTTTGGAAGGTGAAAAGTACACGCGGAGTAGTGGGGTGGTGATCCTTGTGGTTATGGCTGGAGGAAGCCACACTGAGACAGACACCCCTCCACCCTCTAGCGCAGGTTGTGTTTTTCTTTGGATCATTTTTCCCTTTTTTGGATTCCCTTTCTATGGGTTTTCCACCCCCCGTTTGAAGCCCTGCGGGTGGTGGTGGTGGTGGTGGTGTAACGAGAAAAAATGACAGTAATTGCGCAGAGAGTATTTCGCTGCATACCCACTTCCTCCTTCTCCTCCTCCTTCTTCTCCCCTAAAATGAGGAAGGAAAAATCGCTGAGTTTTCCCCCGGGTGCGAACGGCACACCGTTGGCCCTCAC
>NC_064874.1:62978556-63008556 GCF_943734745.1 Anopheles darlingi
ACTATGTTCATAATTTACCTATTCAAAATGGAACCATTTTTAATCAATAAGCATCAGGGAGCAATGTGCAAATTGAAATATTAAAAGCACACGAATCTCTTCCGTTTATTCCGTTCCGACCTTAACGTTCTTCCACAAATCCAAGCCATTATCTCAAGGCATTATCAGTAACGGACAAAAGAATAGATTTTGAATAGAAAATAGAATTAAAAATTATTGACAACGATAGAGCATTACGCAATGATGCAGAAATGATGTGAATGAGGCTAGCTGTACAGCATTTAATCGTATATGAGTATGTAAGTAATTTCTTAATTAAGATAAGACATTTAATAATGTATTTCAATGAAACTTTCAGTGAGTGACCTGTCATTTTATCCGATAATAGATCCATTCCATCACATACGTGACTGGAACGAGCTTTATGTTCTGATGCCCCGAACCATACGGTTTGATAGGAATGCAATTGTCATATTGTTTTCCAAAGCTTAATCAATAAAAATCGATTCAATCACAAGCTATGATTGCACATGTAAAATTCCAGTCGTTCTCATTGCTCAACGCATTGCACAATTGAATTGCATTCTAATGGAAACCGTGAAGGAAAAAGCCACAATCCCGCCTTCCGTGCTAGTAATGCACCGATGCAGAAACGCAGTTCCGATGCGCCCAAAACTATGTATAAATGTATGTGTAATGTTTGAAAAACCCCACAGCCAGATTAATTATCTTTTTACAGCAAATTCCACCGCGTGATCGCCGGGCAATTGAATTATAGTTCATTTTGCGCTCGCATTGCCGCATCGTCGTCGCGTTCGTCCTCTCCGGCTAATGCAATAGCACTCACAGAATTCAAAAATAACGTCCTCTGCGCTACGCAAACGTGCGCTTACACGCGGGCGCACTATGTTCGAACAGGGCGTGCGAAGACGCCCCACAAATCATACCAATTAACGCGCGATGCGACCTCGGCAGCAACTAAGGAGCAAAGGGGTGGTGCAACGCGGAGCAGGAAATGAATGTGTCAGAGCGATGTGCGAGTGCGTGCCTTATGGTGTGTGCTTCCGTCCGAAAAGCGGTAGCGGGAATGAAGGGAGTAGGCGGGGTTTTTTAAAACTTTCGCGCCATTCTAGCCACCCACCACCACCGCAGAGTCACATTTTGAAATTCTGCTCATAAATCTGCAATCTCGCATCCCGATAGAGCATTCCGTCAGGTGCTGACTGTTGAGTGTCACAGTGCGGTGCGAGGTGGGGGCTGCATGTTAATTGAATATTCTCCGGGACGCGACACTCTTTCCTCCTCCGTTTCCTTCCACCAGCCGCAGGACCGACGACCACGACGACGACGACGACGATTCCAACGTTTCGACAGGCGACGAACAGGAAAGATGCTCGGTGCTGCTGCTTTCGCCATTCCTTTACGGCATTTCTTCACCTTCACCGAAAGCGAGGTGCACGACGTCGCCGGCGACATTGTTCCGCACGAAGAAGCGAAGACGGATCCTTCCGCCTCGCTACCATTGCGCTGCCGGTGTTGGTGTGGCGACGGCATTAATTTTAAACCCATTCACATCGGCGTCGGCTTCCGTGCAAAAACATTAGTCGAAGCGGTGAACCGTGTGTTCCACGGTGTCGCCACGTGATCCACCGACTTGCGCGGCGCGTTCACAGGACACGCCAGGCACCGCGTGATCCACGTCGCACGAGTCGCTAGAGTTCCGTAGCTAAATGTTGAAGTTGATAGCATAGTTTAAGGCGGGATAGGCTTCTGTATTTTATTTTATTTCTTCGCATTTACTTTTTACATTTTTTTATGAGTGCTTATCCTTTCAAGAGTATCGTGTAAAATTTTAGGATCAATCGAAGCAAAACTGATAAAGATATAGGGTTTTTCGAAAAAAAGAGTTTCACACAAGACTCAATGGATTTCGTTATTTTGAATCGCGATTCCCAAAACCTACGTTTTCAATCTCGGTGTCCATCGTATCATAAAAACTACTGGACCGATTTATTTGAAAATTAAAACACATAATCTGTGCACTATTCACCAGGTAGCCCGGTTGAGTTTTTATGAATATTTTTGATACTTTTTTTTAAATAATTTTTTGAATTATGTAAAGTGTCGTTTTTTGAAGCAACATCGAAAAAATCATTAGGTTTTTCAACTTTGAAAATCTGCCAAAAATCAAAAAATGGGAAATTTCACAATAAATCGACGGGGCTACTAGGATAAACTTATAATCTAACAAAAGAATATTCAATTGTATATTTCAGATGAACCGGCACGTTGCTACGATGGGCACCGCAAAAAGTACATTTTGGCAGACTTGCCTTTCTAGATTGGATGCGATGAACGCAGTTTACATCAAATCTTCCTCCATATAGAACCGAATATTTTTGAAAAGTTGTAGTTTAATATGAGATTATTTTTAAAAAATAAAGTTGAATAGTTTCTTCACTAAAATTCATTAAAAATAAGCCTTTTTTACCCGAACTAACCGAAGTCCCTCCTTAACCTGTGGAGGAATAGTATTGCTGTTGCACCAATAGTTCATTCAATATTTCATAAAAAACATTCTCCAAATGAAGTCCTAATGATTAACTTATTGTAGTTGAAGTATTGAAAGCTGTCATGATGTTGTTTTAATACATTTTGCCCACCGAATTCACCGAATCGAATATCAGGTAGCTAGGTAATTAGATTGTAATGTTAATTAAGTAGTCCAACCACCTCAACGTCCTCCCAATATTACTTCTACCGCGTATTAATGTCAAATTTTCAGCCAAAATACCGGCGTGTAAAAAAAATATTGAATTACGTCCACCAGACGCTCTGCTGTCTGTCGCGCAAAACAACGTCTCCCTCTTTACAAGACCAACCTGTTGTTGGATGGTGAGCATCTCTCTTTCGCTCTCTACCAAAAATTGACGCAGTTAATAATCAACGGTTTGGCGCCCCCCCCCCCCCCCCCCCCCCTAGACGCCACGATGGTTGTCCTTCATCTCCCTGACGTAAACGGAAATGTACACACAGCGCGGCACAAAGAAAATTGGCTCAAAACAAACCGCGCAAATCAGCGCGCGGATGTCTTATTAGCGGTTGTTCTTGCCGGGGTAATATTTGCATAAGAATGGCTTCGCGCTTTCACGAAAAAACAACACAGACCTGCGCCCCCCCCCCCCCCTCCCCCACCTAACCACACCGTCCGCTCACGCAATACAAACGCATTCCCCGAGGACCGAGGCAACCGGCGAAAGAACGAACGAACTCACGAACCGGTCGTCCGTATTGTTTTACACACTCCAAGCCTACTTCTCCCTTGGCAGGATACGACCGGCTACGGCTCCTACGGCGCAAGATGAAGAAAAGCATCCACCTCTTGATCCGCGTCCCATCTCGTCTGTTTCTTATAAGCGACAGAGGTTCCAACAGAACTTGGAACAGGCAGTTCAAGACTCGCTAAGAAGGCCCCGCGAGGAAGGCGCATACGGACAAACTTTCCATAAATTACCGCTCGGTGGTGGTACTGGGTGGTGGTGGTGATGGTTGGCTGCGACACTCTACCTTTTGCGAGATGATGTGTCTCAACGAACGCAATGTCGCACCGCAACACACGCCCGACATCATAAGTCTTGGACCGGCTGGGAGAGACAGAGAGAAAGAGAGAGAGAGAGAGAGAGACAGACAGACAGAGAGCGAAATAGAATCCGACACTTGTCAAAACCAATGCCATTCACATATTTAATTTATACATTCTTGAAATGCCGCCCGCTGCCGGTGCACGGCGCTTTCCAGTGAAAACCGACGAATTTTCTATTGTTTAAACGTCGCCAGCGGCAGAGTCTGTCTGTGTGTTTGTGTGTCGTGTGCCGTGTCTCGGAAGCGGAATGGAATTGCTCCAGACAATTTGGCAAGATTCAATTTAACGGAGCGGCCTCCGGAGGGCTTCAGGGTTTATAACTGCAAAATGGATGCGTCGTCGACGGGAATGCGTCGTGGAAAATGAAGCAAAAGTTTTTCCTTCCCCGGCAATGGCGTGTGCCGCAGGAAAGCCGCCGGCTGATTTGTTACATCGAGTTGTGTTCGAGGGTGTTCGTATACAAGCAGAAAATTTTCGTTTCGCTAACGAAATTGTCATATCGCAACAAAACGTCCATACATTAAAAAATTCGGGTGTGTAATGAAACGAAAATTGCTCAATTAGCTCATTTCTTTTCTGCCCATTGTTTCCACAAAACAACTTACTGTATGCAAAGATATAACACTGTGCTGTACCGAAATTTTAACGATCCTTTGCGTTCATCAGTCAAAAATTTTGGTGCATCGTGCAAAAAAGTAGCTCTTTGCTTTCGTTACGACATCGAAAATTGTATGCAAGTGTAGAAATGCCCTTTCTACAGTTCATAATTATGTTAAACTCAACCAATTCGAACTTTACACCTATGAGGATGGCGAAACAACCATAACCAACCAACATACCTATGATTGGCAGTAATAGTAATGTGCTGGAGCACAAAACCCAACCCAAGGAGTGGCCGCCCTGCCCGAGTCCATTTAGGCAGATTGATCTAGATCAACACTGTCAACAGCGCTCATCATAACCCATAAACCCACACACACACACACACGCACAAAAAAAGGTATAACTATACTACAGTCCGTCCACGGAACGGAAAGGGAACAGAAAGGAGCAAACACTCCGCTCCGAAATGGCATACTCGTGTACCGTGGTGGTCATGGGTTGTTTATGCTGTCCCCACCTCCCCCAGGAAAGGGAATAATGCCTCACTATATTGAAATGAAATTAAACTTTTATTCTCCACAAAACGTCACGGCATAAAAGTCCGACAGTGTGTAATCATAAAAGCTTTTTGCGTTTTATTATCCCTTTCGGTGGGAGTGGGAGTGGGAGGAGGGTGGTTCGGAGGGAGTTGGTCAAACGGGTCGCTTGGCTCGGTGACTCCCCCCACCGTTGGGGGTGTTTGGGTCTATAGAGGTTCGTAAAAATGTTGTTCCTCCAATTTCTCCTCACATACACACACGCGGGCGCATACATACCCTGTGCCATGTCCTCGGGCACGACGATCCTGACGTACGCGGTACCGCGACGTCCCCGTTGACGTCGTCGTGTGTCGATTTGATTGACCGTGATCATTCCCACACGTTGCGGTGCATCAATTATGAACGATGGCCTTGACAGCCGTTACCGTTGACGAGGGCCCCCGGCGGGGGTGTGAGGATCCACCGACGCGCCAGACTAGCCGGACAGTTTTCGTGACAGATCGAGTCGAGAGACTATGGAACGTGGCATCAAGCTTTTCCGTTTGATCCGAGACAATGCTTATGCTCATGCACTATACTGTTATATGCTGCTGGTAGTGCATATAAAAAGCGTATCTGTAACAACGTATAGAACTATCGAGAACTTCTTTGTTTTTGCAAACAATTGAAATAATATTAATCCAAACTTTAATAGTGTCGATGGCATTGTATTTAATTCATTCAAATTTTACAAAGAATGGACGTGCTGAAGCGATTTCTATTTGTTAGATTGTGCTTTATTGTGTTGACCAACTGTTCGATTGTCTATTGTTTTAGTCAGCTTTTCCAATTAAACGAATTTAATAAGTATAAATTGCAATCAATTAATCATTACGACCAATTCTGAATAGCATTGCTTTTTTGGAATGTACAAATCAATAGTCCATACTAGCAAATGCGTAATAATAGATCGAAATTGATGCAGAATAGAGGATGAAACGAATGATTTCAAATTAACCAATGCACCTGTAACGTATCTAACATAGCTTCATAGAATTAGTAGCATTCCAAATTGGTAATTTGAACTAAAGAGAAATCCGTTATCTGATGATACGATGATAAACAATTGACTCACTTTAGTCAGCGTGAATAGGTTTATCTCCACTTTGCCGATCATTGCTGCTTTACTGAGAAAAGTACTGAAAAAAGGGGTATTCAACCCTGGTTAGCGTATGTTTTATTTTCAATAAAAGTGTTTCTTATTAAAATTTTAACCACACAAAATCCTTGTTTTGTACTCAGTTTGTGCTTTTTCTTATAGAGACAAATAAAATATGCACCATAATTTGTTATTTGTTCTCGTATTTGTTACTAACGTTTCTTTTTCGTTTCAAAATGTTCGTCTAAACTTTCGTACAAATCCGAAAAGGAGCAGATATCTGATAATCTGCTTCAATCCGGTACATAAGGCAAAATGTTACGCGCGTTTAATAACGTTTGCGACTACAACAACCATTAAGATACATTGCATTAGAGATAGAACAGTAAACTTTAAAAAAACTATAGAGGAAGAAAGGATTATTTACACGCAGCGGTGAAGGCTCAATGCATAGACGCAATAAAATAGCCTGATATCGCGTTTAGATATTTAAATTCATTGGACAGTGATGTTGCGATGTATTTCGTTCAAGTGGACACGAAGCGACTCGACAAAAAAATAATCGAAATCGACAAAAATAGTTTTCAGGAATCAATTTTTAATGTTAGTAAGTATAGAATACATGACCTCGTTGATCACGCCTCGTGGTCAGCAGGTTGATTAACACAAGCAACAGACATCCAGCATCATTTTAAAAATAAGTGAACTCAGCAGGAGCAGCTCGCATAAACCTTTTTCGAAGGCATTCAATGCTCGCCTTGGAAAAAAGCAGTCCAGGGAATCATACTTGAGCAGCGTACTCAACAATTTGGTCTAACAAATTCAGAAACGTACCTCGAAGGGTTTCTTTAAATTCCCTTAATTAAAGATGCTGATTTTGTTCATTAAAGACACTACAGTATGTTTAAGCATGAACAATCGCTTTAAACTCGAGGTTTTTGCGCGCGCGTTGCTTCACGTAAATTTCCCACTTTCATCCCGAGCATTCGCGTCTCCCTTTAACACTACTTACACGTTCCTCTTACCGCCATGAAATGACATTCGAGCGCGAATTACCCAGCGCAGTGAAGTCAACATCATCAGGATACGGTTGGTGTAGTCGGTTGCTCCGAAAAAAAAACAAAACCACTACCAAGGAGCGCAGGATATTTTCATATTATTCCCGGAACGTGTTGCGCCCCGGTGAAAAATTATTTGCTACTACCCCGCACAAATCCGTGCCATTACGCCCAGGCCGTGTACGAGAAACCACGCCACCGAATGGTCTCGTCTTGCCACTTCTTAAACGCACAACTCCACGTACAGCGCGTACATCGGTTCAACTACTGCCGCGGCGACATAAGAAGCAAGCTAGACGACCAGAAGTAACAGCAAAACAGTACCAAGACGGTAGAGGCATTGTAGAGGATGTGCCATCGACAGCACACATACACGCACACGTGCACGGTGAGCAACAACAGTAGAGTTCGGCAATGGGCTCAAATTTGCTGTAGTAATAAATTTAAATTGGTTATGAATTTTTAACCTTCAACCTTTTGTACCGAAAGCTAGCTAGACAGAAAGAAAGAGAGAGAGAGAGAGAGAGAGAGAGAGAGAGAGAGAGAAAGAGAGAGAGACCGGTGCTTTAGCCAGCCTCCGAGGGATCGAGAAGGTGGAGCATCTTACCGTCCTTACCGGTTCACGTCTCCGGCCAGTGAGCCAGTCAGTCCCAGCTGCTGCTGCTGCTACTACTACCATCCTCTTCTTGTTCGCCACCGTCGTCACGACCGTGCGCCACGATCAAAATCCTCGGGGGAAATTTTTAAGCGCATACCTTCACAATCTTTACATCCTCCCTTAAGTGTGTTGCTTTATAGACTTTTGCATTTTCAATTTCCTTCCACGAACACCGCTGCTGCTGTAATGGTGGTGGCCCCGTTTCCTAGCCCCCGAAAAATGCTGCGCCGCTCGAACGCTGGAAAGAAGCGTTCAGAGAAATGTCACGGAAAACGGAGCTGGGTGGTTGTGGAAGGTGAAGGCAGGTGAAGGGGGTCGAGAGCACCCTAAAGGATCGAACGTATTGTATCGTGCCGAGCCGATTCCTATTCCGGCACCAGCGGTTACTCTGTTGCTTCGATCGTTCGGGTGACGTAAAAAGGATGCAGCAAAAGCAAGGGACAGACAGCGAGCGAAGGAGGCCTTGGAGGAGTGGCTGCAGAAGGGCGTTGTTTTCTGCATTTTTCTTCCGGAAAAACCGGATACGCTTCCTCCCCGGGGTTCGTGTTTGTCCCTCATTCTTTGCACTCTCTCGCTCTCTCTGTTATGTCCATCCGGATTTTGCTTTCTTGAGGTATGCACCCCGCATCCCCGCTCATTCGCTCCAACGACTTCGCGCTTCCTTGGTGGCAGCATTATGGTTCGCGAGAAGCTTTCGTCACTGGTCCCTCTCGTCATAGTAGCAGCATCGTCAGGCCACGCCATCGACGCGTCCCTCCGCGCGAACCTGTACCAACATTCCGGGACCGCACGCCAGGACCCATCCATCCGTGCGATCTGGTAACGTTTTTTTTCCCTCTTCTTTTTTTCTATTCCATCCATCCGGACCGGATAGTTGGCGGCATTCTTGGGGTTCCTCCTGGTGTCCTGCAACAAACGGTGGGGGGGAGGGGAACCGGGGAAGTGGGGAGGGCAAAATCAGAAATCGGATCGCTCGCTCCGAGCTACATTCTTTCCACAACAAACACATCCACACTGGCGGTCGGGCGGTCGAGCTACATTCTTCTGATCAAGCGAACGGAAGAGTAGAAGCGCTTCCGCGTGACCCCAGCGTGACGTGACGATGGAACCGGGCCGGGCATGTAGCGTAACGGATGCAGCTTCCACCGCCACGTAGGCCTACGTTTGTACTAGGCAGACGATGTTGGGGCGCTTTTTTTTTTGCTCCGAGAACAAACCGGACCTCTAGGCCATACCCAGGACTAACCGGGTCCAGCTGACCAAGGTATCCAACGAGATAGGACGAGCACCGTGCACCGTCCTCCGTGGCACCGGCGGATATTCGTTCCCGGGTATGATATGCCTGCTCTGCTCGACCGACAAACCGGCGCCGGAAAATTCAGGACCGGGGTTTTTGGCCACCAAGATTGAATGCATAATTTAGCCAGGAGCTCCCGTAGCTGGACTGGGCCGGGCATCCACACCGCGTCGACGATGGCGCTTTGACGGACGGACGAACGGACCATAAAGCACCGAGGCTGATCCGTATGAAAATGATCCGACCTCTGCTACCAAAAAGGTGGTGGTTCCGGTAACCAGCACGACCATCTGCCCCTGGCGAGTCAATAATTCAATAAAAGCGCCCGGCCGTGTGCAGTTACTTCACTTTCCGTGCAGCACACGGCAATGCTGTCTGTGTGGTTCATTCTGTGGAGATTTCGAAAGCCGGCTAGAAGATGAGATGAAGAAGTGAGCGCAATTTCAGATATGCTGCTGCTGCTGCCGGGTACCGGGTAATGCTTACAATCTGGTTCGCACGGACAACGGAGTAGTCGTTGCATGTTTGCGGTTGATGTTCGCCGTACATTGTGCATTAGCGGGAACGGGGCCGAATGAATTGTGTTGAGTGTGGATGTGTTGCGTTGGTTGCTAATAAAAACTATCCGGCATGGTTTATTAATAAACAGTTGCAACCAGTTCTAAGATGACTGATATTTCACTGATTTAGTCCTTGACGAATGGTGGGTAAAAATAATGTGACTGCTACATTCTACCGCAATGTGTATTAATCAGACAGAGGCGGTAATTTTTAACTAAACTCTGCGAAACCAAAGCAGTCTATCTACATACTACTGTGTCCAAAAAATAAGGTAACATTGGATGTATTTCGAAAGTTCCTTAATTTTTCTTCCAAATCCATTTTCCCCTCATCAATGTAATGTAAATCCATCCCCATCAATGTAATCTCTCCCAGATACAATGCACTTATGCCGACGTATTTTCCAGTTTTAGAAACTCGTGAAAAAAATGACTTTAGGAATAGCCTTCGGTACCTTTTTCGCAGCGGCTTAAATCTGCTCTATCGTGTCAAAACAGTGTTCCCGGAACGTAATTTAGGGCTTGTCGAATAGCCAGAAGCCAAATGTAACCAAATCAGGCGCATACGGTTTTATTGGAACGATATGAGTGAAAATGTTGGCAAAAAAGTCACAGAAAACCAACGAAGTGTTAGATGGTGCATTATCGTGATCGAACACTGACGCGCTTAAGATGAAAAACATCCTTCCAAATGTAATTAGCGGATATGTTTGATATGCAAATATCATCAACAAAGTCTCTTGTTGTTAATCGACGGTTTTCCAACACCAAATCTTTGATTTTTTGGACGTGAGCGTCATCGATTGACCGTTGATGGTCGTCCAGGGCGTTCTTCCTCTTCAAAACGTCTTTCCACCAACTGTAAATATTTTTTTTTTGACGTAGTATCGTCACTAAAGACATTCTGTACCATTCGCATTTGTATATTCGCAGCAGAAAAAATATTTTTATTGCAAATTCTTTGCTTAAAATTGCGACATGGAGAAAAACGAAGAATGCACATTTAGCAGTTCACAAAAAAATTCGTATCTCAAACACTAGTGAATATTTTGACGTAAAACTTGCCATGGTTGTCAATAACAGTGCTGACAACCTATAAAAAATACAAAACTAAAGATATCCATTTACGCGGCCAATTTGGACACCGTGTCACCTTACTTTTTGGACACAGTAGTAAAAGAATAACAGGAAAGAAATAAGAAATATTCCATTTCTAAAGGAATGAACACTAGTTTACATACTGCGAGATAGTCAAAATGGTCGGAAAAGCTGCAGTTACAACCAACGCCGGTTCCGGTGTTTAATATTGATCAACTGTCCCCACAAGAGGCTACAAGGAAGTGGCTGTACGAGGACCGGATACAACTAACTGAGCAGGTGCAGGGCTTCATGTGTCGCATTAGCAATCTATCAGATCATGCTCAATATACTCCGAGTAGTCGACAAGGTGATCTGCAGGCTCCTGTTGTGTAAAACCTGATCGCAATTTCTTCGTGTGCACTGCCACTCACCCTCACCTTTGCCACCCTATAGCTCGTGCAATTCAAACTACGCCTTATCACTTGCACACTAATCACGGTTTTCGCCACGTCTGCTGGAATTTCTTCTGCGGCAGCTTTATTTCACGAAATTGTGATACTTACCTGTCTGCGCATGATCCATGTTATGCGGTTTTTGGGAAGTCCTTTTAACGCATTCGATCTTCGATATTCGATGTCGCTACGCGCAGCATTTCACTCTATGAACTGATGTCGCATAATGCTCTCGTTGAACTAAAAGACGTTATTCTAAATTTGCCACAGCTCCATCTATCCCTCTTGTGCCAAAGGCAATGCATTGTGGCGCTTATCATTCAAGTAGTGGCCTCGAGCTGGAGGAAGCTAATGATAGCAACAACGGTCAAATCGGATCATGAGAGCTTCTGCAAATCATCGTCAACAGAGCGATCGTCTGGAGTTTATCAAACGGAAGAACCAAGAACCCTTTATACACACTGGTATGGTGTTATCTTGGGTGGATGGTAAAGGCGTGCAGAAGTTGGTGGCAAAGCAAATGGCAGATCGCCAAATACAAATGCACTGAATGGAGAATGCTCAGTTAATAGCTTATCATCCAAGTGCCTCGGCGGCTTGGACACATGTTTATCTATAAAAATGAAGTTAAGACATCCTGTTAGGACGCATTGTAATCATCTATCGAACGAACACACCGGAAACAAGACGAACAAGATTGAACCAAAACCACATCCGCGCTTAAGTTTCATTTGCAAACTTTCCCACAATCAACAATGTGCACAAAGGAGGGGGCTATTACTGTGTATAAATATCGTTCTGAAAATCATTGGATCTCAGTTCCGACTCGACCTACAATTGAATCGTGTTTGTGTTACTTTATTAAGCTCCATTGTGCAACGATGAAGTTGGCCTTTTGTATTTTACTCGTTTGTGCTACTTGCTGTGTAGAAGCAACTAACAAATCTCTTGGAACCGCCGACGCCATCCTGGAAACGCCGCCTGCAGATGGGACCTTCATGGAGATGTTGCTGGACAGGTTGGACCAAATGGACCATAAGTTGTTGCAGCTTCAACACGAAATGTCCGAACATCGCGAGGAAGTGGAACGGAACCGTCTGGCCAACGAAATGACCTCCGCGGATTTCCTGTGGGCGATACACCGATTGGAGCAGGACGTCAGCAGGAACATGAGTTTACTTCAGGATCGTTCGTTGGTCATCCTTGATCAACAAAAGTCTTGCGCGAACCACGATCGGCTGCGTGAGAAATTGTTCGCCCACGTCCCGAAGCAGAACCTTTCGCAGAACAAAACCCATGGACCCATGGATGCTGCAACGCCAACATCGCCCCAACTCCAGCTGGATAGCACCACATCATCGACAACACCTCCAACAACAACAACGACAACACACCCAACGGTCGGTGAGCCAACAACTTACGCATCGTGCAAGGATGCGCCAGCAAACATTTCGGGAGTGTATCTCATCCGCATCAACAACGTCAGCTCGCCTTTTAAGGTGTGGTGTGAACAGATGGAGTTTGGAGGCGGATGGATAGTAATTCAGCATCGATTCGATGGGTCAGTTGATTTCTTTAGGAATTGGACTGAATATCGCGAAGGGTTTGGTGAGATGGACAAAGAATTTTGGCTCGGACTGGAGCACATTCATCAACTCACAACCGCACGGAAATATGAATTGCTGGTGGAGATAAAGGATTTTAATGGCACTTATGGGTACGCACGTTATAACTCATTCCAAGTGGGAAGTGAGACTGATCAATACAGCCTTAAATCCCTGGGATCGTACAGTGGCACTGCAGGACATTCGTTGGTATCCGGGTACAAGTTCTCAACACCGGATCGGAATAATGGTTCCGGTAGTAATTATGCTGTTTATAACGAAGGCCCCTGGTGGCATCCTGGCATTTCCAATTTGAACGGACGATACAAGAATACTGCCGATAAGAAATCGATTTAGTGTTATTATTTGAAAAACGACTATCGAGGAATGAGCTTCACCAGGATGATGATACGTCAACCGTGAAACTCTGTTCACACTAATCGAGATGGTTGATAAACAATCAAATTACACTGTTTAACGATAATTGTACATGTTTATTGACGAGTAAAATCCTTCCAGTGATAAAAATCCACAAAACGGCGCAAAGCATTCTTTATCTGCATTCGTTGTTTGGTTCGAGCAGGTTTGTTTGGTGATTGGATTACGTTTTTTTGTCCTGTTTGTTTTGTCACAGAAAGGGCGTGATTGAATGATGGGTGATTGGAATATGATGAGTGACAGTTTGCAACGTTTGCCTGTTGTGACTGAATCAAAACATACGATTCGAATTCCGCCGACCTTCAGCATTATAAATTAATAATATTGTTTTACTATCTTCGTTGATCAAACTAGAAAAGAACCACAAGCTGAACTTCTACATGTAACGGTTATATCCCTTTAAAAATAATCATCTTATAAGAAAACTTCCTTGAAAGCAACCGCACATATGAGCCCCCAGCCCCATAACATTCCCTTGCAGTAGCCGCCAAGAATACTCCGTATCATTAGAATTCTCAGGTTTTAAAAAAAACTGCCAAACACTGTTCCTGTTCGTGCCATCGGCCAAGAATGTCGAGGGCCACGATGGTGCGCTAACTGATCGTTGGTACTCGCCAGTTCGCTGACTGTTTTTGACATACCGGCGATTGTTTTATCATTCATCATCATCTGTCTGCTTCGTTGGGATTGCTCGCAGGTATTTGCTAGCAAGGAGAAGTTTTGAATGTTGTGGCTCGATGAGTTACAAAATCAACCCAAAAACCCAAACTGCAAAAGGCTTATAACATAAAAGCTACTTACATTGACTTTAGGTTTTCAGTTATCATATTTTTGCTGCTACTGTAAGAGCAAAACATATGTATCGTAACTAACGCACGCTGTGCAGAACCGTCAGTAACAAACCCTTCCACACGTCCATTATTATTTCCATTATTATTATTATATATTTTCAACCCCGGGTTCCCGGGATGCCTGGGCCTCCACCATGACTGCTGCTGCTGCTGCTGCTGCTGACAACTACGGACCACCGGCGGTGCAAATGAGTTTTCGTTTGAAGTTTGAGTGCACGAGCGCTCTTAATTTTTTGATTAAAATCTGCATACCAATCGGGCCCACAGCATGTCCGAAGCAAAAATGGTCGATTTATCTGCAGCACAACGGCCATTGTTGCCGAACCGTGCTCACACACACACACCACACACGCGCGCGTGCACCATGAATCTACATCTTATCATCACTGTTTTGGAGATGATGGTGGGTTGGTTTGCAGAAATAAGTGTATTACAGCAAACTGAAGCTGAACCCCTTTCCACCGGCATCGGGATAGCGGCTTTCCGGACCGAGCACATCGCTTCTCGAGAACCGCACGCACCGAACGAGGCCCATCATCAGCAGCAACAGACACACACGTACAGGCACACTCACACACTCTAGCAACCGCAACTGTCGTCTTCAAGAAATCTTCGTTCCCCTCATCATCAGCATCATCCTCCTCGACCGGTCGGTTGGTTGGTTGGTCTGCATGTTAGCCGCAAGGATCATCGAGGTTCAGGTGAAGCTTTTATGAGTCCAAAGCAGTCCAAGCAGCTCAAACAAACTCTCCACGTCTGACCGAGCAGCTGCTCTTTGTTCTTCTTTGTTCTGGTGGAGCCGCCAGGTAACCCGTAACGCACACCCCACCCCCCACCCCTCGTACCTTCATCCCCTTCCACAGAGAGAGGTGTGATATGTGGATGGTACTGGATATCGTTATTCAATTATTTCTTTAAAATGTCGTTTCAACTTTCATCTCCCAGACTCGAGCTCGAGTCTGTGTGCACGTGTATGTGCGTGTGTGTGTGTCGCTTTGTGTCACTTCTCGGCTATATCAGGTTGCAACAAGATGGATGACACCCGGGGCCCCAAGCCAAGCCAAGCCAAGCCAAGGCCTACCACGAACGAGGTAGGAAATCTAAAACATTCAAAACATTCCAACAGTGCCTACTAGATGCGACGCCATAGCAAGGACCGATCCGAACAGGAGCCAGCCTCCCATTTTCACACCAAATCCATTCCGTTTTCGAATGCAAAATGGCGCGTTTCTGTGGCGAGTACATTCCGGCCACCATTGTGTCGCCCCCAGGTGTGTCACAGACCGATCCGTGCCCGAAGCAAGAGATCGGATGTCCAACTGTGGCTGCTGCTGCTGCTGCTGATGATGATGCTACCCGAATGAGGTCATTTTGCGGTGCAATATTTATGTCTTTCTCGATGTTTTGGAAGTTGACAGCTAACGAACCACGATAAATAATCAATTTCATCGGACTCGTCGTCCTCTGCCATCTCTGAGCCTTTCCACTGGGTGTGTCCGTCCGTCCGTGTGTGTCCGTGTGTGTGTGTTCTAGTGTCATAGGGCAGCGTACCCCCAGGGGTGCGTCACTCATGCTGGTTATGCTTTGTTGCACCAGCAGCAGCAGCAGCAGCAGCAGGTCGATACAATATGCTGCCCGAAATGTAAAACCAAACATTTAATTCAATTTCCCGTTCGACCTCCTCTGTCACTTGTCGTGTGCGTGTGTGCGTGTGTGTGTGTGTGAGTTGCATGCAGAATCGACCACACCACACACCTGTGCTCGTGCTGGTGCCGGATCGGATCAACACAACGGTGATTCCCATTTCTTTTTGCATATAGTTTTAAACTCCAACCAATGGATCGAACCATTGGCGGCAGGAAGCAAGTGCATCATCGGGTACTGTGCCCGGTAGCTGGAACCTCGGTTCGATGATATACTTCTCGCGTGCTCGCGGGCCCGCGCGAATGTAATGAAATTTCCGTTCTACTTTCGCGCGGAATCAAACGTCACACCATTGGGTTTTTGTTTTCGCTGTTCAACGTCAACCGGCGACCATTTTGTAGATCCATCCCGGTGAACGGCGAATCTTTAACCTTCGAACGAACGAGCAATCGATCAACCGAAGGGGGGACGGGGACGTGGTGGGGTGTCCATCATAAACATGAAATCAATTACCCACCACCATTCCCAGGGCTGATTGAAATGGAAACGTCCAACCCCTTCGGACGTCCGACGCACGGTAAATGAATTTCGATAATACGCGCGTTCGTGGCCCTTTCTTTTCGGACGTTACTGCGTTAGCCCTCACACAAACCAACCGATCGCAGGTTCCAGACCATCTTGCAAATTCCCTCCCCAGTGCCAGTGGAGCTGCCAGTATGCTACTTGTTATGAAAATTAATTCAATTTTTGCAAATCGGAAAATATGTTTCTGAAGGGTAGCGCCGGTCGTCGTCCGCATCTTGTCCTTTCCATTTTTGACAGGAGAACCACCAGATGACGGCACATGCGGGAAATACAGGACGACGACGACGACGACGACGACTACGACGATACACGGTGTTCACCTGTTCCGGGGGTTGGCAACCGGACTTCCATCATACAGGATCTACGATGCGCGTCGAGACCTTAGACCTGAAGCCAGCGGCTGTTGTCGTCCGCTCATCTGTCACCGGGCGCTGGTCACCGGAGGCTGAAGGTTTTAAAGAAAGCGCTACGAGCGATGGGAGGACAGAAAAAAAAACAGAAGCCTCAGCTTCATCTGCAAGAATTCCCGTTTGACGACGACCACGACAAACGATGATGAGCCAACGTGGCCACGGACAGCCCCCCGAGAGTACAATGTTTGAAGCGCATTCGCAAGTCGGTTATGGGCGGAATGGTGACCCGAGGATGGGATGACTTCGTTATCCGTTCCTGTAGTTGGTATTCCTTCCCCCTCAGATGCTTCAATCCAGACTCGCCGTCCGCCGAGGACCATTCAACGGTGAATTGAGTTTCCTCCTCCTTCTTCTCCTGCTTCTGCTTCGTGTATCCTTTGCCCTTCCCCCCAATGGACGAACGGACGGAGTCAATTGGATGGAAAGGAAATTAGAATGTTTGCTGGAGGAAATTTTTAATCAAAGTATTTCACGAAACTATGCCGCCGGCCAGCGCGCCCGGCCACCACCCACCTAATGGGCACGGTGGACGAGTGAAAAAGGGCGGGTAAGGGGGGTGGCATCGGTCGCTAACATGATAGCACGATACGACGATGTTGTGTAACTGTTGCACGAGGGAGTCACGGGATCAAGCTGTCCTCGGTCATGCATGTCATGGGCAGTGAGCGAAGGGGAAGGGAATACTGTCCGCCCTGCTCCACCTCCACTGTGTTGAAAAGGGAAATGGAAATGACCATCCACGCAAGAGGGAGAGGTCCGGTGATTGGTTAACAAGATATGAAATGATGGCAGCCAAAGTTTGGCTCCTGGCTTCGAGACGCCTCATCGGGAGGGGGGGACTTCTGTAACCCCTTCTGTCGGTTAGCATCCGGTTAGCATTTGCCGGACAAGTCAAGTGGGGCCACCAATGGTGACGATATTAGGATAACTGGTACAAGGGGGGTGAGGTGGTGATTGTTGATACAGTGCACCCGGGGAGGTTTTCTCGGACGAGGAGCAGACGAGGGTGCTTGAAAAATGAAATCGTTTAATCGGTCGGTAGCTGGAGTAAATAGTATAGAGTCGGAAAATACTGTATTACAGTATTACTGAAACCACTTTATTAACAATTTCTAATTATTATACAAAGCAATGTGCATGAAACGTTGAAAAAACAAATCTAATAATGCATATGAAAAAGGAATGGATTATGATGTTAAACAAATGGAAAAAAATAAAATTGAATATAAAATTATTGTACAAATCATTACCAATAGCAGCATGGACAATAATTCAGTTGTATGTATAATTAATAATAACGATAACCATAACTCAACACGCAATAACGAAACAATCTTAGACAAGGCTTTACGTTCAACAAGTAATTCTTATATTTAAATTGCCCCTAGGCGTTAAAAGACTTGCAATACCGATTAACGAATACAACATAGAGGACTTTATTCGATTGTTGAGTCAATACAGTGACCGGCATAAGTAAAAGCCCACCCCTTGATTTTCGTAGATTTTCGACTGTAAATCCTATATTTTCTACCGTAAACGGCAAGTGTTGTGTTTTTCTTGAAGGTTTAACATTCCTCTTTCAGTTTCACTAGCTTTCATCTCGATTGGATTTATAACAAATTTTTGATAAATGTTTAAATGAGAGATGGTCGATCACAGATGTGACAAAAAAAAGCCCACTTTACAATAAATATTATTGTGACTCTACTAAACCCCTCTGCTTACTAGATCTTTGTTAGGCCTTTAGTTTACATCTGTTTTAACGTTTTAGGTCCCCCCCTCCCCTCCCCCATTATTGGTTGCAGTAATTTAATCCATCAATCGTAGTAGTTCCAGTAGTAAGTTGATTGCGCACGGGTTTTCGCTAAAGAAATGGGTGTATGGGAGGAATAAAAATCGTTGCATGCCTGAAATCTTCTTATGCAGCATTGATTCAATCATGTGTCTCAACAGATATTAGCAGAAAAAATATTATTAGTAGGGGATGCCTTTATGCCATCATGACTAATCAGCAATGTTAATCAGATTAGTAAATGAGATATAAAACCAGACGTTCTGGGAAGACGAATGATCGAACAAATGATGAAAACCATTCCGGAGATTAGGAAACCGTTAGAATTAACTATCTGTTCCATCATGAAAACCCTGTCGCTGTCTATTTTGGAGCAAACTATGCCACATTACAATAGCTCTACATGAGTACAAGAGTGCGTATGCTAAAAGTCTTCCGTTTATAAGCCAAAAATATGGTTATACGTTTGAATTTCACCCGAAATGTGTAACCAAGCTAAAAGAAGGCTAGAGCAATGTTCTATAGTCTGACGAATCATAAATGGAAACATTTAATATAAACTATCACGTAAGAGATCGGCGGAAAATAAACCATGGTTTGCAAAAACGTAATGTACCGGTCATAATCAAGCACGGAGGTGGTAGTATGAAGTTGCGGGGTGGATTTTCCATGGCTCTTGTGGACAATTTAAAGAAAATGATGGTATTATGGCGAGCGAAAATTATGTTGACACCCTTAATAACTATTTGATGGACTCAGTACGAATAAGCCCATTTAAAAGCACTTTTGTTATGCAACAGGGCAGTGATCCTAAACATACTGCTAAAATAACTAATATTTTTTAATGTTCCCGTGTCACTCCCCTTCTCAAATGGCCTTCTCAAAACCAAGATTTTTAACGGATCAAGAATTTGTGGGAATTTTTAGATAAAAATTTCATTAAGAATTATGTTATTATCAAAACAATTATTTTTTTGGAAGTTATTCAACAAGTTTGAACCTCAATACACTTGAAATCGTGTAGACGTCATGCCAAAACACCTGTAACTTAAAATCTGAGCTAAGGATGGACCATATTAATTGTTAAGAAAATTTCATTGTAGGTGGGCTTTTACTTTTGTCACATCTGTGATCGACCATCTCTCATTTAAACATTTATCAAAAGTTTGTTACCAATCCAATCGAGATGAAAGCTAGTGAAACTGAAAGGGGATTGTTAAACCTTCAAGAAAACCACAACACTTGCCGGATACGATAGAAAATATAGGATTTACAGTCGAAAATCTACAAAAATCAAGGGGTGGGCTTTTACTTATGCCGGTCACTGTACATCAATTCAATCTAATTCGTAACAATAACGTAACATCAACAAACGTGATATTGGTTCAAACCTAAAATAATTTTTTGACGTTATCTTAAGAGGGGGGACTTCGGTTAATTCGGGTCAAAAAAAGACTTGTTTTTGACGATTTTTAGTATAGAAACCATTCAACTTTATTTTTTTTAAATAATATCATATTATCTTTTCAAGAATATTTGGTTCTATTTTGAGGAAGACTTGATCCAAACTCGTAGCAACGAGCCGGGTCATCTGAAATATACAATTGAATATTCTTTTGTTAGTTTCTAAGTTTATACAGGTAGCCCCATCGAGTTTTTGTAAAAATTTCCCATTTTTCGATTTTTGGCAGGTTTTTTAAGTTAAAAAATTTTGCATAGTACATTTTTGCAGACTTGCTTTTCTAGATTGAATGCCATGAACTTAAATTCAGATACTTTTTATAAATGACATTAAAATTTTTACGAATGAATGAACATGTTTTGCTGAATTGATGGTATAGGTGAAGTGAATTTTTGAAATGTTTATTTTAAAACATAAGCGAGTTTCCTAATTTGACAATCAAATTTCATTTAATATTTGTTCTGCCGGTAGTCAAGGACCAAGCTACCAATAAAACAGATGTACAACAGCTACAACAAACAGAATGCTACACAATCATTGCGATTGCAAATCAATACAATATAGACTGTATTTTAAAACAAATAAACCAATCATCTACAATGATTAAAGAAAATAAAACCAAAAAAATAAAATGTCCCATAATACTATTGTCCTCTTTGTTTAATGAAATATTTCTTAGCACACCCGACGGGGGACATCCCTAAAAGACACATTACGGAAACCAAGTAAATAGCCAAGCGATTGCACATTATGCAATGTTTCTGAACTCTTTCCAATGGTTCGTACATTATGCATTTCACTTTGTTCGTATATTGGGCAAAATACACGCAATAAGTTTAACCAAAACATACTATTCATGCATTAAAGGAAGCATAGAATGCTGGCAAGTTATACCTCGCGTTCAGACGTGATTGACGACTCAAAAATAGTCTTATTGATTGAATAAAAAATTTCAATTGAAAACAATAATACAACAGTGAAATGTGATGTGCATAAAATCAATCGACTCCATTACCCCCAACTTTGCTCAAAGACATATTTTGAGAAAATTCCCTCCATTTACATCATTTGCTCTTCCAGCTGCATTGGAGATGGCTGTTGCACTCGAAGCGCATCACAGTTCGCTCGGATCGAATCAAATCAAACATTGAATGCACCACTGACGGCATCGCAAGTCACCGTCCTTCAAACCGTTTACTGCCACGCCCGAGTGCAAGTGCAAGGTGCAATAAAGCCATTTGTCATTGGGGCTGCGGGTGCCCAATCGCGGCTACAATCGCTGCAGCTGTTGCTGCTGCTATTATTCGCACGTTTCCTATTCTCCAACCGAGACGAGAACCATTGAGCTGCTGCTCACCGAGTTACAAATCATTCGCTCTCCCCACCGCCACCATTGTTGCCGCCGCCGCCGCCGCCGCCGCCACTACTACTGGGTTCTTGAAGAAGGAAGCAAGAAAAAAGGACCCCCATACACCAGGACCAGGCGGCCACAGCGGCCCTCAAGTATGATGATAAAAGTGCAACGAGCACAACGTACGATAACCTGTAACCTGTATTTACCGTTGCGGTAAGGACAGGACCTGAGCATATCGGACCGGAGTCCGGAGACGTCAGTCGTGACACCCCGGGACCGTCCCCGGGACCGGAGCACAAAGTGAGCAATCTTGTGAGCGAAATCGATGCATAGACCGGGACAAACAAAAAAAAACCAGCGAGAGCAAAAAGGCAATGCAATTCACAAACACTGCACGAGAAAGGTCTGCATCAAAACGTCGGCAAACAAACAATGAATGAAGCCTTGGCTTGGAAAAGAACAAAACAAAACAAAAAACCAAAAGGAAAATGACGAGCTCGAGCGAGTAAAAAACGGAACGGAACGGAAACAGGACACGGGACAAGTTGACTAAGTCTCACAAAATAACATCATTTACGTGTGGCCAACCAGCTGGCGGCCAGCAAACTCCATTCCAAACAGGTCGCTCCCCCCCGCCCCACACACACACACACACACATCTCCAGACACGACTCCAGTGTGGGTTTTCTGTTTTGCTCAAAGCGGACGACGGAAAGGAAAAACTTGATGCCAGCTTATACCTCTGGCCGGACCGAGTGTGAGCAGAACCGAGCCATGAAGGGAAAATTATCAAACAAAAAGTAATTAATTTCCTTTCCCGTTTTCCACGGACCGTTCGCAGCGATTGCCGGCTCGGACATGTCAGATCGGGTCGGTACGGTCGGGACAGGGACTTCAATAACCGTACGCGCGCTTCGCTCCAATCTGCTCGGCTATATTAAGCGCGATTGGTTGTTGATTCCTCCCGGGGCGCTTGATGATCAGTTTATTTTAGTTTCCTGAGGGCACGGAACGACGCAAAGGGCAGGGCCGGGCAGGGCCGCTCGATGGTGTCGAAACGATTGAAGTCAATGTAATAATGTGCAAGATGTCATTCCCATAAGGATATTACGCTTGACGTCTTCGTTCTCGCCGGTCGGGGGGGGGTCCATGCTTTTATGGAGCCTCTTGTTGTTATTAGATCTTGCCATTCTCATTAGAGCGGTGCTAGTGAGTTGCAATCTATTTGTGCACCGCCCGTGTGCGAGGGGCATTTGGATTTAAAAGCAATCATCTAAATCGACCGTACGCGTTGATAGACTCGATTAAAATATATATTTTTTTAGCATATATAAGGACGGGCACTGTTTAATTAAAATATTTGATGTAAATTCACTCATAAATGTGATGTAGAACATCATCAAGATGGACATTTTATCATAAACAATTGTAGAACTCAAAAAATATCACAACCACACAATACTTAAACTATCAAAAATCTGTTTCTCAATAATCTCCTTGGCAAGCGATCACTCGATGCATGGTTGGCGTGTCTAAGTAAACCAAGACTCCCTTGAATCCTTTTCGACGCCACAAAAAGAGCATTTTATTGCCATTGCACACAACGCTATTCTCTTCCAATCCAATCTAGTGTGCATAGGGTATACCGGCCCTCAAACATGGCGCCCGACGTTCGATCCACAATCAGAACAAACTAATTTTGAGGAGATTTTCTCCATCACTAGCGTTCGCTTTGGATTTGGGAGCCGTGCAAAGAGGAAATGCGACAAGAAGAAGGCCAAATGTCCATCCAGTTCAATGGATATTGCATCTCACCACCTCAACACCGAGAAGACCGACAATTCAGTGAGATCGATGGTTGTATGAAACGATCGAGGACACGAGGTTCTCGTCGTGCTCATTTTGTAACGACCGAAATTAGATTGCCATTTGCCTCGCTGGATTGTTTGCGCCGATTGCACTGAATGGATTTTGGTCATGAATTCGGTCGAGAGAAGTTTCCACATTTTAATCCCTCATGGAATGGTCTCTTAAACGAGTCGCATAAGAACTTCAAAAGGCATAATTATGAATAAGTTTCTTTAGTTCCATTACCGTATTATAAACTATTTCAGTCACAATTAAGCGAAGCCCTCACTCCATCGGCGACGGAAAATACGAAAGGCATATGTGCCAACACTTTCCGGTCCGGTCACTCAACGTCAACAGCCCGGCGGCCACCGTCCGAAGGGCATCTTGAAGGGCCAAGTTTGCAAATTGACAATCATCGTTTTATCTCCATCCATCGCAATTAGGAACGAAGATTAGCGTAATCCAGCCCCTCTCTCTCTCTCTCTCTCTCTCTCTCTCTCTCTCTCTCTCTCTCTCTCTCTCTCTCTCTCTCTCTCTCTCTCTCTCTCTCTCTCTCTCTCTCTCTCTCTAGCGACCAAACATACTCCAGAGGAAGTGGAATCAAGCGTAAGAAACACATTATTATTGCTGCAAAAACGGACAAAAGTAATAAAAGATCATATCTTGCAATGGAGCCACCCCTCCCCAGGTCAGACGAACCACCTTCCAATCTCCCTCCTCCTGGCCTGGCCTGCCTGCCTGCCAGATACAATTTGTATCTATCAGCGTTGTCCCTTCCGTTTCGCTCGGTCGTTTGGCGTCGGCGTTGGTTTCGCACTCAGTGAAGATAGTCCGTCCCGATGGAGGACAGTGATAGTTGGTAAGTTGGTATGGAAATTAATAAAGTACCTTCTTTATCATTGTCCTTTATCATACTTCGAAACTTGGTGCACGCCGAGCATAAAGCGGGAATGCGGCAGCATAATAGCGGTCCGGCTGGGAAACCGAAGGCAAACGATTCAAACCCCCTAGCGGGTGGTTCGGTGGAGTTTCTTGTAGTTTGCAGTGTAAAATTTCATAACACAAAATTGACCAATGAAATTTGACTTAAAAGAAATGCAAACATTGAGTTGTACTAAAGATGTACTAAAAATCCGCATATGGTATAACCGTTTTCTATTATAAAACCGACTAAAAAGCAATACTTTACCATCAACAATAAGCGATAACAATGGTAAAAAAAGGAGGAGAAAAGAAATCCCAATCGCTTTATTGTAACTGGTGCGCGTGATCGCCGCTGGATGCAACTCTCCACGTGACACTCGAGGAATGACTTTATTCCCTCACAGAAAAAAAACCGGAAAATTGAGTTCCAAGGTACACCCAACGGCAACGGGCGGTGCGGAAAAAGGCATTGAAAAAAACTGCTGTCACCCACAAAAACCGGGCGTCATAAAAGAAGAAAGAGAGAAAAGCGAAGTGAAGAAGGAACGCAGACGAAAGACGCTGACGCTGACGCTGACTCGCCTCGCGCCACAACTAGACGCAGATGTGATCGGCACAGTTTTAATCCCGCTCGGATTACTGCATTATTTATTAACAGTTTCGGTTCTTCGGGCTCCGCTCTCTCTTTTTTACTCCTTCTTTCCCTTTCCAATCCCACAGGACATTGGTAGGGATGTTGAAGAGGAAAAGAAAAAGGCAAACCAGCTCGTGTCTGGCCAAGCCAGACCACTGCCTGCGGTTACCGACAATCGTATGTATCCGTGCACTAGGACCAATCGAGTTACCAAGTCGAGGCGGCAATATCGAGTGTAACAATCCCCGGGTCGGTTCCCGAATGGTCGGGCGAGCTAACTCGATACTAAAGGACTCCGCTCGGCGGTTTAGTCCACAAGCCCCACCAGTGGGACGCCCTCACGCCGCACACCAACAAAACAACGATGTCCGAACCGCGAACGGTTGTCGAAGGTCGGTGGACGGCCTGGGGGAGGAACCCCACCCCGCCCGGTGGTGGTGGTCCTCATTTTACCAGGCTTTATGGCTTTATTATCCCCACAAGTAAGTTCGCGAGTGTGTCACCGAGCACTTTATTAAAAAGAATTCGCCGGGGCCTCGCGACGACCGCGGGTCGAATTGTAACGAGATCTGCAACGCTGCCTAGTAATGCCCGAACCAACACCACCACCTCACACTGATGCCTTGCGACGGTTCATTATGGCTAATGGTGTATAATAGAATCCGTGAAATATGCACAACTGAGCCTGAATGGAAGGGCCTGGCTGGCGTGTGTGTGTGTGGCTTCCGCGTATCTTATCTATCCGTCGAAGCTACGGAAAGCTCGTTGTCGGATTGTTGCTCCTTGGGCGGTGTTGCTTCTCCCAGCAACGGCCCCATCATCGAACTACTGTTGTAGATGCTTACAGCCATTTGCCACATAAATATCTATTTTCGCTTCGATCTCTTTTGGGACCATCGCGCGAAGTATGAGATGTTGGTGCACGGCGCGTTCA
This sequence comes from Anopheles darlingi, assembly GCF_943734745.1. Lineage (NCBI taxonomy): Eukaryota > Metazoa > Arthropoda > Insecta > Diptera > Culicidae > Anopheles > Anopheles darlingi. Next base: position 63,004,071 of record NC_064874.1, read on the forward strand.
TAAAACTGCTCCGAGATGGGCCATAGGCGTGCTTGTTACATTTACTTTATTGCCGCAATGTTGTACTGTAGAAACCGCGTGCCGGCGGTAGGATAGCACAAACACAAATTGTAAGTTACACACCAAACAATACATAAAGTTGTGAAACTTTTGTGTTTGCCCTGATAGAACGCTCTCGGTTGTCGCTTTGTTTGAATCGAGTGATAAACTTTCAACATTAGCTATACATTTTGAAATGAAACATTATGAAATGGAGTTAAATTTGAAACAAAGAAAAGAGCAAAAAACCGTTGCATGATGCAACCTTCCTTTTGTACGAAAATCGTTGGATTTAAACAGTTTTGAAATCTATCTTTAGTTTACTATTTAAAAGGAAATCTAAATTATCTTTAGCTATTTAATAACTTATTACATAGGAAATCTGGTACTGTCATATTTCGATATTTACATATTTATAAAAATTTACACTGTTCAAAAAGGGAGATGCCGCATCCAATATTCAAGAAAGGATATATTTTCTCCTCAAAGACATTCCTTATAATTTATTTGCAGTTGTTTTCAGATGAAAAGATGAAAGTTCCTTTGCCAAATCAGCAGCAGTTTGTAGTCTCTAACTGGTACTTTCAATCAGTAGCATTCATGTTGCGTTGCATTCAACTCACTGCTGCCATACCGTGTCTGCTAAAATAACATAAATAAATCATTAATCAAGCATATGCCTAAAAATTACCATCGATCATGCCTCTTGTTCCACTATTTATTACTGTTGCATTCGTAAATTTCAAGTGTTATTGCTGTCCTCGAGATCATCAAACGAACCCTGGAATACCTGTTGCTGACTGAAAGAAATAAAGCATTTTTTTGTCACCTGATCCCTGGTAACTGTCTAGCAAACGGTAAACTATGCCATACCTTCATCGGACGGACTGGGTAGCATGGGTAAGCTACTAGAGCCACTAATCCTAAGTACGTTGAAGCTACAAACCGAACCGAAGCACCGGATGGAGATCCACAATCAGCATAACCTCTTGCCGCGAATTGACACGTGCTTATGAACGCAAGAAATTGCAGTTTTTGGATCGCGCAGCCGGAAGCTAACGATAAAAAAGGCGGTTCCTTGGTCGTAGAAACAGCTGTGGTCAGTCATCAAGGCACGCCAAACGTTCGTCGACTAGACGGTCGTCGGGAGTTTATCGGACGCATAAACCGCGGTTCCTAACTCTTCTTATCATTGCGAGCTGGTACGATGGCTCGCCTTTCTATGAAAACTATTCACATTCACGGCCAAATGATCCAGTACTTTGATGACGCATGCTACTTATCATCCTACTGCCTTCATAACAGGCGTTGAGCCTTTCTGCAAGGCAGCAACAAATTGCAATCGTGCTTCAAATGAATAGACCAGAGTCAGATTAAACACAGCTGTTTCCGATGTATAAACGATAAACCATGGGCAGAAACAGACTATGACTGGGTATAAAAGTTCCTTCTGAAAAATATTGGATCACAGTTTCGTCTCGACCTGCAATTAAATCGTTTTTTCATAGAGTGCTTATGTTTTCGAAAATGAAGTTCAGTCTCTATTTTCTATTGTGTTACAGTGCGTTCTACGCAGGAGCAAGAAAGAACTCTTCCGAAAATGTCATCCTAACCATACCGACGGCAGAAGAAATTTTGGGAACCGCGCTGGAGAAGCTACTCGGCAGGCTTGACTCTATGGACCGTAAGCTGTTGGAACTTCAAAATGAGCTAACCAAACATAGCAAAGAGGTGAAAAAGAATCGAGTTTTCCACGAAAACGCTATTCATCGCTTGGAGCTTGACGTCGGTACAAACTTGAGCGTCATCCTTGACCAACAGACGACTTGCGCGAATCATTTATCGTATGAAGCTTTGGAACAGGCGTGGCTTTTCTTCAAATCACGTACCGCGGATTGTGTCAGTATTACTTCAACAACATCTCCAGCAACTACAACTACTACTACTACTACTACTACCACTACACCAAGAACGACAACTACAACATCACAGCCTACAACAACCCTGGATCCCATGTCACCTTCCTATACATCGTGCAAGAACGTTCCAACTAAAGTGTCGGGAATCTATATCATTCAACTAAACAAAGGTGAACGATTTAATGTGTTTTGCGAGCAGACAAACTTTGGAGGAGGATGGATCGTTGTGCAACATCGGTTCGATGGCACAATTGATTTTAACCAAAATTGGACACAATACCGAGACGGTTTTGGAGTCTTGGATAAAGAATTTTGGCTGGGGCTGGAAAAAGTTCACCAGCTCACAACGGCTCGAACCCATGAGCTGATAGTGGAAGTGAAGGACTTTAGTGGCAACTACGGGTACGCCCGCTACGGTGCATTCCAAGTAGGCAGTGAAAGTGAGCAATACGTCCTTAAATCCCTGGGATCGTACAGTGGCACTGCAGGCGACTCATTGACGAGAAGCCACAAGGGGGCAAAATTCTCAACGATCGATCGGGACAATGACCCGACACCCGATTTCCAGTTTGCTGTTTACAACCACGGTGCCTGGTGGTACGGTGACGCTAATGCATCAAATTTGAACGGACCATACAAAAATTCTTTCGAGAAGGAATCGATTTGGTGGTGGACTTTCAAAAACAAATATCAAGGATTAAGCTACACCAGGATGATGATTCGTGAATTATGAAATTCTGGTCGCAGTAATCGTGGTGATTGGTAAACAATTAAAGTGCAATGTTTGTTTAAAAATTATATACATATCAATAAAGAAGCATAGTAAAACAAATTTAATTAAAAAAGGAGTTTTTTTACAGGTATTTTGCTATCAGGGTTAAACATCCGAAATAGTCCGCATGGTATCCTATCTGAAAAGTCGTAGTTTGTTTCTAGCAGGTTTGGCATGGAATTAACCTTAACGGGATTTACCGGGAATTGTACAGTGGAAACAGTGGATTGTAACGAGGCCACCAAGCCGCTTTCAGAACTAGTAGATTGGTCAATCAGCTACTTTTTTCTTATGGTAGCACACTCGAGTTACTTCCTCACTTCGACCTAGAAAATTAAATTAAGGTAGAGAACAAAAAAATAAAAAAAGATCGATGCTATGCGTTTCATTCAACGGTAGAAATCAACGAAGAACCCGATTTGATTTGAGCAGACTATATTAACGCCGTAGGATGCAAAAAAACGTTGTACGATATTCGGTTAAACTTTCTACTAGGATTTAATCAGTTTGATTTACTTTGTATAAAGCTGTAAAAAAAACAACGGCTTTATAAACGTAAGCTATAGCAAAATACGTTTTAATACGCTCGCTGTTATTAAATACTAGAGTAGAGTAACAAAGTAGAGTAACAAAGTAACAAAGAAAATCCTTCATAAACCTTTTCGAACATAGCATCATTGACAACGAATGAATCATTGAAAAAAAAACCAAAAATTCGTTACATGGTTTCGTACATCATTGTACGATCGATACTACAACTAAAATACATACAGTCATCCATTTACATCGCGCATAACAATCGAAGTCTAAACAACTGAATGTATCCGTGTCCCAGGATGAAATACTAACATGCAATTTGTCTCCACAGCGCATCTCTCGCTCTCCATTGTTTCACCGTACACCTCTGCAAATGAACATCTTAATTATATGACACAGCACAAATAAATACAAACGCCCCACAAACACACATACACACACACACACACTCGTGGCAGCTGCCAGGAGCTTTGCAGCGTTGGTAAAGCCCATTTGATCCATTTTTACATACAAGTCGCCTTCTTCGAGTGCACCACGTGCACAAAAGGGCTTTGAATGGGAAAACGGGAAACTCCTTTTCCACCACACACACACACACGGACACACACACGCAACGCGCGAGAGCAATAAAACAGGAAGGGTGTGTTGCGATCGGAGAAAAGAGGGTCAGGCCACAGGAGGATGGTGGAGTTTTAACAAAATAAAAACATCAGCCACACACACACCCCCGCGAGACACGACGGTCCCCCGCCCCTCGGGAGTTCCGGAGTACATTCCCCGTCGAACGTACCACACCACAATCGAGCGTTCCACCGGTGGTGGTCGAAGAGGTGCCAAGGGAAATGGTGAGGAGGTTTTGTGCATTTATATTGAGCCGTCGCCATTCGCCAGGGATCGAAACCGACCGAACGTCCCAACAACGACCGAACCTCCCATCGACCGCCAAACGATGACGACAATACATACACACACAGTCGGTCGCGTGACGCTCCGACCAATAAAACCGCAGATGGTGTCATCGGTGGCGCGTTACTACTTCCTCGCGTCCCTTAGTAGTAGTCCACCGGGCGCACAGCCCACGACCACCACCATGTTGCAGTGCAGTGTTACCATAAAAACAATATCTCTAGTGCCAGGACACTCTGCACACAAACACACACATACACAGCGACAGCGACAGACCGACAGCGACAGTTCGTTCGAAGTTATTTACATTTTC
>NC_064874.1:63011056-63021056 GCF_943734745.1 Anopheles darlingi
ATAACTGTAACGACCTAGTATTGAATGTTTAACGGCCTAGGGATCGATATTAAAGCTGACGGAGTGACATATAAAAATAAAACAATTCAGATTGGCGTAGGGGATTTAATATAATCTAAAGTTTAAGTTGCAGATACACGTCAGGGAAGCTGCCAATGTCCTTTAGGTTGAAGATCATCACTTACAATGTCCAACAGAGACGACGTGCGAGATCCAAATTGGACGATGAATGGTCTTCACACGAAGAAAAAGTCAACGATGAGGCCTGATTTCGAAAAAAATAATGTTAGTCGATAGCTAACGCCGCACCAAATCTTTCAGTCAAAACATAATTTATTTGATTTCAGTGATGCGATCTATCTGTGACCTAAGTGACATTAGACAGACAAAATAACTACAATTGAATAATAAATGTATGCGTTAAGTCTGCATTTATTGCAATGTAACGCGTTATCAGGTAAAATAGCTAATAATATTAGCTGAATGCTTTACTTATAAGCGGTGACAACCGGAGCAATCAATAACTATGTAGCATAAATAGAATCGCTGATCACATTACTTCCAAAGTATATTTACAGAAGGATATAACATTCTGCTATCATACCTGCGCCTTCTTTCGTACTAGAAGAATCTGTGATACTTTGGACGCGATCATTTAGGCGAACACGCTAAGTACGTTCATGTCTCTTTAGATGTTCCAGAAAACCTGGTATAGCATAACGATCATGTCTGCCATAACACATATTTCGGATCGCAAAAATTGATTAATCGGTTAAAGAAAAACAATAAAAAACACACATCATCTAATACTAAAAGGGCCTGAATTTCATTTAGTCAACGCATTTAATGAAAGCATTGTTTATTTCATTCATTTCCTCATAATCTCATGAGTTAATGGATACCGCTTCTAGGAAATAAAAGTAGTATTATAACATGAAACTTCATGCTGTAAATTCCATAAATACTATGGCTCCATTCCTCTAGCCCAGACGCCCAGGCCAGCAGGCACTAGTAGTTTCACAAAGGAATTGTGAAGCATCTTTGTTCCAGCGCTTTCCGCGCTACGATCGGAATGCATTGTGTTAATATACATCAACATGCACACCCTCCTACAAGACACTTACTCTCAACAAATCAAGCGACCTTCCCTCGTTCGTATCAGAAATCCATCAGTGTATAACATACCCGCCATTTACTAGCGAGATTGCGAGGCTGAGCAACAGAAAATCCATCTCAGAAAATCAAGAACAGTTAAAAGAAACCCTTGAGCTGATGAGTAACTGAAACACTAGACTAACAGTATACCCTTCGTGGCATATTGTGAACAAGAAATGTTCGTCGGAAAATGCCGCTACTAACGCTAGTAGCGCCGTACTAACAGACTAATCCGATCCGACGATCCATGGACGAATCGATCGAAATTAGACCGACTACCGTAACGGATTATGATGCCGGCGGGAGTACTGGCTGGGTCTCGAGCGTGTTTATGACAGCTTATATCGACTCATCCCTGTGAACTGGTAGTTCTTGAACAAAAAACACTGCAAGTAAATTCACGCGCGTTATAAAGCTCAACGACATCAACAACAACAACGCACAACAACACAAAATCTGCAACAAGAAGATCTAACACTTCGACACGCGAGTCCTACGCTATCAACTTCTAAATTCAATGCTGATAAAATTACATTTGACTAAGCATACAATAGGCATGCGTACCAGAGTAGGAGCACATCAAAGTGCATCTTACACCACCGTTACAATGAATAAGTTAACCTTTCTTCATTTGACGTTTTGATGCTTTAATGCTAATCGACGGATGTCTGTTACTCGGCAAAGCAGTTAAAGCACTAGTCCAACGTGGTTGACGACTGTCGATGAAGATTCTTCATATTTCGGAAGCCTTTCTTGGTGAACCAACGGTACCTTCCTATTTCGAGCAGCTCTATCGGTTGTTTTATTAACTGTAAAATCATAGAATATGCTGTTAGCACTGAGACACTAGAAGATCGTTCAGCACACAGTACGCACTTCTTTATCTACGTAGTAATTATTTCGACATCATTTTTAATTTTTATGTTTATGTGGTTCCTGTAACTCATGAATAACATAATTACAAGAAACCATCGAATAGAACTTTGAATTTTCACTGCTCAAGTACTGATGGTGGTCACGATATGTACATCATTCAAGATTGTTCAACTTCACTTTCTATATCTCACTAGCCAACAGCCGCAAGACCGTCGATGGTGCGCAGGGACGCATGTTGAGCCAACAGCTACTGCCCTCCTCGGAGGGCAGCGCGTTACTAGCAGGATAAGACTCACTCGGTTAGGAAATTAACTGCGTGAGCTGCTCCTATTGCAGATGGTTCCTCTCACATTCGGTGCGATTTTTTCGGAATACAGATGATAATGATGATATTGACGTCATAGGCATAGATCAGGCATAGAACTCAAGCCTGTTACTGGCGAATGTAGCGAGATAATGAACATAACGACTGTTGTGGGCTTGGCACGAATCACACTCTACGACGAATCGAACTCATGCCGTATGATAAGCCAGTTGATTAGAAGGTCATAAGAATCCGTCGTCGACGCCGGTCTTTCAAATGAGCACCTATTGCTATCATCTCATAAGCATGCTTGCATACTTTCAAAACAACTGCAAAGAAATCACCAGAGTTATTAGAAACCGACAGACGAATGATGCTGTGCTTGTAGAACATCTCATAAACATTTCGTTTAATTCCGATCGTTTGGTTGACATCACAGGTCGTTCGGAAGGTTTAATAGCATCTTGTAATTGATTGTGACTGATAATAATTGTTAAATTCTTTCTCCGTTTTTTCTCATTTCCAGCAAGCCTAAGAAGAGAATTCGAAACGATTAAACAACATCGGAGCATGAAGCTAACTAAACAGCTTACGTCGGATCAACCCTGTGAACTGATAGTTCAAGATAACAGATGAAGGGTATGGATCGACTGAGATTTGAGGATGTCTGACAAAATTAATAAAACAAATGTTTAAATCTCTAGGAGATATAACTGAAATGAATCGCGCTTCGAGAACACATTATCGTCACCAAGATACAGGGAAGAGAATTTCTTTTACAACCAATTCCGACTAATAAAGTAATGAATTCTTGAGAAAGTGTCAGTAGCTTTAGTGAGGAAATGACATCCGAAATTCCGTGCAGGCATAATAGGAATCGGCTTCTCGTTTTAATGACTTAAACTCGCCACAGATAATCGTCCTATCACTCTTGTATTTACATCTGTTTCAGTTTTGTTTGCTTTGCATTCGAAAGCAAGAACATTGCTCTGCTTCAGGTCACCTCAATCGACACACTCTCAGTCAACACAGCGCGTACAGCGCAAGAATTAGCGAATCGCGTCGATTTCTTATCACCTTTTTTTACTGCCCAACGATTCCTTGCAGCAATTTAAGCCATGCTAACAGTAACGATCGCAAAATGTGTAGCCATCCGTTGGTGGAGAATGATAACTTAAGCAGTAAATTTATTTTTGCTAAAAGTACAAACATTAAATTTTGTATGCTGTATTTCATTTACACTGGAAGGTGGAAGAAGTATTTAATGTTTTTTTTTTGCTTTTGTGCATTATTTTTCATTCCTCTGTCTCACCATCTGCATAAGAAACACTGATTCAAGATTGAGCGATCAAACGAAGAATTGCAGACTGAATTAAGTATAGTAACTATGTTAGTTTAAACAAATCCTAAATATGACCGTAAGTATGAGTTCCAATTCGTGAGCAAAATCCATTGGTATGTCCCCAAGGCTTTAATTGGGTAAGGAAAAAGCCTCGATTGTATCGAACACCAATAATCCATAAATACATTACGAAACAACCAAACAAGACAAGACCATTCACTATTTCAATGGTCACTGCTCTTCAGATTTCACGCTTTGCAAAAGCTCGTTTTCAAATATAGAACTATTTGTTAAACTGATACACCAGAAGAGTTCACAGCAACTAACAAGATAACAATGAGTACCAGATACCATTGTCCAGCAGCACCAACTGAGCATCCTATTAGAGGAAGGATCAGCTGCTACGGAATGAACCTGCTTCTGTGTGCATATACGTCAACTGAAATTGTAGTTTGTAGTCTGCTGTACTGCCGATGATCCACCGGCTTAACCACAAATGTTCTACAACTTTCACCGCTTTCGCCGCTCAGAACGGACTCTACACCACTGATTACTGTCTATCCGGGGGCAGGAAGGAATGGCATCTCATGTTCTACCCTATTTGCTCATGAATCCATTCGGCAGCCTCGGTGTTCCCGGAGTAGACAGAACTAACAGAAGGAAATCCGAGTCCGAAATTCGATTGCCTGCCAAAAAGGTTTCCCCGTCCCGTTATTGCTGCTGCAACTAGAATGATAGAGCAGAGTTGGTTTTGATTTTTTACCAACCATCCGCTAGTACCAGCACCCCGCGCAAACCAGGAACACCCTTCCAAGCGACTTCGTTTGGTATCGAGCAAAGCGTCGTTAATCCTTCCATCCCTCACGTACCGAGGGGTGCCCCTAGCAGCATATATAGGGTTGTTCCGGCATCGATGCTGAACATATTTGGTATTTTCTTTTTATTAATCATCAGCTTTTTGTTTGGCTTACCGGCGCCAGTACATCGGCCCCCGGGGCGAGTTATTCCCTGACGTTGCATGGGGGCATCACTCTAATCCTTCTGCGTAATAGGCATTAGATGTCGACCATCCGGGTAAAACCCATCTTCGTCTGCTCGGGCGTCAGGTTGCCGATGCCCCGGACGGTTCCCGGCTATATCGTCGATTCCCTCGAGGAAATGCGAGCAGCTCTCGGTACCTTCCTCCCTTTTGCACTCTTGGCCCTTGCAGTCTGTCATAATTAATTTTCGAAGGGGTTCGAACAGTACCAGCGTTCGCCCTTCCGTGCAATTTGATTTCTTTGGCCGCGGATTTGTTGCCCGGTTGAACGAGGGTGCCATAGTGTCGTGCATGCACTCGTCCTCGACCGATGCTCTGGGTGTTCCATTTCTGACCAAATATTTACGTTCGTCTGGTCGGTAAATAGCTTCAGGGCAGGAGCACGAAAAAACGAAAGGGGGCCGGGGGTCGTTTGGTCGAACAGAAGGAGACGGTCCGGTGTCCTCTATGGTAAGGATTATGTGAGATACATCCATCCAGGCGTTCCATCGAATTGGTTCGATATGCAATGCATGCCACGGATCAAGTGCATCTGCTCTCCCCTGTGGGTGGTCGGTAATTTATCATTTTTTAAACAGACGTGTGATTGTTGTTTTGCAGAAAACATACTGAAACCGTACGATATCCTCTGACAAGTTACATTATATGTAATGCCAAATTATCTGAATATGTAAAAATATCTTATACAACAGAGGCAGCTCAAAGTTAAAGATAAGAGAATCATTTTGTTGCTCCATTTCCTATTGATGGATGTGTCATCGGTGTTAACTTATCTTAACTTATAATCAATGTTACCTTCCGCATAACTATTAAAATCAAATAAATAAATAAAACAATAAACACAAAACAAATGCAGAAATCAATCAAGTACATTATTATCACTAGTAGAATGGTTATTTGTTTCGGAATATAGGAATTACAATTTAGAACAATTTTGCTATTCAATACAACATGCTTTATTTCTGAATATTAAACCTTTACAAAAATTTTATACCATTTTTAAATTAATAAAAGATCAATTTTATTACAACTCGATAGGGTGTAAATGGATAAATCTATCGATAAAAGGTCGTAGGTTTTTTATATCTCACACGATCCAGTAACGAGCTTCGATGCTGATGACAGACAGTAGAATTTCTCAATTATGCTTACCAGAATTGATCCCCTGGTAATAATTTGTCATTTATTCTTTTCAAAATTTGAACAACCATTCCCGAAATGATGTAATTTTATATGAATTTATTTACGACGAAAACTGTCGATGGTTTCATCAATCAAAATTCGCTAAAATGTGCCACTTTTTGAACAAAATTTAGGAACAATGTATTAATCGAATGTGACCATCAACACTTGAAAGTTTAGAGTACAGTGCGCGTTTCGACGTAATTATTAATAACTTTTAGTTACTATTCCTGATCCCGGTACCGATGATTCGCTGGAAGAGAAAAATTTCCAGAACTACCGAGGAACCACGTGCCAACCCACGTGGTGAAGCCATTTTGACGCGGTGCTCTCCAAAATCATACTGATTGGATCATTATAAATTCAAATCTTCCCATCATTTCTGTGTATCGACGACCCCTCCCTTCCCTAAAAACAAATTTGTATGATTCACCCTTCACTTTGTCGAGAGAGAGAGAGAGAAAAAAAATCATCAGAAAAATCACGAAAAGCAAGAACTTTCCCTTCGTTAGCGAAGAGAAACTTTCAACCGAACCACGTCTACAGCACCCAAGCCCGCCATACAATGTGTATGCATGTGAGTGCGGATGTTCCTATCGATAACCGGCTTCCCGTTCGATTCCCATATGGAACGGCGGAAATTTAATAGGTTTACATGTCATTAAATTAGCGTAATGCACATGGCCTATCCAATTTCGAATATTTACTTTCGTTTTTCGCTACGAACGTGCGCCCCCTCTCTCGCCGGGGCAAGGCACGAGCGAGTCCCTGTACTGTGTGTGTATGTGCTTTGTGTTCTTTATCAGAAACAGGCGTTGCGTAATTTTGCAACCACCATCACACCACGTTTGGCGTGCGTCGTCAAGGACTAATGATAGCATAACATGAGCATGGTTCTTACACACTTCAGAACCTTCACCACGGTACCGTTTCGCTGCGTAATGATTTTCCTGCGAATGATTCCACGTGTACCGCGGAGATTCATCACACACGAAACCACGAGAGGCCCAGCCTGCTGTGAAAGTAAAATGGCTCGATCCTTGGGAAAATCGTCTCCACTCCGCTTCAAGTAGAACGATTTGAAGCGATGCATTTTTGACAACTCTTTTGTCTGGCAAGGATAACATATGCGGTTCCAGGTCCCGGAACGGCGTCCCTCTTATCCCGATGAGCCCTAATTGCCACGTGAAACCTATGCACCCATCTCAGCATTGCTGCTCCGGTATTGTTCCCATGTAGACCTCCGGCAGGGGTGCGCCTGAGGATGCGCTCACAGCAGGATGCGTGCAAACACACGTGCGTGTGCCACGCAAAGTCGTGCTCTTCACTCGGTGCATCTTACATCCAGACCGATGTTATGCTCGAGTCCCTTTCTTTTTCGGTGCAAGGATGCTGTTTTGACAGTTGATCAAGCGTTTTGCACCACACTTTTATGTGAATTGAGATGGTACGCGCACACACAGGGGAATTATAATACGGGAAGGGTGCACGAGAGTAATGTGGTGTGGTAGCGGAAGAAGCCTCTTGTCGAGATAATTGTCGAGCATAATTGGCATCGAGAGCAGTACGCTTGCCACATGCACTCGCAGCCGTTTAACGGCGTTTCCATGGATATCTTAATCCACTAATTGACAGAGTACGCTGCGATGCTGCGCCCGGGGTCGATACGCCATGTACCACGAGTTGTGGATCGTGCTTGAGAACTTGAGCGGGTTCTGATGAAAGTGCCTCGGCCCTCGATATACTCCAAATCGGCCAGTCCAAACAATGCTGTAAGATGCAGAAAAAAATATATATTAATTTTCAATAGTATGTTGTAGGGTACTACATTAAATAAAAGTAAAACAATATATTTAAGAATTTACTACAGATCTAGTACAGATAAATCACTAAATAATAATAACTTCAAAGTTCCATCAAACGACACTAGCGTAATAGATTTTATATTATCATCATTTTGCACCTCGATAACAAGCAAATGGTCGAACGATGGACCATGAAAACCCATCACCAGCAGCAGCCACGTGTCAAACCGTATTATCGGGCTAATACTTTATCAAAAAGCCAAAGCCCATGTGCTCTAGTGGCAGTGATGTCACTCTCAAACGGGAATTCATTGCTTTTCTGAAGACTTTTGGTACGGGGAATTGAACCGGATCGTCATTGCCATCATAACCATGGACGATGACCAGCTCGATCTGATCTCGCGGCCGGGAACAGCAACGTCATTGAATATGCTTCACTTCCACAAAGTCGCACACACGTTGTTGCACCATCCACAAAACTAGCCTACTCCGACTTGTCACCAACGGAGCGAGGCTACGAAAACAACGGAAATACATCTTCCGGTTCCGATTGCAACGGTCGATAGAGCGAGCGAGAGAGAGCTCTCGATGCCAAATGGCTGACCGAGGGCGATGATGATGCTGCTGCAGCTGCTGCGGTATGTCCTGCTGGTATGTTGACTTCCGCAGCCCGGTGGGGCCAATGGGCAATCAGTGCATTCGAGCAGTCAAGCCAGGTCGAGCGAGGTCCTTCTGGTGGTCCTTCTAGCCATCTGCGTGCCAACGTACTTGAACGCGTCACAAACCAATTCCACCATCACTGCCTCTGGACTGACACGTTTGGCGATCGCAAAAAAGGGCCACCAGCGTGGCTCTAGTCTCTAGTTAAACATTCCGTTCGCCTGCGGCTTATTTTGCTGTTGACCCCCGTGGGAGGGGTATCGGAACGAAATCAACGGACGGTGGTGGCCGTTGGCCGAAAGCAACCTTCGGCGTTCGGTTCGGCGAAGAAGTCGACCCCCGCCGGTGATGTCGGCCAAGCGGCGAGTGTACAAAAGCTGTGCGAAATAATTGAAAACTCGCCACACGGCACCCGGGATGCAGCGAATTCCGAAACCGTCGTTCCGAGGAGCAGCGGCAGCGGTTCATGAAAAATCCGGGCCACGTAGCCAGCCTTTCGCCTTTGCTGTCCGGTTATCCTTGTCGGTGCACATCCGCTTGACAGCGGCCATCGGCGCGACGCTCATAATCGAGCAATCTCTCTGAGCCAAATCCAAACCGGAAGTAGCGCACATGGGGCCACCGTTTTGGTGATTCCGCGACAACGGCAGCCGGTAGGAAAGGTATTCGATGTAGACGCGACGTTCCGTGATGATGGAAGGCAGGAACACGGAGAATCGATGTCTTGTGCTTCATTTAATGAAACTCATAACCCGATCTCACTAGCAAACAAACACCGAATCCAGGGCATTCGCCTGTACGGAAAGGTGGTTATGAAGGAGATGGTGGCAATGGCAACTATGTTTCAATTATTTTCGCAAAAAAACAACGAACACCGCCACTGATGCTGAATGCAATTGACCTAGAAATTGAAGGATATTTTTTTTATTGATGATTTTGATTTCTAAGTTAAATCGTACTTATATATCAAACGTACTTCATAGGTTTATTCCGCTGTTACTCTTGATTCAATCATTTCAGATCGTTTGCTAGAATCTTAAAGAATAATTTATCATCACTACTTTGACACACTTTTTCTTCTATTTTGCTTATCTACTAAACAACACTACTAACATAACAAATGCAGCTTAACGATCACCAGTTACTGTATAACAATATTTTCTGCAAAAACACATATAATCATATTTATTTGAAACCAAATCCATCCACCTAGTTTGAACATTAACTAAACAAACATTATTTCATAAATTCGCCAAATGATTCTTCTTCTGCTTCTTAATCATTATCATCATCATGTCACATTCTAACGAGTCCACAACGTATCGATGGATCCAGGTCTAGCTGCGGGCGATAAGACGTTGGTTTCACAAAAACCGCTGAGAATATTAACTCTGTAAATGTGCAAGCGATAAACTCTGTTAGGCCACTGGCCTCCAACATGGAAATCAATTGACATACGATCATACTATAAAACAATGCGCGATGACGTTGCTGCTGCTACTACTACTACTACTATTAGTGTGCCGCGGTTATGTTACACGTGTTTCTTGGTGCACGAACGCCGAAATCATCCTACTATGAATATGGCCTTATCGGACTAACTATCTAGCTTTTCTCCGTTTTCCTTCTCTCAATCA
>NC_064874.1:63026056-63028556 GCF_943734745.1 Anopheles darlingi
AAGGAATTTTTTTTTTCAAATGAAACAATAGATATTTAACAAACGCTATCTAAATCAACAAGTTACATTTGAAGGTTGCACAAATTCTAAAGTTTGATCCTTACGTGGCAATCACGTTTCGTTGTATGCAGATTCATAAGTTAAATGCAATGCTTAGGAGCACAATATTGAGTTCTAGTCAACCAGAGAACTACAACTACATCAAACCATGTTTTAAGGCAAATCATTTTCACAACAAAAGCACACTTATTGATATTCATTACTTCAATATTCGTTTTAACCGAGTACACTAAGTGCGAGTAACAAATCCAAATCATAGCGCGCACAAGTTTAGGACGACGAATCAACTTCCTGAACTCACAGCCCGTACAAATCGTACAAAAAAGGTTGGTCCCCTTCATCCATCGGAACTGGGTCAATATCAGCAGAAGCAAATAGACCAGCTTTTTCGTCACGAAGCAAAAAAGGCGCCCGACAGCACAACGAACTGCAACGGAACTGCGGTGTATTTTCCAAGCGACAGCAAAAAGCGATCGTCCACGTGCAATCATGAATGCATGCCGTAGAGCGAGAACGAACAGCAGTAACGTTCTGCCGAGTGTACATTCAACACACAACCTCGGGTACGCTTGCAGGTTTCCATTTGAAATCGGATCGACCGGCGAACGGTTTGCGAAAATCAGACGCAAAACCAGATGAAAATCAATTTAAATTGAATTAATTCATGCAGCCCTTTCGCAACCGGACCAACCGACCGTCGGCCCCAACGAACGACAAGTGCGAGACCAGGGTGTTTTAAATATCATTTTAATTGTGCCATAAGCAAAACGGTAACACTGATGCATCGAATGCCGGAGCTTGGAAATTGGAAAGGGGCCAAGGAAGGGCGGTGCAGTGCGTTCCCTTAGAAGCGTCGTATCGGAGCGTGCTGATGCTGGTGGTGGCTTGATTTCGCTATTTGCCCTTTTATTTTGTTTTTGCATCGATCACCCACAATGGAATGCAACTATTCTGGACACCCCCAGCAAAGGGAGATAGAGGAAAAAGGGAAACACTGACCATTCCAAAGGAAGCTGTGGCCGTGGCGTATCACTGGTATCCACTAGCTGCTGGCCGGCACCGGGAATGTCAAGCTGGTATGCAACACCACGTTGGCCGCTGCTCGGTGCTAGGATATCCTTTTCCATTATTTATGCTTTTTTATTATCGAATTTCAATCATCATTATCGGACGATCGGCACATGCAGGCACACATACACACACACGCACATGCTTGTATTTATTATCGTATTATTCGATTTTTCATTCCATTCATTACCATCACACGGCAATTCATTTTCCGAGTGGAAGGCATCATCACGCAGCAGGCCGGTGTCCTGCATCGTTTCGTCGCCAATGAACGCTGGAGGAGCTCAAGCTCGAAACTCGAATCGGATCCTTATCGGATGGTTTGTGTGTGTGTGGGTGTGTATTGATTGCACCATGGCATCAAGATCATGCAATGCTGGAATACGAAATCCGGATCAAATTTGGGGTGGAAAAACGGTATTCGAGGGCAAAAATGCATGTGCTTCCGTCACCAAATTAACTCTACGCATTCTTGCGCACAACGGCGGCCACCACCACACGTGTGATCTGATTTTCTCGTTCATTCTCCGTTCTTCGTTTTTCGATTCCGTATCGTCGTCTTTATATGATCGTAATTACTAGTATCAATACAGCAGCAGGACGCTTAATTGTGGAAACGCTGGAAAAAGCGATATGCAATCATTATCGATGATTCAACACGCGTGGACGTTTGCTGGTGCTAGCGTTACTTGGATGAAACTCTGATCTCAAGGAACCAGGACTTGATGGATATTTCTTTTTAGAGACTGAAAGGGGAGCCGCGACATCGCATGTGATACAAACAAACCGTGGAAGACACAATATTACAAAACGCACCAACTTCAAACGAACAAATGTAGCATGCAATTATGGTTGGAATCCAAATAAAACGGATGTTTACCACAAAACCAACAGCAGTACGCAGTACTGTATTCCCGTTCTTTCTCAGCACCTTTTCGGTCCATTCAGATAGATATGATAAGGATAGCAGTTTTGAAAGGAAAAATAAAAATAAAATTCAATAACATCATCACCTCAAATTACTCTTTCTTTACATGGTTTAACCAATTATTATTGGGTACACTACATACTATAAATTTAGCCTAACCGTCATCGTCATCCTTCTCCTCCTTACTATACCGTGCCCCACTCTTGTCCACCTGATATCATAGTTTTTACCCTTGCGCATTTACAGTTTAAAATTGTACAAATGTATGATGGAGCTTACACACTTATAGATGATGAAGAAAGCAGACGCTTCTGCTGCCCAACAATACAATTGGCATGTACTGTCTCCATTCGGTGGATAGAGATAAATAGACAAAACAACTTGCGAAAGTGCGCATGATACTGAAAACGGAAGGAAACACATGTAGTGGAAAATGGGATGCCA
>NC_064874.1:63036056-63198556 GCF_943734745.1 Anopheles darlingi
TTAGACCCCGCAACAGGTTGCCTGCTGAGGGTTGTGAAAGTGTGAGCACCAGTCAACCGATTCGGAAGTTCACCAAGACGCTACACCCCACGAGAGAGGAAATAGCCATCAAAGGGGCTGGTACACCATCACGCCGCCCATCAAGCGACGGATACGAATCGTTTAATTAAAGGAATAGAGACAATCAATCATCGGCAAGATGACGCGTGCGGTGGCTGCTGTGTGCGCTAGTAGAAGCCAATAAATTGCTAAAGGAAGCGTCTAGTAATTGCAATTAATGCATCATCGCGGTGTGATAGCACTAACAGCGAATTCCATCCGAATGAAATGTTCCAATTTTCCACAAACGCCCAAACAATCACAACGACACAACTCCATCTATTCCTTCTCCTTCAGATGAAGCTCCTAGAAACGCAAGTAAGCTATCATCATCCTTGCGAAACAGGAAAGCTGGAAGAAAGAAATCAGTTCCCCCCATCGGTGAGCCAACAAACCAGCGAACCGGAAGCAGCCAGAACTTCTCGTCGTGCGTACCTTTCTTTGGATCCATGTTGAACTTTTTCCGCCCCAGCGCCATCTGTTTGTCTTTGTTGGAATGTTTGTTCTCCTCCTTGCTTTCGTGGGCTTTCATTTCCGACTCGACCTCTATCAGCTCATCGTTGATTTGCTGTAAATATTATGATAAAACGAATGGTTAGAGAAAGCAGAACAAGCAAAAGGGACAATGTTTTCCAAAAAACTAGGAAAAGATCTAACAGCTAAATGTGGCGAATCGTGGCATCGTTATTGTTGACGAGTTCGAATGAGCGAAACGAAGCCCTGGGCAAGGCTGAGCGAATTACCTTGCGCGGTCCGGAAGGTTGGGTGCTGCTTAGCTTGTAGACTAGATTACTTTTGTTTTTACAATTATTACACATTTTCAGGACTTTGGTAATAGGCAAGGGACCGGCATTGACCGGCACTGTCCGGACGGTTCCACCGCCGTTGCTGGTGCCCGTAGGCTGGTGAGGATAGTTCCGGTTAAACAGATCGGCACTGTCATCGATGTAATCGAAGTTACTATCATCCAGTATGCTGAACTGGTGCCGCAGGCTACGCCTCCGCCCAGATTGGTTGTTGTTCAGCTCCTGACCCTCAATCTTCCTGCCGGTATCATCCGCTGTTCCGGCAGCTAATCGTGGCGGTGGCGGGATGGTTGCTAGATTGTTCGCTTCGGTTGTTTGATGTTGCTGCTGCTGCCGCTCGGACGATGGTACCAGATCCGTCGTCGCACCAGCACGCCCGAGGGCATGCAGAAAGTTCTGCTTGCTTTCCTCGACCAGTTGCCGCAGATCGAGATTGCTGTTCAGCAGCTCTCCGTTATCGCTGAAGATGAGCCCAACACGGTACGTACGCTGCCGGTTCATGACCGTGGTCTTGGTGACGGTCGTTACGGTTTGCGCGGTATAAACCCGTTCCGCTCGGCGACGACAACCGTTCGTTTCGGTGGCCGTCGTCGTCGTCGTTACTGTGCCCGTCTCATCCTCTGGAAGAACACTTTCGTCGGGGACACAGGAGTTTAAGGCAAGCTGGTGGTGACTATCGCAGGAAGATGAAGATGATCTGCCTTCCTCTTGCGATGGCGAAGGAAGCTCGTTGAGGTGCCGCGATACGGTCGTCGTGACGGTGGCCGTCGTCGAGATACTACCATTCGTTTCCGGCGCATCGATAAGCTGTATGTACTCGCAGGTGCACACGGGTGGCCCTCCACCACCACTGGATGATGGGGAACGCCGGTCAATCGAGCTGCTGCTAGCGGATATGTCGTCCAGCCGGTGTCGTTGTTGGGGCAGCGAGACCGGACCATCGTTCCCGCAGCCAACACCACCATCGTACAGCGTCCCATTGGAGGCCGACAGATCGACGCAGCTTTTCTGCTTCGGTTTATCCGGCTCGAGGATAGATTTCTTCGCCTTCGGTTGCCGCCGTAATGACCAGAACCAGTTGCCCTTCTTGGCATCGCCATTCACACTCGGTGGCATGGAGGAGAACATTTCTTTTTGGAAACGCGAGAGCCAGCCACACTCTAGAGGTCCACAAAGAGCACACTCGCGACGACACAACGGGTTCCCGGTCGCGCTGTTTCTTGCTTCAACGACCACCACACACTAGACTTGCTTTTTTCGTCCTTTCACTTGAATGTTTCATTTGAAATGATGGTTGAGCGCGCGCTCAATCACTACACCGCCGCTACACTGATGCCGCTGATAATGATTCTGGAGCGAAGCTATCGAAGATCAATCGTGGAGGAAGGCGGTTAAAAACACTTGCATGGTGGAAATGGATCCACGTACATCTTCTAGATAGTATAAGAGATCAATCACAAACGCTGCCAAAGACGAATGCATTCACATTCCTTCGTCAGCCACACGCAAAACACAATCTCCACTCTCTCTGTCTCTTGCTCTCCCTAATAGCGAATCGCGAATGTTAGTTCCGTACAAATTCGATTTGAAGTGGAAAATCCAAAATAGATCCAAGTACAACCACGGTCGGTTGCGACTACATCGCGGCGATCGATGCCGATGTGTAGTGACGAATTGGGGAAAACATATTTTTGGATCGCTTTAGATTTATTGATTTCACGGCACCGCCACCACCGCCACCGCGGTATTTCCGCGTTTGACGCGCCGATCGTCCGTATCCGTTCGTGAAAACGAAAACCTTGAAAGAAACACCCGCGCCCTCGCGTCGACAACTATGTCTAGGTCCACTGGAGGAGATGGTCACACTAACCTACATTAATCGCTCACTTTTCACCTCGTGCCCATTTTGCCGTCAACCGGACGGTAATTTCGCACGCCAGCCAGCCCCGGCGTAAAGTTTGATTGACTATCTCAGACTGCGACTGAGGGAGGAAGCAGGAATTTAGTTCCAGCACGTGGCATGACGCTCAACCGTGCCGGCCACCGTGAGTAGTGCCAGCTCTTCGCCGTGGCGTAAACAATTCCGTTTGATCGGTTGGCAGCTGTCCAGCAGAGAGCGATCACTCGGTAGCCGTGTTATACACGCACGCATGTACTGTCGAGTGTTTGATCGACAGCGATCATTACCACCGTACGAGGTAGAGTTGCTGGTGAGTCCAATAGAAAACTGCATTAGAACTGACTCCGTATGAAATGCCATTCCAACAACCATTTAACGACCTTCTTAAGTATTTTCTAGAGCAGTATGTAGCATCTTACTCGTTCGTATAGACACGTTCGGCTCATGTAGCTCGTGCCAAGAATTGGCCAACACTCGCGTCAAACATCATCAAATCTGTACCGGAGAGACGACGATTCCCGTTGCAATAAATTTAATCAAATGGGTAAACCGTGACCCCTTACACACTGTTAGAGCCTCCGGTTATGGACGCACCCAGTCAACGATACGGCAAGATGGCTTATGGATGATGATTGTACAAATGATGTGTCATATATATTCCCCACAAACACGAACTCAACAAACGTCACATCTGAAGCATCGCCGAGCGCGTGCAGAAAAAGGACGAAGACCAACAACGAGTGGCCATGTGCAGCGGTCGTGTCGCCTGCCACTGAATCACATACAAGGAAGGGATGGCTTAACGATCGAGACAGCAGCAGGCGACAGGACTCTCCACAACGCTCCATGTCGCACTTTGCCGACGAGGGGATCTTGAAGGAGACGCACCACTAGCAAAGGCATTCGTCTTCCGGCGTACCGGCCAATTTGAGATCCCTTGACGGCGAGAGTGTGATGACGACGACGACGAGCAGGAACCGAGAACCGAGGGACTTAATTCAATTTATTCCAATTATCGCTTGACGTCTGCCTGATGCCATTTTGGGGAGAGGGTTTCCACTTTCAAACGGTGGTGGATTATGATGTGCTCGTTGTTCCGTAGCCGTAAACGAGCGGCAATAGCCACACAAAGGCAGCTGCAACCGCACGCTCCTCTTCTGGCCAGACTGAGCAGCATCAATCTAGGAGCTATTCGACTGGCGTGGAGATACACGCGCCATAAGCCCTCGGCACGCGCACACGCACCGGTCATAAGTAGCTGCTTTTGGGATGATCTCATCTCTAATATGTCTTATTGTGGCTTCGTTTAGCAAGGTTTATTTAACAATTTGCTAACCATTTCTCATATGGCATTCATTTTGGACATTCGGCGAAACAAATGACGCATTTCGAGGCGCTCTTGTGTTCATCTCTCGACACCTCGACACCGACACCACTTTGCAGCATCTTTAGAGGCCAACGGTAAACCAATTTCAGGCCGCATCCAGCGTTGGTCAATGGTGTGATTGAATAAATTATGGGCATTAAAAATTAATTTCACGAATTATGAATTATTAACCCGATAAATGTATAACAGGCCAGGTAGGGCAGTAAAAACGAGAGCGACGTGCTGGCGGCGATGAAGAGAGGGAGCTGTTTTCATCGATAAATTCCTCTGCGACACATTTTACACCACCTCGAAGGGGGGGAGCGCACCGCGTTTGGTTTGCATAAATCCATCGAACGCGGACACAGAGAGACAGAGAGATCAGTGGCCCCCGTCGTATGCATACATTAACAAATTGCACACAATTGTGTGTGCAATGGGGCGGCTGTGCGCGATATGCGGCGGCGGCCACGGTGACCAAAGAGCATAAATTGAAAAGTGTTGTCATCAACAAGTAGCACTGGAGTCAAACGGCAAGTCCGAGGAGGAGGAGGAACTGTGACCGAAATTCAGGTAAAACAAAATAATGCATTCTACATACAGGGAACCAGAAAAATGTTCCCGAATACCATTTTGCAGCAATACGCAGAAATTATGAACGAGTAATGATGGAACCGAACAATATGCTCTCTTTGATATCATGTCAATCCCATAAGGGCACCACCCCGGAACACACACACACGCGCGTGGAACAATCGAACGCAATTCCATCGTGAATTCGAAATTACAACACGAATTGCTCGCTGCATGCATTGTGGGATGATCCTTCATCATCGCCGTGAGTGGCACAATTAATCAATTTTCCGATCTCACGATCTCGCCGTCCAACGTGCATTCAATTCGCTGTAAAATTAATGCAACTTGTCAAGAGCGTTCCCGTTCGCCCCACAACATGTTCGCGTTCGCAGGATCACAGATGAGCATCCTCTGTTTCACGAGAGAGGAATGTTGGTGTGGCACCTGGTATGAAGCATATTAATATTTTCTACCAAATTGGCGGTGGGTTAAAAACATTTCTGCCGCTGTCCTGTGTATTATGACAGGCGCCATGGAGGGCAAATTAATTTTTACTACATTCCCAAACATGGAACCTTTCCTCTTCGCCTCGCCATTTTCTACCTTCCTACTGATTGGTTTGGTAGCACAAAAGCACAGTGGGTGTGATAGGGCGCACGTGGTGGTGCCGCAGACTGGTGCTTTTGCTGGTATTTTATTTCGAGATTGTAATAAGAAAATTCCTCCACATTTTCCATCAAATAGTCCACTCAATCCGGCACGGATGGTCCATTTTGTAGTGTCGAGCGTGTTCATTTCAATAAATAAATATTTCCCATTCGATGCAATTCCACCGGAAAGCCCAAAAAGGGTTTTGATGTACTGGTAGGGTACGAGGCAATTCTTCTCCCTCAGCAAATGCTTCGAAATGATATCCGCAGGAAGCCTATGGGGCTTTCGCTTTTTGCGCCTCTGGCTGATACATCAGAACGTCCCTGCGACTTATGTTTCGCCACCCTCGGTGGGGGAAAGTTCCTATGTCAGCGGAAAAAAAAGCTTTCACTACCATCTGAAGACGTCTCCCGGATAAGTGAAATGGATTTCGTTTTTCTGGCCGCGCTGCAGCGCATTTGAGTTTCGCCAAACAAAAAAAACCTCCCAAGAAGAGATAGGCGCCATTGAAAAAGCCTACACAAACTACTCAGTGACGAGAGGAACACTGTCTGGTGTGTCTGTTGTGTATCCGTTGTGACTGGAAATGGCAATCCAATTCCCTGGCCGCTGCTGTACCTTTCACTAATCAATTGAATTTTAAGCCCCTCGCACGCCAACGAACTGGAAGTGCTATTGCTTCTAGTAGTAAAGAAGCAATGGAACAAAACAACAATCTTCTTAGGATGAGGACACTCCAAATCGATTTCCGATTCGTCGGAAGCTATCCATAGCATCCTCGCTGTATCCCTGACTCCGCGAAAGATGTTTAGAAAATAGGCTTTACGCTAGCTAAAGCCTCTTTAAGACTTAAATCGCTAGGATTCGCCGGTTCCAGGTTCTGTCTTCGTGCATTCGGGCATACCGTAAGCACAGGAAACGCGCTCCGGAGCCCGGAAACACCCCCGCGTGTAGCATTAGGACTTTAATTTATTGCCAAAAACATTCCCTAGCGTCGGCCTGTGGCAGGCGTACGGGGGCTGGTGCTGATGTGCGAGATCCATTTTCAGGCTTCCCACCAAACGTGCGCACGAGGCCGCGGTGCGTAAAGTCGTTTTCCATGTTGCAAGCGAGCAAGGCGAAGCACACAAACGTACCGACGATGGAAAATGCGTTGTTACGTCTGTGTCTGTGTGGTTCACACTTTTAGCTACGATTCTGCTTACGTACTTCCGCGTCGTCGTTTGAAGACAATAATGGGACCGGAGGCTTTTGGGCTAGGTTGGAAAAATGCTAATAAAAGCCTTAATAGCTCCGTGGTGGTGGCACGTTTTGAAATATTGCCTAATTATGCTGACCCCCATTCTTTCGTCCTCCTCCTCCACACGTACAGCACACCGTTTTCTGGTGATCTGTTTTTGGGGGAATATTAAATGTATGTCCTCTGGCCGGAGCAGTTCATTAGATGATAGAGGGCCTGATCGATAGATCAATCACTGGACACTCATAGTTACGAAATTAAAGCCTAAATTCATTGGAATACATATATTCATACCCACATTCAGTCCCTAGGATTGAAATATTTTCTTCGAACATTTCTGGACCTTTAGAGCAGCTTTTTTCTTAAAGGATATTCCGGATACAATTTTCATTTGCGTATCTTTGTTTTGATGAATGATCTTCTCTGTCCAAAACATAACCCAACCATTCATAGAATTTAATGAAGAAGCATTTGATTTACGACCTTATCGGTAATGACCTTAATTAATGATCTTATCAGTCACAAATGCCTTGGTATTCATGGTACAGAAACAGATCCCTTGCTAATCCTGGAAGTTGTTGGTGAATTTATCCGCGAAAACAATGTTTTCATTGGAACCGCAGATACCATGCCATGAGCAGAACTTTTGAAGAAGCTTAGTCCAGGGATTTTTTTAAACCGATTTTCAAGTAATCATCACGCTTCGTCGTGGGTTCAAACGATATTCATCGCGTTTCGTTAGCGCTCCGGATTAGGTGGGTTGTTTTTTGATGTTGCGGTTGGATTGTATACTAGCTTTGAGATTTGTATGCTTTCAGGAGCCGCATTACTTGCGATTTTTGCGTTACTTAAGCTCTCTTTAAAACAATTTTATTCTTTTTTCACAGAAAATACTTGTCATCTTGTTGATGCTCATATGAGTTTGAAATTAACACTTTTTCTTATTTTCTCTACTGCACATGATTTGTCGTTGCTGAGAAATACGATATAAAATTAGACAACTCAAACTAAAATAATAAAATTAACTAACTAGAGCTATCCACTAACAAAAAAATGCTATCAAAAGTTTGCACAGCGAACACCACATGCATCTAACAACAGGGTGCATAGCCAAAGCCCCAAAACAAGGGGCACCATTTCCAAATGATCTATGTTTTAATCAACGCTTCTCAATCTAGCGAGGATAATCCACGTAATATTTCATGGTCTTCTTCCGAAGCGATAAATCGAAACGATCATCAAGGACCTAAACTAAAGTGCGAATCAAATGAAGCATACTTTCATAAACTGTGTTTGGGATTGATCTGTTTTAACGCAGAATAAATGGTGCAAAAGCCAACGTCATTCCTAGTTCAATGTCAAACCATGCTTAGCGGCATAAAACACAATCTCGCCTATGCCAAGCCCCATCACCGATTTGATGATCATCATTTTCCCATGCTCGCTCCATGTCCTTCACACGCCTGATGGTGACAAAAAGGAAGATGACAAACGCGCCCATATACACCACATCACCACCCTGCGTGCGTTATGCTTCTTAAAACATACGACGGATGTGGTACACTGGGGCCCTAGCCGTTATGGATCTATCTATTTTGGGAGACCAGGATAATGCGACCGTGCAGTGTCGCATAAATCATCACCAAGCAGCAGTAGCAGCAGCAGTCAGTCGGCCTGAGCCGGTCCCCATCGAACAAACCGTGATGTGATAGGTCACGGTACTCTGGCTGGCTAGCTGGTTGGCATTTGCTTTAGGGCTTCCTACGCAACGCATGTGCTGTTGCACGTTGTCAGCTCCAACGTTCGATGGTTTATGTTTATGAGTAAAATCAACAAAACCGTTGCCCAGGGCCACAGACCCATGAGCGGCAGTGGGGAGCATGGATCAGTTATACGGACAGGACGGCCGGTAGCCCGGGAAGAAGAGGAAAAAAACTGTAGAGAAAAACTATCCACCAGACGAGAATATAGTTTTATTCGTCCCGCATTCTAAATATTTGATCGAATTCGGCACACCCTCTCTCGGCCGACGGATGCGTTCCATGGACTTTTCCGAAAACAGTGGCCCATCTATTGGAATGAAGGTGGCATCCGGTTTTGATTGGCACCATAAATTGTTGGAAAATCGATCGCTTCAGGTGTGGCACACACACATAGCGGCCATGTTGGGGTTTTCAATAATGTTGTTACGTCCCATCTAATGTCTGGAGCGTTTCGGTGGCGTGTTTTTTGGGGCGATAGCGATGTCAAGCTTTGTAATGTTTGATCGGCACGAGCGGGGGGCGAAGGCTTATCGTGTAATCGCGCCTTTGAGCTCCATGCTAGGTTAGCGTTTGCCATCAATCAGCATGTAGGGGGAGATGTGTGCATGGAAGAGTGTGTCAACAATGCTGACAGTGTAATGATTTGAAAATGCTCTATTTGCTGCAGCAGCAGCAGCAGCCTTATCAACAAGCATTTGCATTTCACTTATGACAATATTTATGCGACCAAAGCCTAGAATAAGGCTGTTGCGATGCGATCGATGCCGCGTCAATGCGATGTTTGCTCCCGCCGTTCGCTTCATCAAATGTCAATTTGTGGTCCGGATCGTTTGATTACCATGACACAGTGAATGGCTTGTCAAACAGAAGGTTTTTTTAAAAACAATAAAATTATACTCAAACAGTTCATGCTCTCTGCGCAAATTCAAGAACATGCTATAAACCTCGTTCTCGTTTTAGGTCAGATCGGGTACTACCAATCAAGCAAAGTACCCAACCAAGCACGCACCACCACCACAGTCCGGGGAATCAGTGCACACCGCAATAAAGCTGTAGCGATCGAACCGAGAAGAGTTAGCTACCTCTCTCGTTGACCCCCAGAAAGGCTAGCTGAGGAGCGAGTTGCGTGTACCAACGACCGGCCCACGACAAATGAAATGCGAGTAATTAAAACAATTTGTTCGCCCCCGGGCTGGCTAGAAGTAGCTTTCTATGCTAAACGCGTGTCGTGGTCACTTCTCGCCGCGCCGCGTGTAAACCTCTTTATCGCGCTTCCGACCGAAAAAGGGCAAGTGAAACGCACCGTCTCTCCGGCGCTCCGGAGCTGCCCTCTGCTAGTGGGGGGCGATAGTCTAGCGTCTATCAAGACGAATGAAGAGGGAAATTGTGCTGCATCACGCAACGCACAACGGCAGGTTCGAAGATCGAAATTAAGTTGCTCCCGTCTCAGGCAGCTTCGAGTGAGAGTGAAAAGCGCCAACCTGGTTCAATTGTTTTCCCCCTTTCCCCTTTGCACTTTTCCCAAGGCAGGCGAACGATACAAAGTTAGTTTCTGGTGGAAAACAGGACAGAGCAATCGAGAATAGAGGCGAGAGTGAGCCAACCGAACAAACTGTCAAGGTCAAAGCGAACGATAATGTATCACAACGGAGGCGAAATCGAAATCAATCTTCTAATGTCGTTTGAGTTGTGGTAAAATGTACAAAACATCGAGGTACTGCGTCACCTGCTATCGATCTGGTTGATTAGAAATGGATTAAGAGCATTATCATACTGCATAAATACGCACAGAGGCTGGACCGAGGTAACGATGGATGATTAATTGGCTTGATACATAATTCAGGTGCCCTTATGCTTGCACAGCATCAATAAAAAAAAAACACTCTAGAATAATTTAATGATCATAACGCGGCGAGCGACGAAGCGGAAACCACTTCCATCCAGCGATGCCGATTGCGATTGATCCAACAGGAAAAGAGAAGAAGAAATTCTTATGTTGAAGCATCCCTCCTCTTGATAGGACTCTTAAAGCGCCAAGTAGCAGTAGCAGAACACCAAGCGCACCACACCATTAGCCAAGCATTGAACTCGCCTGCATGAAGCCGGCAAAGAACGCAAAAGAACGGGAAAAGAACGGGAAAGTGGGAAATGACCTCCGCCCGAGTGCCGTCATAAATTAGCAGAAACATCCGCCCTCATCCCGACACCCTACGGCGGTCTGCTGTCTCGCCGACCGACGATCGTCACATGCGACGACCAGAAATAGCGATCGAGCGGCACTCACTCGATTCAAAATGCATCGTATGTCGTCTGTCGCGAGTGTTGGGCACTCTCTTATGGCCTTTCGGGGCGGTTGCACGGTGGCCAACTACACCACCCCTTCACTGTTGCTGCTTCTTCGTTACGCTTCTGATTACACCCCTGAGTAGGTGACGACGACGACGACGCCGACGACGATGATCGTAGATAGAGTCCCCGAAGACTCGCGACAGGCAGTAAGCAGTTGCGTTTTTTTCGCGAACGTGGCCAGAATGGATGATGATGCCGGTCGGCCAATAAAGAGCGATCACTGCAACATTTGCATACCACCCTCCTCCTTCTTCTCCTCTCCCTCTCCCGTTGATGGTCAAACAACAAAATACTGATGGCACTAGGGGTCATCAAACCGAACCGACGCGCGGGTAAAAAAAATCAAGATCACGGTTCCTCGACGAATACCTTTCGAACCAAGGGGGGACCGGGGACCAAGGGGAGAGATGGATGGCTCTCGGGGCCATCCTCTCGCGTGTGTCTTGCGCGATCCCCGTACCCAAACCGGACGCAGCCGGGCGCTAAGCAAATATGTGATCGGTCGTTGTCACCTGGCCAGCGCCACCGTTGCTGCCGCACGTCCGCAGTACAGCGCCATTGCCCCCCCGGGGGTACGCAGCACAACAGGATTATGCTGGTGACGCACAGACCTCGGCTGCAGAAAAACCAGACCAGACCATTCGGAGGTCGGAGTCTCGGCTACAGTGCAAACACCGGGTGTCGCCGTCCTAATGTTATCGCGGGCGCGCGCGCGCACACGTCGAACGAAGAGTAAATATTGAAAAAGCATCTCATTCGCTCACCTTAGAACGATTTGGAGAAGTTCCATGCAGCAGCAGCAGCAGCAGCAGCAGCAGCAGAAGTCCATTGCGACTGTTCACAAGGTCGCAAAACAGATACATTTGGAAAGAATTAGACACTGCAAGGTCTAGAGAATTTGTATCGCGGCACAAAAGTGCGATCGCTATTAGCATCCATTCCATAAATGGCCATTCGAATCAAGCGTCACAAAATCTAGGTTTTGTCGCGCTCTTATCAATAATATCTGAATATACAAAATGCTCCAAACATTTAGAGTGTTGAACCGAAAATCCAAACCACCAGAAAGTCATTAGACCAGCATTTCGGTCGGACGTTTTGAACTGATCAGCAAATTGTTAAGTCAGGCGCTATATGTGAGCCGAGTGTGAATGAAGGACACACGGGCGAGACACGGCGACCTTATTGCAACATCGATGACGCATGCTAATACCACCAACATGGAATGCGTCACCATTCGATAACGCCGCCGCGGCATTTCAGAATCTGATGTCTTCCCCAATAGTTACAACCATAGTGTTGATCGCGAGACGGAGACAAGGAGGAGGACGTGTGAATCACAACGCACGACACATTCAGTGACACAGCCGAGCCGATTTTACGATCATGGAGGTGGTGCTGACTCGCTTGAACACGAACCTTCAATCAAGTTGTGCGTAGCTCTGAGGGCTTTGTGTGTGGATTTGGAGAAACGGGGTCGAAGTTCTTGAAATTCCCGGGATTTAGAACAAGATCATGCGCGCGCTACATTACAAGGTGAGAACTAGCAGCGTCTGTCGCGACGTCTCTTTGTGTCTCGTTCGAACAATCGATTTGCTCTAACTTGAGACGGTGACCAAGAAAATGGTCAACTGCCATCTCTCCTCCGCTCGGGTTTCCCATCGAAAGTCTCTCAAAAATAGAATTACAAAAATATATCCATCAATCTCGCATCCTATGGGTGTGTACGCAGTATTTAAGGCGGAATGCTGTTTTTTTTTATTTTCCTACACAAGAGGAACCTCTCCCTGCCATTGCCTGGCGCCTGCCCACGGTGAGACACTTTGACACAACGTGCGCACAAATGACTGGGGCTTGTCTCTTTGTCACGATCTGGCCCCGTGCTAGCTAGCTGCTGGCACTATATAGTGGGCGCCAATTAGCTTCCCGTGGTGCTGCTGCCTGCTGCCAGGTTTTGTTGGATCGCACCCGCAGGAAGATCCACATTCCATTCGCTTGGTCATTCTCGTTTCCGCCTTATGCTACAAACCAGAGCTGCTTTTACTTGCTTCTCCCTCCCAGGCTGAGTGGAACTGAGTTAATTTAATAGTTTAAAAATGGTCCCCACCTATTGCAGGGGGGGCAGAAACCGTTTTTGCGAATTTTCCCAAGACACCAAATGGACCATTCTTCTGAGGCGTGCACACGCCTCGATGATTGTATCTAGGGGAGGGATCTAGGGGATGATCTTCACCTCATTTTCACACCAAAAACCCTCAATCGCCAACTGCTAGCGCGGGTTGCCAACCGAACGATCGAGTACTCGAGTGAGTGAGAATGGCGATCGCTGTTATCGAGCACTCCGACGACAACGACGACGACAGCAACGCGAGTTGCGACGCCAGAAATATCACACTTTTGTGCCGCCGATTTGTGATACTTACTGGCGACACAAAACGGACATAAATTAGCATTTGTTTTTTGCATGTCTCGCGGGTACCACCGTTTGGCGTTTGGTGTGTGCCACAGAAAATCGGACTTCAACACTAGATCGTCATCGGTGTCGATCAGCAGACATATTTCTGTGCCCGTCGTCTGTGTGTGTGTACGAGTGTTGTTGCATAAACAACAAACTGAGCAGGACTAAAGTGGCACAATCATTTGCAAACGACAGCAACGTAGAGCCACATGTACATCCGCGTGCATCTCTATCGCTATAAATGGCGCGCTGCTGCTGGCTACCATACCGTACACCACACACCAACATCAACAACCGTCTCACGGTCCGACTTAAAATCCATCCATTATAAATATTTAAAGCCGACCAACACCGACCAGTTGGTTGCAACCAGCCCAATTCTCTCGATTCTCGACAAGTGGGTTGTAAAAGGGTTCATATCTACGTGCGACATATAGCAGCTCATACACACACACACTCTCGTGAAGCGAAATGAATTATTTTTGTAACTTTGCCCATCGAGACAGACACACAGGGGGGAAAACGGATATCCGAAAGAAAACAAAACGAATTCAGGAGAAGCTGTTGTTGCAGTAAATAATGGAGACGCAACACGCCCGGGATGCAACATATTTCTTCTTCCCATCCCGTCCTCCGCGGGGTGGACAGATAGCAAGTGCACATAAACAAACGCGTATTCGCGATCGCTAATGTGTTTTAATAAAGTGGATGAATGGTGCTGGTCATCTTCCGATAGATACCCCCGGCATTACATTTCATCCCGCCGCAAGCCGCAAGCTTCCTGTACTGATATGCTCGCTCGATGCGATGTAGTCAGCATGTGGTCGATAGTAGTAGCTCCTCGGCGGTTCAAGGTTTGTTTACCATTTCCGGTGGTGTCTTACAGCGCTTGGTTGTGGCTTTCGACACATAACTAGACTTTGCGGAAACGAAGATGTAGTTAGCATACAACTAGCACAGACAGACACACATCGTGGCGCAGAACGTGGATACAACGTCCATTTTTCATTCAACATGCGAACACCCAACCACAGATTGTTTACTCGCGCACCATCATCACCTCCTGCCGGGAACCATATTCTAAACATGATGTTCCTATGATGTAACACACCGTACCAACAACTGGCGTTAGCGTTTGATGAATCATCTTCATTTGGAAGATCGCGTGTGTCCGCCACAATAACGGGGGCGGAAGCTATAGATCGCCAGCAGCAGGCTCGCAAACAGCTTCATTTGGAAGACACATTATAACGAAGTTATTATGTGCGAGAAGCACTATGGTCACTGTTGTGCCTGCTTCCGGTTTTTTGCATTCGTTCCAACCAGCCCGCGATTGATAAGCGCAGAAGGGCTGTCGGAAGACTTCAAAACGCAAAAAATACATAAATCATTCCGCTGACAAACGTGTCCGTGTCAATGCTGCTGATGATTACTACTGCAATCGGCACTGCATCCATAAAGCTGATAACGATTATTGGCTTTTGAACGCAATGCCAGGGTGCAGAAATGCGTATCAATCCTTAGGGTGTGCTCATCTCAATCCATTGCGCCTCAACTCTCCATGAAACACGACACTAGATCGTAATGTGACACTAGAGCACACTGTGCGCGCCCAGGGGCTATTGAATCTGCCCAGGCAGAAATGTCGACGGTGGCCGCCTGCTGCCTGACACGACATAGCGTGCTTGTTTCCTTCTGCTTCGTTAAAACACATCTTGTAACACACTTGCAACAACAAGAGGAGAAAAAAATAGAAAAATCCGGCGGCGCTCATTCGAGTGTGAGAAATGAAAGTTCATATTTCCATCGCACATATTGAATGACGGCATATTCTATGAGCGAAACGTCGTAGTAACGCGATCTTGCACCAGCCTCGGCTGGTCCGGCTCACTCCCTCGCACGATTTGCAAAATAAATAACAAATGGAACCGCCACCGAAACACGGCACGGACACGGAGAGATGATAGGACACCTTCCCAAACACGGCGACCGAATGGGATGCACCTGAACGATCACCACCAAGCGCCGTACCCGCGTTATGCGAGATGTATGATCATTGGCCGAGGTGTATGGGGAGCTACACAAGATTTGCGTTGGAGGCGGTGGATCAATATTCGAATGTCTTGCGGTTTGCCGTCGCACACCCTCGCAGGAACACACAACAGATGCTTGGTATGTTCGCGATTCTAGGGCCTTATCTATTAACAAGAAAGGATTGCAAGGGTTTTAATAAATCATCATTTTTCAAATTTAATAAATACCTTACACAACCATGAAACAAAACAGTCTAAAGTTCCTCAAAAGGCCAGCAACACCAGTCGCGAGCTAACAAGTGGTCTAGTAGTGGACCGACCGCAATTCACGCACCAGTGGCGCTTGCAAAACGGTGCGCGGCTATTCTTAGTTCGCACATAACACACCGATTGTTAGGCAGTCAAATTTAGCGTATCCTCCTCTCCTCCACCACCAGCGAACACGCGTTATCGAGGCATTATTCTCGGCTATTCTGCCCACACCAGGCACGCGCATGAAAACACCAGAAAAAGAACCCAGAAATACCCTTTCTTTTTTGGTATCCGGTGTCCACTCGTCCACGACGGTCGGGATCGGTGATAGAGCAGCATCCGCTCCGCGAGGTCCCTTCCTTATCGCCTGCATGACGTCAGAGGATCAAAGACCTAGGCCAGCACTTGTGTTCCTCTCTCATTGTTACCATCAGCTTCGCACCAACCCAAACCATTCAGCGGTTGATGCTGCCACTGATTATCTCATAATTTTCTCCAATTTCGTATGATGAAGAGATGATTCGCTCCGTTCAGCACGTCCCCGCTCTCGTCCGCACACATATGCAGCAGTAACAACGGTCCAATGCCATGGAACAGGCACGAAGCAGAACGGTGGCTCACTGGGAATGGGGAGATGATATCATCGTTTGTCCAATGGCACATGCTGACGACGCCATGGAGTAGGTAGAGGTGGATGGTGAGCTGTGCATCAAAACAAGAAGAACGCTGTGGGTCTCTTCCAGTCGATTCCACTTGTTAAGCGAAATGATCCAATCCGGTTGGGCAGACGAGCGAGCGAGCGAGCGCGCGCGAGAATGCGCGACGAAGATGATTTTTTTGTTCTTCGTTTTTTTTTTTTCGTTTCGAAAACGCTAAAACGGTCACTAAGGACGAGGTCAAGGCTGTGCGCGTGGGATGATACTAGCGCATCTCAATGCTAAACCCCGGTGACGTCCATGATCCGTTTCGGCGATGATGATCATTATTCGTGCTGATGAAGACATGCGCCGCACGGCCACTACCGTTTCAAACTGGTTCATAATTGAACGATCTAGCATAAACGCAGAAACGGGAAGTGGGAACACCATTCGCTGCGAGCTACCGGGATGGAGTAATATTTTTATTGCTGCGCGTGTACACGGAGCGTCTGCTGGAGAAGAGGGGGGTCGGTTTATGTTCCCGAACTTTTATACAACATATTCTAGGGAAACGCAATGCTATTCCAAGCGTTATAACGTTGGAGCGAGGACGTGTCCGAGTTGTAAATGAAATCGAGCGCACCAGGATTCCTGGCACCCCGTGGCGGGTAGATAATGGTTTGCACAAAACGACCTATCGCTTCCCTTGCTCTAGGCTCCAGCAAAGTCCTAAAATTGGTAAATCAAAAAATTGGGTTAGCTGGCATAAACTTGAAAAGGACGAAAAAGTGCGTAACTTAATTTACGCGAGTTCCTACAACTGAGAAGTGCGCGCTAAAGGAAGACTAGTATGAACGTATTCTTTACAGCCAAATAATGCGAACCACAACAGCAAATAAGGAAAAAAAAACATATCATAAAGCGTTGAGGCTAACGGTGCTAAAAAATCAAAGAGTGTATTGCACTTTGTCAACATGGATGACTGTGAATAAGAAAAACTTTGGGCTTGCAGAACCGAAGAACACCGATGCCAGTAATGGCGGAACACATAATCGACCTTACTTATATCACTGGATTACACATTTTATACCAGAAATTTAAATTACCTTCTAATAGTAAAATGTTTGGAAATCTTATGCTTTCAATTGTCTTTTCATGGTAAACTGTTTTGCGTTGTATTTTGTTTTTCGAGACGCATACTAGATCGGCTATCAAACTCCAGCCCTGGTTAACGTCCCTGCTATCCCGCAGGGAGTTGGATACGATACGCGCAAATCATGTTACAGCATGCTTCTAGCCTCTCCTTCCCAGCACCAGAGGCGAAGAACCGAAAACCGATAAAAGCATCACATAAACGGATCAAAACTTTTGGTCCTTCGCAATTCCCTTCAGGGCATCGGGACAAATCCTTAAGAGGACGCGCTTCTACCCTCGGCCGGAAACGGTTAACAAGGATAAGTATCCAATTGCATCAGATATCCGACAGAACACTGGAACTGGGTCAAACGCACACTCTGCAAAACCGCCGAAACAGTGGAGATGAGTCGCAAAAGGAACACGGAAGTTATTTGTAAGTGGGTTTTGCAACAACAACATCCCGCAACGAACTCTTCTTAACCAGCGCGAGAGACAACAAACGGCGTACAGGAGTGGTGACGAACTGGGAATATCTGAAAGGCAAAGCCGAGAAACACTTCGTTCCCTCGTAAAGAGTTTAGTGCGTACGAACAGTGATACGCATACCAGACGAGCCAAAGGCCCCCCAGGAATACCCTTTATCAAGCGAGCAATATAAAGCGAGCCACAGTGGGGAATGGTTTATATGAATCATTTGACGGCTTCCGGCGACCACATTGCTTCGAACCATGTTTTCCGCGAGCAACGTTATTCAAATCGATGAAGCTGATAGCGCTGCCGCTCGTTCCCGGTTTTGGGCTGAGGTTAAACCTTTAACATTACGAACCACTAGAACCCCGCCAGAGCACACCTTTGCTCATCAATTACCATTTATGAGCGTACCGGAAGGAGAGCTGGAAATAAATGAAGAAGGGCAGGGTGGCCGATGGGGTCATATAAATGCTTATCGTACCGTGGCCGGGGGCTAAAAACAACATAACTTGAGGTCACCGAGATTAGGGCCCATTATGTCACACGACCTCATTCGTATACCAGCCGCTCGCTAGGCCGCAACTGCTTTGCTGATTAGTTAATGTGAAACGTGACTATTGCCGACCATTATCCGCGGCTAAGTCATTGGAGATGTCACCACACCCTGCTAGTTGCTTCCGAATTCCAGGCGGGAACGCATAAGATATGGCGGCCTGGGGGAACATAAATGCTTCTGGAGGTGTGTACAACTCCATCACAGAAGAAGGAAATGGGACCTTCTTCATGTTAATGTAATAATCAATTTGTGTCACAAAATGAGTCCTTACCAGGTGAAACAGATTTATTCCCTTAGGACCTTAATTCAACAGCCTATATGTCCGTGCTCTTGATATGCCAGTAAATCACAGCAAACTTCTGGACGGTCTTTCTGTAGGGAAGGAAATATTAAGATATTTTCTTTTCTTTTATTCTCTCCTGGACTTCGATAACTGTCCACAATAAATCATATCTACGTGTCCTGATTTATACCAGCTGCTCACCAACTCTGTTCTCCCAAGCAGTATCTTGATCGATGGTGACGACCACCAGCGTGAACTTGGATCGATTCGTATCGCTTCACGAGGCACAAAGAATGTCAAGCAACTGGACCACAATTTGCACAACAGCTAGCCAAACGACAGCACGACCAACACAAACACACCACTGACCTGCTGCGCCATGGCGACGTGTCTTGGGCGATTTGGAGTCAAAAACAGCACCGACAGCAGCAGCAGCAATCAATAATTTCTGTCAGGTTGTGCTTAGTTTGTGTAAATTTAATGCTGATCTTTGCGTCATTGGAAGCCATCGTATATCAAAGGGGGGTGGGTGGATAGCAGATCACACGCACGCTTAGCTGTGTCTTTTCGATTCCTTCTTCTTCGCTTTGCGATTGTGAGTTCTTTTGCGAGCTCCAAAGGAATGCAAAAAACCAATACCGTCCGTCCACCGTGTGCACCGTAGTTCTTCGGCCGAAAGGGGCCGTAGGTTCACATAAACACTCCTGCGACAACAAGTATGGTCGCCAGATGCTACCACCGGCCAAATGTCACTCGGCCCAGGAGGAAGCTGGACCCGCGTAGAGACTGGTCCCACATATCGAAGAGATCCATGTCAAGACGACACGAAAATCGAAGAACAAACGTTTTATTGGCTTCTTTCGTTGCGTTTCACCACATCGGTGCCGTCACGTCCATTTTACACAATAATTTATGCAAGGACAAAGCCGAGCATCGAATTTCGGAGCATAAAACGGCATCGTACGCAGCGGCTCACGGAAATGGGTGTGCCTTGGTTGTTGGGGAAGCTCGCACGAAAGCTTAGCCGTAAAAACCGTTCCTTGTGCAGTAGTAAAGAAGCCCAACGCCGGCTTCCGAAGCCACCGGGAGCGCGATAATATCTTAAGCCGGCCAGCCGGTGGAGCAACGACAGTTCAGTGAACCGGGAATACTGGAACTGCCGAATTATCGCGCCGAACCTATACCGATTGATCTGCCATTTAATGCAAGTCGACAACTCGACTCGATGAACAAACAACCAAGTGACAGCGGGCTGCCAAAAAGGACAGTGTTGGGCCCGTTTGTGTCGCATCAATATTCATCAGCCAAGTGTCAGGGATCACAGCCTTCCTTCCCTCTGTGGCAATGGTTTTAAAGCACTGCTGTGGCTCTCTACTGGAAGGTGCCGGCATACTGGTTGACGAAGTACCCTTCCATCTACCATCCTGACAGGAGACCCTCTCCCTACTAACCGCAACTAATGGCCACGGTGGTCGTGCGAGAACTGCGAAGGCTGTAAATGAGATTAGATCGACACCAGGCACACATACACACACAAACACACACACACACCTTCTAGCATCCACGCGGACAACGTGCATCCATCTCAGCACGAATGGCACTTCGAAGACGCGAACTACTGATGGCAGTTCGGCACATTCCCGGTGCTGCTGCTGCTGCAAATAAACTCCTCGACATGCTCGCTGTCGGTGCTGGAAATGCGTAAACAAATTCCGGTCTTCCTTTTTTGCCTTTACCATCACTACAGTGCGGACACCATGGACCTACGGAGGAGGAGAACGTTCTGCACCATACTAGGAGCGAGAAAACAACGACGTCGCATCTTGAGACGTCTCAATCCCTGGGCTCGGTATTTTCGTTTGCAGTCGTACCGTACTCAGCATACGATTAACACGACACAATCGACAATGACAACCGCCTACGCGGCTGTACGCCAATGCACCCACCCTAACGCCGCACACACTGGCGTATGATTCCGTATGCTACGCACATACTGCCTCCTCTCTCGCATCCTGCTGCGCATATGTTACAGTTAAGCCTATGCTCTGGCGTGTTGTTTAGGAGGGCATTAATGGCCACTTTCTTTCTGCTCTCGGCTTCTACCACTGGTTTCTTCTTTGGGGGCGCCTTTAAGACAGCCGCAGTGTGCTGGTGGCTTTAGGTTTGGCTTCTTTGCTTGGCATTTTTAATAGTAAAAAAATCAAAATAGCAGGATGATCCCGGCCCCCGTCGTTCCTCCTGCTGTGTTTGTAGTCGAAGGAATCTCGGATCACGGAGCAGCGAGTGACCTTCCAGGAAGCCGAAAGCAACCGAAACCGAACATTTTTACGCAACTAGCGTACAGGAATTACCGGGAGAGGGGGTGCATCCTTAAAACTTTTCTCGCCTTCGTTGGGAACATTCGGGACGACAAGTTTAGCATATTTTTTTTGAATTCTCTCTCCCGCTCCTTTGCTGCTCCTAAGCCTATGGAGAGACACAGCAATGGTATTTAGCATAAACATAGAATTGTTAAATATTCTTCGCGCACACAAACCCTCGTTTGCATGAAACGTTAAACCAGGGAAGGCAGCTTTATTGTATAAATTGAATCAATTGTATTAACAAGTTTTCATGTTTCTTTTACATTTAAAAAAAAACTTCTATTCCTGCATCATTGTATCTATACTTAAACTCAACAAACGATCACATCTTCGAACTTAGACCCCTCATATACCCTACAGAGTAGGAGATTCATATTTTTCCAAGCAAAGTCAGTAATTTATGTTTATTTTGTTTAGCAGCTTCCTTCCCCCGACGGAAAACGACGAAAAAACACATTACGATGAACCATGATAGAAATACTGTCCATACTTTTCCCTCTCGTTCGTGAAGCCGGAGATGGTAACGGCGTTCATTGAACCGTGGCCAGCATTCGGTACGTGAGCACATTATCGAAGGTAGAAGAGTGCTACCTGATAGCCTCGACCGCAGCGAAACGCGATAGGATGAAGGTTATCGGAAGCATCGGAACATAGCACCGGCTAGCCTTGGTGCACCTGCTGCTACTGCTACTACAGACAGTGTTGCCCCCGGTAACCGTGCTGCACGCGACCAAAGCAGATCACTTTCCTTCGGTTCGTCACCGGCATCCGTATGCACCACCACATGGCGGCGGTGCACCTCGGCTCGGGTGCGAACGTATTTAATGAGAAAATACTTCCTGTCTGGTCTTCGACGACCGGGAAGCTCAACATGGTCCCGGATGAACGTTGAAGAAACTGAATATTAATGCACCTCACCTCAGGTGTATTCGAGTTCAATTGTCAACAATTGTATCCACGAAACTCCAGGGGCTTCCTCGCCTTCCATAAGATCGCATTTCTCCAAGACACGATATTCACCATTCGCTGATCACTTTCTCGCCATCGTCAAGTACTCCGGGAGAAACTACGGGAGAGTTTGCATATGTCCATGACTCTAGCCCGTGTCTACTTTGACGAACAGCGCACGGCGACAAGCAGAAAGGACAGATGCCACAGATGGTGAGCATGACAAACATCAGCAACAAACCAATTTGTACTACATCATAACATGCTTTCCGTATTATTGCAACCATCGCGATAGGGCAACCCGGGAACCGCCTGTCACTCCCCGGTGACAACGTGTAGCGAGCCATGTGAACGGCGACTTCGGACGCAGTAATTGAAGCTTCAACTACTGGACATTGGAATCGGTTATTGGATTTTTTTTTTCTGCACAACTCAACCATGCCAGACCAGCCATTTGTGAATGTTATCTTATCGGGCGCGACCAGAGAGGAAGGGGTTCAATCACTACTTCACCGCACGCTAGGCGGCTACAGCTGCGTTTCACTTATCGGCAACTGTGGCTGAAAGATAGCAGAACCCCGTAACGCTGATAATATGCAAGCACGAACGAACGCGCAGACAGCCGTTGGCGACATGACCGTAGTCTTGTCATGGTTTTGATAACATTCCTGTGGCTACAGCCACACGGCAGTGGATAAGGCGCCTTTAAGATTTTGATTAAAATAAGAGCCAAGAAAGCGCGGATTATCTCGGAACACCGGGAGCCATGCAGCTCCTTCTTTCATTACATTGAGAGCGCCAGAATAGTTGTTTTAATAAGGAGTCGCCCTGTAGGAAGATTACTAAGAAAGTAATGCGGCCGTGACAGTTCGACGAATCGCATAGCAAACTCCTTTTTTCATTCCAAGATTTTTTTTTATCTTTTCTTGGAATAACCAACGTGCGATATGGCGCCACGAAGTGGTGAAATGGCTGGGATAAAACCCCACACACAAGAGGTCACAGCACAGCAACTCAGAGATAAGACACGCATTGGAAGCGCGGAAGCTCGTTCGTCGCTCGTTGGTACAACTTTATGAGCACAACAGGAAGCGGAGAAACCAATAAGCATCCGCCCGTTGGGTATTCCTACACTCGCTTTCTTCTTATCGTTAGCCCTACGAAACGAAACGGCGCATACGGACACATCGCTACGATGGCGATGGCAATAACTTCTGCTCTGGAAACGGTTCTTCTCATCTACCGAAGAGGAGATGCCTCACATCACACATCCTTAAGCCTTCACACTTCGTCGTCGGCAATTCATTGCGGCCGGCAAAAAAAAACTATCAAATGAAAGCCCTAGTAAACATTGCCTGACGGAAGACTGAAAACGCTAACATATGATGGCAGCACAGGAAAGGAAGCAGAAGAAACGAATTTCTTGAAGCGAATAAGGAAAGCCAGCCCCTTTTTGCCTAACGATCCTCCAGAATGCCGACACATGACGCCTGTTCGGGGTGTCAGTCAGCGCGGCTTGCTGCCTGGCTACCCTTTTTACGGTCAGTGAGTAATTTAGATGAGGAACAGTAAGGACCCAACAAGGGTGTAGGATTGGGCTTGTCCTCGTGTGAACCTTGCAGATGGGTTTTTGGAACAATATACTTGGCGGAAGACGCATGTAAAGCAACGAAATAAATTACCGTTGGTCGAGTGGAGGTCCTGTCAAAATAGTGAGCTTTCGAATACTAGGGACGTTGCCAAACGTGGTATTCCTCCTGTTTACTTGGATGGTTTAAAAGGATACTGGACGAATTGCCGAAGAAATTGAATTTGCATTCTTGGCCAGCGATCCAGAGGGGACCGCTACATCCACAGCCAACCTGTTTACGATATTCGCCTTTCAAGCACGTAAAACTCTCGGGCTCAGGGAGGTAGTAAATGAAATTGGGTTAGTTCATCCCTCCGCCGCTGGACCACGGATAAGGACGTTAGAACGCTCGAGTGCGCCTCAGTTTCATACGAGTGCTCCTTGACCAGTCTATTATATGAGAAGGAAAGAGAGTGAAGTACTCTCTCAAATGGGCTCACAGCATGACATGCTCAGAGGGCTGTAATTTTGTTTGAAGCAGCTGCTAGTCGAGCACCATTCAATGCTTGCTTGTGTCGTGGATTTCGAAAAGTGGATCGATGTTCGTTTGATGCTAAGATACGCTTCTTTCACCGAGAATAGATGCTCTGCTGTGTTTGAAGCCTATTGTTTTGATAATGAAACCAAAAATAGCAAGAATGACCCACGGAAAGGCACGGAATGGTGCCCTCTTTGTCGTTTCGTCACCCTTCGGATTTGCCGGGAGAAACCAACAACACTTCCGATGGCTACAGTACAGCGTGATAGCGAAAAAGTTCCGTTACCATACGCCCTCCACTATCAGCAAGTTCGCAAATGAAACATAAACCAAATGCAAAAAAAAACCAAGAAGAGGAAACTGATATCAACACCGAACATGACCGTCTTATGACCTCGCGGCCGCAATGCTTTGTGTGCGCAACGCGAGCGAGAGCTGCATTCGCGTCGCGATCGAGTTGATGACTCATGCTGCGGCCGCTAATGGGATGGAACCATTTTTGCGCTGTTGCGCTCAGTGACTGTTACTGTCGATGTCGATCGTACCGGGGAACACATTTGACCGAACGACTGTGACTACGGGACTGTTGTTTATGGTAGCAGCAGCAGTAGCAGCAGCAAAAAAACACATTTTCTACATTCTCATCGCCCCCGATCTCCCCGGAGAACGGCAAACCCCCCGGGCGTATGGCCACGGCCAGGCCGGTAAACCGCTCCATTGCACGCACGCACCAAAACGGATCCCTACATACCGGATGCGGAAGGGGTAATTTAGGAGCTCGAAATGACGGCAACGACGAACGCGACATATGTGCACGCGCCGGTGTTTGTGCACATTCGAAATTCGCCTTTCGCCACCAACCGTCACCACTTTTTAGTAACGAAGAGAGAGAGAGAAAGAGCGAAGGAGTCGGAGGATTGGATAAAATTGGAATCGACCATGTTTTGTGGGGTCGACCAGACGCCAGACAATTTACTGTGTCCCGGGCGTTGTACAGATCGGTCGGTCGGGGGGTGTGACCCAGCGCAAACACTAGCAATTTTGTTGTGGCCACCCTGTTCCCCGTCGGTTGCGATGGAGAGCTCGTTGTTGAAACAATCGACGTTTGTTTGAATAATTGATTTTGGAGAAAAGTGAAGTTTCTACCTCAACAGCGATGGTGTTGAGGGGTTCCAGTACCAGACACTACTACAGCAAATTAAAGATTAAGGTTTGGTTTGAATTTGAAAAACGAACATTTTTTTACCATTCGTTGTCGGATCAGAGCCGGCCATTTTTAAGAAAATCCATGTATGCAACATAATGTTCTTGATGGATCAAACAACAATATTCCAAAACATAGACAATTACTATGGTCGGAACTAGTTAAAAGAGATTGAAAAAGATGTAAAAAATTATCTAAGCAATATTTCTTTAGTAGGTGAAAACTTTACAAACTAGAATCCTGTCAAATGCTCCAATAGAAACCTATTTTTTCCATTCAATTAAAATCTTCCAGCTGTCGATAAAAATTATAACATGGCTAGCTAACAAATCGACGAACACGTCAATCAGGTTTATAGGCGGAATCAATATAAAGCCTCTTCAATATATTTTCGAAATTCTGTAATATACGAATACCTCATACGCTGAATAAAACGATGTCAATCTGTTAGGATACAAGCATTGATAAACAATAATAGGCTTGTGTAGACCGTTTAACCATACCACGGACACAAAGCGCCTCCCTTGATTTCGACGGAGACGTAGAACACTTGTGCAAACTGTGTATAAAGTGAGTAAAAATCTGGCACAACACTTGGCTCGCAAAACGTGTTAGAATGCATTCACTTGACAGGCACCGCCGTGTGTGTGAAGTGCCCCCGAAATGGGGCTGCCTCGAACCGATAGCAATCTTTATCACGCTTTAACCATGTGACTCATCCCTTCGCGGGTTGCAAGATATCACTTCGCGGTTCGCAAACAAACACACACTGACAACGCGCGCAGCAAAATAACGCAACGACCGAGGAACGAACGAACGAACGAACGGAGTGATGAGAGTCACCACTTGTTGTTGTGTGTGGGATGAAATTCCCAAGAAGTTTGGCGCAGGTTTTGGAATACCGTGACTTCACCCCAATGGGCGCCTTCTCGGAAGCAGCACACTTCGGGGATGTATTCGATCACACAGCATCCGCAACGACCTCGTTGCAGTGTAGCGACTGTCGAACGCAATGAGTGCTTGATTAATTAATAAAACCCCATCGAGCTGGAGACCACTTTGCTTCCTTCTCACCGCTGGCCACTCCGGGCGGTGAAAGGGAAAGGGGTTTCTTAAGAGGCTTCCTTCCGTTCCACGTCGGTGGTCACATGTCACACACGCACGCACGCACGCTGGGGAGGGGAGATCGCGCTAATTTGATACAGCATCATCTCGCAAGCCACCAGCCCAGCCACAACACACATCTCGCTTTCTCACCCCAGTGCGATATGTGTGTGTCGGCTTCTCGCCGCAGCCTA
The DNA here is from genome assembly GCF_943734745.1 of Anopheles darlingi. Classification (NCBI taxonomy): domain Eukaryota; kingdom Metazoa; phylum Arthropoda; class Insecta; order Diptera; family Culicidae; genus Anopheles; species Anopheles darlingi. The sequence goes on from NC_064874.1 coordinate 63,062,556, forward strand.
GCAACGTCATTTGTGAGGCTGCTGTGTATTGATGATCGGAGCCAGGAAGTTGGGGCTTCCTGCTGCTGCTGCTACTGAGGACGATGTTTGCAAACACTTTTCCTTCGCCTTCCGGGCGCACCGAGATCACAGAGAGACCGAGACTGAGGCGCCGCCAACACATAATATTGGCTCGCCACAACAACCACATCGTTCACACACAAACGCACTGTAATTGCCACCCCCTCGGGGTGTGTGTGGTCGTCAACACTATTGCTTAATTTGTCGCCCTTCGGACACTTTGAACAATTCGAGAACGAGCAAACACAATACATCCACCAAATACACACACACACACATTTAGACAGAGATTGACATTTGAATGGGTTATTATCGGATCGCCGTGATGCATCACGTGCACGATCATCTCACTGTTGCAGTGCGCGTTACTCATTCACTCGCAAATCACACCAGCAACAACAACACTTCGGTGACGAAGCACAGATAACAGCGGACAGATCTGGCATCTATAAGATGCTCCAGCTCCGGCTGAGAATTACCTTAACAAACAAATAAACACACAACGGAGACACACGCGGAACAATAGATGGAAATGACACCGCGAGGCACACGAAAAAACAATGCTCTCTACCGATCGGCTGATGCTCAACGTTCAACGCTCAGCGAAGACGCACCGAACCAGGACGATATCTTGGACGTGCGACCGTCCGCCTTGCGCCCGGCTCTGAAAATGACGACGGAGACGACGACGACGATGTAGGCGACGGCCAAGGGCTACGGACGGCTACGACGACGACAAACAACGACAAACGCGCGCGCGGTGATGGGATCGAGCAAAACACACCGAGAGACCCCGGCGAGAGGAGAGGCAAAAGAGAATAACATCGAAAAGACGTCGAACACCCCGTCCCCCCGGGTTCAAGTAGAACCGCCGCTGTTCGGAGGGGCCCGACAAGGGGGAGCGGTCAAGAGACGATGGACGAGCGCGCGCGCACGTGGTGGCAACGACTTAAACGCAAACAGCCGCCCAGAACCAGAGAGATAGTAGCTTAGCCCACAGCACAAGCTGGCGGCTAGCAGCTGCTGCTACTGCTGCTATTGCTCCGTGGCCACGTTCCCGTTCAGTGGTGTTGGTGTACCGTAAATGCTGCGGGCGGTGGTGACGCATCATGGTTCGACGAGAGCATGACACGATGAGGAGAGCATAAGGCGAGAGATTGAAGGAGAGCGCTTAGGAAGCTTGAGAGAGGAGAAGAGAGAGAGAGAGAGGACACACAAAACGGTTGGCGATAAAGAGGCGAAGATGGAAGTCCCAGGAACAGCCACCACCCCCCTGCTGTTCGGTTCGTTGACAAAAGGAGGTCCCAAGAGTACGCACGTACACCTCGAATGTTGGACTTGTGTGTCGTGGCGCATTCTTGGCCAACGGCGCTCGCGAGCGAACGGGTTAAGTGAGTTGTTTTTGCGAAAAGAGGCGAAGAAAAAACGCCGCACGCCTTGTGTTTGTATGGGTGGAACACCCCCCCCCCCCCCCCTCCCCCCATTTACTCCCGGGCCGTTGATATCTTGCTATGTTTTGCAAAACATCCGCTTCGAGGTCGAGAGCCACTGAAACGATGCTAAAACCCCCCCGGGGGGCGGAGGATGCGGCGAGATAATGATGATATGCGTTCGCATCGCCCGTCCGTCCATCACCCCTTTTCTAGGGGTGTTCCGGTGGGTGGCTATGGGAGGCTACCGAATAGGTTGCGAGGCAGAGGGACCTTGAAAAATCTGGATCAACAAACGGAGGACGGACTACAACAAGAGGATGAGAAGGTTAATAACGCCAGAAATGAATGAAAGCATTGTGTTCTGTTTGAACATTCTTCCTAATGTAGCAGCAAAATTTCAAGAAATTGGAAGCTTCAATGATAATGAGGTGTATGTTCTGGTACTAATTGGGAGTTCCATTCTTTTCTAGATTAGATATTTCAGTGCAAATGTTAATGTTATTTCAGTTATTTGACAAACACTGTTTTGTGACAAATGTAATGAGAATGCCGGTGACCACTTGTAGCATGATAAAAGCCGTCTGCATAAGTTACCCATTGCCAATGCATTGACCTTCGATTATGAATACTTCGCTGACAAAGATTACTAGCTCCAGACTAGTCAACAGTCAGGAAGACAATCGGTACGTACCACTGAATGGCAACTCGAACCACAAATCGAACAATCGCAAAATTCCGTTTTCTTAACGGGGTTGACTGCATGCAACCATCCATGTCGCAGCAGGGCCGTTTATGGCCTTGTCATGTCTGGATTTATTACTATTTTTTGCAATTTAATTTGTAAACTACCTTGAAAGGAGACTCAAGCGAATAATACTTCTGAATAGCTATTTATTCACAAAACCATCAACTCTTCATTGCGGTTCGTACATGTCTCATACAGTCAGTGACAACAGATAGTGTAACATGGGGTAAGTATCATAAAAAGTTTAGGAAACCTTAATGTTCTCGTAAAAAGTCGAAAATCATTAACATAATACTAGTTATACAACGTTATCGAGGAGCCATGCTCTCGATATGTGGGAGATATAGTGTTAAACCTCACGATTGCGAGCGCAAAAGTATCTTTTCGATGAAACAATTCGCGCCAACCCAAATTGATAAAATTGATTGAGAACACCAGTTGTGGTAATTATTGAACTTCTGAGAGCATCCCGGATCCTTATGGTACACAGCAGCTAACTGCAAATAATCATCTTCATTTACTAACATTTGTCACAGACTGTAAGATACTCTGATGGTTTTTTTTAAACATATATAAGGACGGGCGAGCCGCACATTTAGCTCTGATGGTTGCTGATCGTTAAAGGGCTGCTAGTTCTTCAGCGCCACGAGAATTCTAAGAATAGTTTTTTTAGTGAATCCAATAGGTTAACCTTGAGACAAAGATTCGTTAAGCATTCAGAAGGACCGGCTCTCATCGACGGAATGCCGCCATACAATCCAAAATTCATTATCGCTTTTCATCGATCAACAATCCATCTGACGCAAATACACACACACACACACATTGTTCCAAAAGACACAACGTCACGTCTGCGGAACCCCGTCACCGATCCCGACGTTTTAGCTTTTAATATAATCTCGATGAGTATCCATTAGATGTATTCAACCTCACAGCATCGCTAACCAGCCAATCTCAATGGCACAATCTCATAGGAGAGCTGGTTGGAGAGCCAATCTCTACTACGTACGCTCGGTTCACACGGCATCGTCCGTCGACGTCATCGCCCACACGGTGGCTCCGGTTATACGGTGGCAAAGGAACGCCAAGAATTTATTGCGCCTTCGGTACGCTACGGTGTACTACCGCCGCGTGGTACGTCGCTTGTGTACAGCGTACGCAAGACACTAACACACCACTACTCCGATCGATCAATACATAGGAACGATCTACATAAAAGCGTACTACATCCTGCGAACCTCCCCGCAAAAACCCAAAACAAAAAGCGCCAACCGAGAATCAGCAGCATCGATCGTCCTTCCGGTCATCCGCCGGTGAAGGAACGCACGACCGATACCGTTCCTGCTGGGTTATCTGGCAAGCTCGTGCTTCTTGAGCAACGGTGCGTTAGCCTTAGCTGGCATCTAATGAATAATGAACGGTTTCATTATTGTTTTATGTTGCGTTGAAACCAAATTGTTATCATTCCAGGATGTTGCTTAATCCAGAATCCAGAGGATTGCAAACGTAATCTTAAATAAACAGAAAGTTGTATTAACATGATAGTCATTAAAGATAAAGCAGGATTTTAAATTACTTTCACATTCCGGGAGCACTGAACGAATTAAACATTACCACAACATTACCATTCCTGTAGTGCTTTAGCCACACCACATGTTTCACATCTTAATTTTTGTGCAAATTGCCACCAGGAAACACCCGACAAGACTCGTAAAGCACACCTGGGTTCAACACACACACTTTCTCTCGTATCTCTCTACCACATCTCTTTCTCTCACACCGTAGCTAAATAGTAGGATATAACAACATCAGCACGTGGCTCGAACAGTCGCCGAGAGTAGCACCGACACCGTTCCCCGTTCGATCCCAAATGTCACTCCTTCCGGGAAGGAAGCCGGAAGCGAAAAGCTTCCCCGGGAAAAAGCAACTTTTGTCCGGCGCATGCCAGTGCCGCGTCGCATCCTGGGCAAGGGTGTTGGCCTGACGCGGTTGCACCATGTGTCATGTGCCGGCTGCTATATCTAACCAGCTCCTGAGATTGTGCTCTCGTGTGATCGACCTCAACGGCGTAGCCGTAGCGTGGTAGCGCTTTGCAGGATAGCGTGAGCAGGAAAAACGAACCGAGAGCGAATTCCATCCAAGGACGTCTCTACGAAGACCAGCAGCTGGTACGGTGTCCCGTGTGGGGGGTTCAGCATGAATCAACGGATCGTTTAGAAAATGAAGATTCTTTTCTATAGCTATGTGACGAAAATGTATGTGACACATACACCATTAGCTGGAGTGAAGAACATTAAATGCTTTAAAGAGGCGCAGAAGAAGTTGCAGCATGAAAGCTCAACCCAAGAGCCAACGACTTCCTGACGAACGATTCTTACAAACTTCGAGTCCAATGAACTGCAGCACAACATGTACACTGGAACAGGAGCATTAAGAAAGGAAAAGTACAAAACGGCACACCTCGCTGCAAAAAGGAGAAAAAACCGTATGAAGCCAAGGAACGCCGGAAGGAACTTGAGCGAAACGATCCGGAAGAACATCCCCATGGAAGTGTCCGATGGTGGCGAGCCCGGGTCCCGTGTGGTGTTTGAGTGTGAGTTTCTGGCGGGTGGTGTGCATTTCACGCTGCTTTCTCGCCATTTCTCTCGCCTCTCAACTGTGGCCGCCCTTCAGGCGGGATTGGAACCGCGCCTTTGGCGGTTATTTTTATGCTAAGCAAACAGATAGAAGAGAGAGAGAGAGGAGCCGCCGAGAGCGTGGCTGAGCGAGAGTGAGAGACGGATCCTTAGAAGTAAATAAGCGGAACATAGAATCGAGAAAGCTCGTCCTTAACGTACAGATACCACCAGCGGGGTTGTTTACTTTTATGACGCTCAAGATACGTTCAGTGTTGGATGCGGCAATGGGGAATGTTGAACCGGATATAGTAAGATAAACTAAAAACCAAAAAGTACAATATATCCGTGACGGAGAATCAATTAAATTAATTTGGAATCGCACATAGGTCGCACAGTAGAAATATTGGAACACTAACCGGTAGCAATGTTATATTGTAGTGTTTGGGACATAAAAATGGGGGAAACAATCGATGCAATCCAACCGCCAATTCCATTAAAGAAAGAATCGACGACTCCACGAAGTACTGTTGGGCGTCCACAGTTAAACCAACGATACATTGACGCTGTTTTTGCCATTACGGTGCTTCCTTGTGCCGCATTTAATTTTATTACGGAACGATCACACACTACGTGGTGTGCGTCGGGAAAACTTTTCCTAATTTGACCCAGAAAACAGGCTATCGTAAACTGCAATAAAGTTAATGAGATTTCTGAGCAGCGTGGCAGTCGTTACAGCCTATCTTTTCCATTAAAAATACACGAACAGACCAGACCATGGCATGATCAGTCCTTTTTATGTGAAGTGCGAAACATTAGCCACAAAACAGGACAATACAATATAAGTTATCGTAAATTTTAATGAACATAAAATACACGTACTACATTTCAGAGACAACACACCATTGTTTTGGACAGCAATTTTGAACAAAAAGTTTGCGCAATCAATCCGCGCGTTCATGGTCCAAACATTGCAAAGGTCAAGACTAATGGACCTGCCGCAGGAAACGATAACCATCAACTATGTATACTGCATGAGCCCAAAAATCAATACATTGCCCCGGTATTTGGGGTACGGCGAAGTTCAAAACATGCACCCCGACCAGAACCGGCGTTTGACGGTTGCCAAAAACGGAAAATAAATGATGAGCACCTATCCAAGGGTAATTGTCGCTATTTCCGCCAGACAAGGACATACCGCTGTCTGCCATGGTTCGCCAGGAGCTTCGCGATAAAACCTTGAACTAGTTCTTTTGCTGGGGAGTCCCTTATGGATTGGAGTTCCGTGGAGAGAGGAAGAAGCAATCCATAAGGACTTTATCTTTTTTTCCACTTAACAATTAGACAAAGTAAGCAAACGATTTGATATAGTAAAACAGACTGATGTGCATTACCCATTGTTCTCCTATGCCGAAATGCTCGCGATGTGCACGCAATGGATTACACGAATTAATACCGTCGAGCCATTTTCGCATGCAACTGATTTCTGTAGACTGGTTTACCCCCACAAACCCGGGGATGTCCGACATACTCGCAAACGATGCGGTTGGCTAGGTGTTAAGCCCAAAAACCCCCCGGTCCGGTCGGTCGGGTTATATCCCGCTGTTCACATCATCAACACCGCGACCTACGCGCATTTATCAACAACCGTATAGGCAGGCACAAACTCAAGCAAAGGGCTGGGCCTTCATTAGCAAACAGATTCGCGTGCCAGCATGTCCGCTCCGTGGGCATAACGATGAGGATCAAAAATCACGACGATCCGAAATGAGGACGTTTTGCAGGGGGAGGCAGTGAATATCGGCCGGCACCGGCAACATGCAGCAACATATTTATAGAAGCGTGAAGACAAACCCCAAACCGAGCGGTGCGCAACGGTGCGCGGGGAACTTATAATGTCAACATTGAAAAGGACATCTCAGGTCAACTGCCCTTAGAATGTTGAAATCTGAAACCCCGTTAGCCGAGGCTCGGAACCTACTCGGAACACGCTCACAGTGTTCGTGGTCATGGTGTGGTGTTGTGCTCCAATGTTGTCCCGCACCCAGCAGATTTGCAAGACACGAAAAAGGGGCGTTCAACAGCGCGAGGCTTGCGTGATCCCGAGGAAGGTGAAAGGACATGAGGATGGTAGGGACATTAGGTTCTGCCCGGTCTGAACGGTAGTCTATCGTGGCGGAGGTTTCCAGTACACAATCGACCGGCTTATCGTGAACCATCCGCCGTTTGCTCTACGGAATCAACGAGTTCTATTGTAATAATCCGCCATATCGTTCACAGTTCGTGGTGAATCTGTAAAGGTATAAGGAATCACACAGCTTAAAGGACAATCTCGGGGTAAGCATTTGTTCTATCGGCATTTCTCGAACGAGGACTGTACTACGCTAAACGGTTATCGGCTCCATACTTTTCACTGATACTCCGATGCGTCACTTGGTGTGCCCATTTTTCACTGAGGGCCATATTCGGGGAATCGAGCGCTTCGAACGGAAAGATCAACAACGATGCCAACGATATCGCACAGAGGTCTCTTCTTCACTCACCTGTATCTCGAGCAATATTTCCTGTTTCTTCCGCCGAAGTTCTATTAGCAGCTTCTGCTGTTCTGGTGTTAGTTCTAAAACGAGAAAATAATGCAAACGAAAATCAGTACCAACAGTCACTCAGTGAAGCTACTCCACCAATGTCTATCATTACGCGTGCTGTGAGACCAAATGGCTTGATGAAATGATGCGAATGAAGGGCGGAACACACTTCGTCACCGGTAAATTGAGGCCAAAAGGGATTGAAAGGCACACACACAGACCGTACCGCGGTCAATTTCACTCTAAACGAAGTCTTTCCGTTCCGCTCACATCCAACCGGCGCGTTCGCATTTGCATTCGCTAACGATTGTCGCTCTGCTGACGGTCGGTGTGGTCCTAGAACCGTTGGCGACGTGGTGACCACGACGTTCCAAAAACGACGATAACGCAAAGAGCAGAAACATTGAACAGACTTCCCCCTCTTTCTCTTAAGGTTTGCCACCAGAAGCTCGTTCCTATTTGGCTACCCCTCCAGACTCCCGTTAATCAACCGATCGATCGATCGATGCCCCGCGGAGGCGAAGCGAAGGGTAGCTGGAATGATCGATGGATCGTGGGAGAGTGGAACGCGGGGAGCATTACAATTCTATTTTCGGAGGGCATGAGGAACGTGCGTACGCGCTTGTCGACCGGATCTGGGAGTTGGGGTCGACTTCTTGCCCACTTCCCAGGGAACTCGGGAGCGTGGGCCGCCAATGTAAACACCGAGAATGTATACGTTGGCCAGTGCAACATAACGGAAGCGAAGGTGTATGCTCCGGCCGGTGTGTCGACCGAGACACACAGATCGATCCACTTGAAAGTGTCCGGATAAATGGTGATGAATGTGGTGCGTCTGATGGCCATCAGGGCTCCATCGGGGACATTAAGCAAATGAAGATAATAACGGGTGATGGTTGCCCGCGTAACAGTCGTGTCGGGGTTGGCCAATTGCGCTTTGCTAATTATGGGGGTGCCTTATGACGACACACGCCGTGGCCCACGACGCGACGCTCGAAGCGAATTTGGAACGGGGCGAGGGTAACGAGAAGCAGCGGAAACGAACGGAGCGGGTGCCGCCGCCACCGCGCCGTAGGGCAAAACGAGGTCGCCGTGGTGTACGTACCTGGCAGTGGGAAATTTTCCGTATGCTGCGAAATGTTGGACATCGTGGCGTACGAGCTCTCCATTGTGTTGACCATAGTTTATGCTGTTCGGTGGCCGCTTCGCTTGGCCTTACCTCACCACCGGTGAATCACCACCACTAAATCCCCCGTTTTCTGAATCACGGTTTAGTGTTCACATCTGGGAGAACACGAAAAACGTACGGACAAACTTGGGGAAATTCACGGACGCGCGAAGAAGGGCGGAAGACGCCAGCCAGCAGTGGCCTGGGTTTCTGGGTTCTGGAGGGGCTTCTTGATCACTTTTGCTCGGTTTCACGAACGGCACGAACGCGGAAGGAAACACGGGCACAATTTTCTTCACATTCCGATACAGCTAATCAACAAAAGGAATCCAAGTTTTCCCGTGGGCTTTTTCTATCTTTCGTTTGTTTTATTGTTGGGTTTTCCTCGAGCGTTTGGCTATCTGAAGCGCGCCAGAGTCCTTACCAGCTCTGGCACTCGATCCTATCATTCATTATTGTTATCTTATCACAAAATTCACGAAAAAGTACCAAAAATGTTAAGAATTTCCCACTTTTTAAAGAGAACTCGGAACTCGGAACGATTTTCGAACCGGAGACCAAAACAACGAACAATAAAAGCAAGAGCAAGCGGGAAGAAGAAAATAAAGCGCACACTTACGCCTTTCTCACACACACCTCTACACATCTCGTGTACGTACACGCTGCTCGGGATGTCGGATTATAGCAAAGGGCTAGTTTCACGCCCCCGGATTTTCAATTTTTGTACTCCGACCATTGTGGTTTTTTGTAAAATTTGTGCATTTTTCAATTTAATTTTCTCTCCTTTTTTAGTGCTTTATCAACCGGGAAAATAGGGAGTATTTGCATAAAAAAAACGAATTATTTGAATGAGCTGTCTGCTTCTATCAAGCGTGATAGAAACACCGAACTCCGGCGGGGCAACACTGCTGTCCCTCAAAAATTTTGAACGAAAACGGTGCAGGCAAAAAAATGGAGTTTTTCAAAACTATCCAACAGGTTGCTTTATGGTTGCCGTTTTTTCCCTTTTCATGGACCTACTCTCTCTCAAATTATTGTTTCGTTTCTCTATCCGAGTAAACCAGTATCCAAAAGTGAAAACAATTAAAGCCTCCCCGTTTCAGCAGGCCGGTACGGCAATGTGTTTTGTGCTTGCTGTGGTTAAAATGAGCATAACATGGATTTATTCCTCTAGTATCAACCCCATCCAAGAGTACCTGTTTAGTTTTCTGGCGTTCCGTGGACTCGTATGCTGAAGCGTTAACATAAAAGGAAAATTTGGTTTAATTTTTTTGCGATCGACAGTCCAAAAGGCTTTCTCCTTACCGATAAATGCAGGTATACTCTTTGCCGTGGTTCGAAAGAATGTTCACGCGCACGTAACGAACACTCTGCTTTACAGAATTCTGGCGAAGCTGAAAGGTTTCCAAGAAATCGTGCTCGTATTCAAACCGAAAGTTCCCGTACCAAGTGTCGGTCTTAGGATCCGAAGGATCATTGGTTCCCTTTTCATGAAAGAAGATTAATACAAGTATGAATTGTCGTTTTCCTTTAAAATGAATCCCAAACGATACTTACCCAAACCTCAAACTCGTTCATTGCGCTGTACGTCTGGGATCGCGGATAGGCGTGTCGAGGAAAATGCTCAATCGTTATCGAATGCAGCCAGATCCTGCTCATCAATCGTATCACCACTGATCCTTTGCTCCCTAGAATGGCGTAGCACGTTCCACAGTTCTGAAATAAGCCAGAACTTGGTAATAATTGTGCCAGCGATCACTGATTGATTAAAGTACCTGCAGGATGCATTGCTTCTGGTTATCGGAGAACGATGGCAGCATATTTTGGAATTTTTGCATTAGCGTATCGTTTGCTCCCGGTATGTGGCTCGAAACGGATATTACTTCCCCGCCAAACCGATGGGCCGCATAATCAGTTGGACCGAATTGGTCAAAATTGAGCTTCTCCAGCATGGCGAGTCTTTCATTCAGCAGCGCTACTTCACGAGTGTTTTGTAACTTTGAAACAATCGCAAGTTCCTTACTTTCCGTTTCCGCAGAAGACCACTTGCGACCACCGACTTCCGTTGTCCAAGGCTGAAACACCGTTCTAAAAAGTGCAACAAAAATGAACGCCGACAGCGTCGTCACAAAAATCACTTGAAGGCTGGAATAAAGTGAAGCCATTTCTTAAAATATCTCTTGTGCAACTCTCACACGACAATGGCTTGTTTCACAGGTGTACTTGGATGGCGAGAATCAACCAAAAAATTGTTTGCTAGATAGAGAGATTTTGTTCAAAATTTTTGAGGAACAGCAGTGTTGCCCCGCCGTAAATCGGTGCTTCTTGATAGAAGCTGGCAGCACTGACATCATTTAAAAAAAATCGTTTTTTGTGCGAATACTCACTGTTTTCAAGGAGATAAACCTGGTTGATAAAGAACTCAAAAAGAAGAGAAAATTCATTTAAAAAATGCAACAAATTTTAGAAAATACGACGATGGTCAGAGTACCAAAATTGAAAATCCTGGTCCGTGAAACAGGCCCTTTGCTATAATCCGACATCCCGAGCAGCGTGTACGTACACGAGGTGTGTAGAGGTGTGTGTGAGAAAGGCGTATGTGTGCGCTTTATTTTCTTCTTCCCGCTTGCTCTTGCTTTTATTGTTCGTTGTTTTGGTCTCCGGTTCGAAAATCGTTCCGAGTTGCGAGTTCTCTTTAAAAAGTGGGAAATTCTTAACTTTTTCGGCCTTTTTCGTGCGTGTTTGAACAATTTCGAGTCATTTGCAACTCCCGTCGTCGTTCTCGTTCGAAGCGTTCTAGGCCTTCCGGACCAAGAAGCGAAAAAGTGCGACGAAGAAAGAACAACAATAAATTCCGTCGCGATAAATTCGTTCACGGTTTGCCAGAATCCTACGGCACGAGAGGAATTGATTTACGCACAAGCGGACGGTCAAACGAGTCCAGAGTTTAGGTGTAAAGTCAGTGGGTCAGGGGCGGCCTGCGGTTACGGAAAATACGCAAAAAGACGGAACCTGCCATGTGCCGCTTCACGGATCCTGTTCCGGAATTGTAATTATTTCTACGTCGTCGTTAAGCATCGGGAATTCCGCACGAGCGTGCGATCGTGGACAGAAAATCACCCTTTCAACCCACCCCTGGGTGGGAGGCGCATCGGAAGCATGTGAAACGGTTGCAGGTGGTGTTTATGTTTAGAATAAACAATATTACATCACACTACGGTGGCCGCCGCAAAGGCCAAGAGGTCGCATTCCGTAACTAGCGTCCGCCGCGAACCGCAAAGGATTTTACGCTAGTGCTTTCGGCGATGGACAGCAACAAGAACGAGGACTACACTACGACCAGCGGCACCACTATCGGCAACAATAGCAGTAGCGGCAACAACGGGGGACATTTCGCCGGCGGTGGTAATCCGGCTGGCGTCGATGCAGGTTGCATTGTCGTGAAAGCGGTATCCGCTGCCAAATATCAGAACCATTTCAACAACAACAATCTGATCGAGCAGGAAAACCTGATGCCGCCGGTGAACGATAATAGAATGCTACGAAACGAGCACGAAGCGGCGAACGGTGTTACGGTAGAAGTTCCGATCAAAGATAAAGTGTTTAGCGAAAATGGTAAACCATTTAGGGGCACAATTTGCTTGCTAAATTGATTATATTCAACCACAGATCCTGGTAGATAATAATTCATGGTTCGCGTTTTATCCCATTGCAGGTTCGACACGAAGTAGCTCTCTGTTTGCGCAATTAACACCGACAACTGCACCATCGGCATGCCGTAGCAACGGCGAGGAACAGTTGCTCATCAACCACACAGCAAGCGTGGAATGCCTTACGAATAGCTTTAGCGGAACAACCAACGGTGTATCGAGTGCGTACATCCGGACACCGAATGGCGTGGCCGTCAATGGTGACAATCCTACCGAGGAACCACAGGCACAGCTCGTTAACGTGGCCAATGCAAAACCGGATGAGGGGGCAGCGCCTGTGCCGGATGAGGGTGACTTTTCCGACAACAATTCGATCGGCAACCTGTCGTACATCAGCGAAAACGGGTTGGTAGAGGAAATCATTCTTCTGCCGAACAATGCCTACTCGGACGATGACAATGGATCCACCTCGGATGACTGCATCTATGCATATCGTGGCGGTGAACCGGGCGGAATAGCGGGCCAACTGCTGGAACTACGCGGTGATCAACCGCCCGACGACGAAACTGACTTTCTCGAGATGGACTTCGATCCGGAGCCGAGCTCGGAGATGGAAAATTTCGATAGCCACCGCGAAGCGACGCTGGGTGATGATGATGGCAATGGTGGGGCCTTTGCACTTGGCCGCTCGGGAGAAATTAACGCTACCGTGGATCGTGCCGTAAGGAACGGATCTCGGGAGTCCTCGCTAGTATCGTCGCCCCATCAGCGACTGGAATCGGAACCGAAAGAATCACACAATCAATCCCCGGACAAACAGGAGCACAGTGAAAACGATTCAGAAGACTATCCAGATGGCAGCTTGCTACCGTCACCGACAGGAGGGATGGCAGTTTTGTCCCACTTTCCGGCGGTGGCAGAGCCTTCCCTATCGGAGGAGCATTCAACCAAACACGAAGGACAGGAATCAGTGAAAGCAACGGCCAGTGAAGAAAAGCGCCACACGGAAAGTCCCCTGGAGCGAATACAAGATCACCAAACCGGTGCCATTCCGAAGAACGTTCCGACGCACTACGTTGCTGCCTCCCCAATCAATCTGGAATGTCCGGCACCAACACGTGGTTCCTCGAATTCTAAGAATCTAAAGCTTGATCTAAACTTGTGCGGTACTAGGTCCACATATCCGTACTATGACCAACGAGCTTACGTCGATTACATACTTCCTACGGAACAGCATCGTCCGATGCCTATCGGTGGAGGGGAGGAAGAGGAGGAAAACAGTTGCTTGGATTGTGCCGAGCAGCAGTTCCTAATGGCTACCAAGCAGGATCACACACTACAGCGCCAGTGCAGAGTTTGCTCAGCGAAAGGACGCCGAGCTCGACAGTCGAATGCCTCGAAATCCAGTGGCCGAGGTACGGATGGTCGACAGTTGCCCGAGTTTTACGGATTCAATGATACCGGGCAGCATCACTACGATGAGCCGGTATCGGTATGTGGTGGCGATGAGTCCGTGGAGGAAATGTTGCTGAACATGCGGGCAGAACAGCTAGCATTTGAAGCTCTGAACAAAGTGAATGCCCTGAAGGAAACGCCACCCAGTAGCGGTCATTCGCAGAGTGAGGAGAGCCTTTTCCGGACTGTACGTTCTACTGCTGCGAGTAGCGCACTATCGGTGGCACAACCCACATCCAGCAACCAACCGGACCAAGAAGTGCCCCTTGATTACTTCCAAGGAGTAAGTACACCAGACCACCAGAGTTCCGCAAGCTTGTATTAATTGATTCTCTTTATTCTAGGGCTGTCCTGAGCACACGGTAACCATCTACACGATTAACTGTGGTGAGCTGACAATAATCGAGGCTTTGGTAAGTTCGGAAACGGGTTTCGAATGGATCACAAAACTAAAACCAAAACCTCTTCGCGAAAACATATACAGACACGCATCGGGGTTGCTCCTAACTTGGATGTACTGCGGCAGTACTTCAATGAACAGTACGAGGTGGACACATCAAAGATGAACATCCCGAAGTACTTGTTGCACATGTCGAAGCGTGATTGTAACTATAAGAAACTGATCGAGGCCATCAAATCCTGCTGTGATGATGAAACGTTAGACGTTCAATACTACCCGGTATGCATTCAAGCGAGAGCTACAAGCTCTCAATTACTTACTAGCAGTTAGCTGACACTGTACTTTAATCCTTCGTTCATAGCTGGACCCCTTTTCCGATACGCCAGAGATTGTACAGATCAGTTCGTGCGAGATCGCGAAACGATGGACCGCAAACACCAACCTGCGACAGTTGATACATTTCAAGCACAAACACTTTCACACGCTCAACGTCCTCGGTAAGGATAAACATCAAAACCGTAGCGAGCGGAACGTGGAAGTCAAACAAATTTCTTTCCGTTTACAGGTAAAATCGTTAACATACTGCGGCAACCGTCACGCGGTAGGCATACCAATCACATGGTCAGCATCCCGCAGTACTACAAAAGTGGTTCCATCACCATCACCCGAATAGACTCCTGAGGACGGCTGCTGCTACCGGCTGTCAGTCCAAGATCATCACCCTCATCGATAGGACTCCCTTTCCCAGTACTGTTATCTCAGTGAGCTTGACCTTATAGCTGTTATCCTTTCTTCCTCCACATACAAACAGACACAACCCGTGAACACACATTACGCCTAATGCATAGTGCGCTTATTGGCGTAAGCTATGTTTTATTGTTCGCCCGTTACGCTTACTGATCATATTGCATATTCTTTCTGGCGCACCGCCGGGCTACAATCGTCCCTTGTTCAAATGGATTCTCTGTAAATATTAGGTAGCGTCTTATTTATTCTACGGTACGCGCGGGTTCGTGGCGACACACAGCAGTGCGCGCCGTTTTATCAGGAGCTGCAACTTATTTGGTCAGCAAGACTACACATACCTTTTGGTTTAAGGTGCGAATTTTGCCATAGAATTGAGGGAAATTCAAATGACAAAAAAAGATGAACACAGAATAGGAAAACTATGGGATTTGTTTGGCTTTTTGGCAGCAGCGGCTGGCCATCGATTTGTTCGTTTTCATTTTAATTTCTTTAGGACTCCGATCCCAAATACCAAATTAATAGGTTAACGAAATTGTATTTGCTAAGATTCTACCGATACCACGGTGGTGTGGGAGTGGCATCAATGATACTCTTTATCAGAAAAATACCTAACACACAGCGTTGCTTGATAGCTACCACCCGCTCGACATTTTATACTCCTCCACCGTCCGCCCAAAACTGCATCCGGCTGCATATCTTGGCTAACGGAAACGGAAAAGATATCCAGAAAAAACGAAAAAAAAAGAACGCGCGGAAGAACTTATGGAAACAATAAAACGTGAAAGGTTTTGATTACCGTATTATATACATTCGTATACACGTAAGCGAAGCACCTTGCGGGCCACGTTGCGGTATCTGGCACGGGCTGTCGGATCGAGAAAGAGAGAAAGAGAGAGCGGGGAACCCAGGGCTGGGTTGACGGACACAATTTTTACACCAACTCGATGGCCTTCACCACTTCCCCACGTGTACGATCAATTTCTGTACGTTCGGTGCCGGGGATGCCACCACGCAGCGCACTAGCACGCAGCAACAATTCGAAGACCAATATCGAACAGAAATAAACAAACAGTATAACCGAAAATGAATGCGTCTTTTGTGTAGTACGTTTAGCTTTAGTATCTGAAAGTAGTAGAAAAAATTATGGGCTTATTAAAATCATTCGTTTTACTCAACTACGATTTTTTCCTGTACTTTCAGACCATACTTTTCATAATAGCATTTCAACTAAGCCTTTCAAACGGTATGCACGATCGAGAATGCTTAGCTTACTATGTGAAGCGAAAACCACTTTGAATGTGAACTACAATTGGTAAGAGAAGTTCTTTGTCGTCCAGCTAGTATACATTCAGCCCATTATTATTATCCATCCCAGAACCCAATGCCCTTTGCTGAGTGAGCAATCGAGCCTCTCCAAGCCTCGTAGTCCTTTATCGACCGTTGGATGTGGAAGTCATGGATAATTGATCTTGTGTTGTGGGTAAAAAAAATCAGAAGCAAAATAAAAGCGAAAAAAAATCGTTCCTCAAATTTCTGTTACCGCTCGCTAAGCCGTACGATGGTAACAAAGAAAACATCTGTGGATAATTCGGGCTTGGAAACCGCGCTTTTCGAAGCTGCTGGTGCCAGCGAGTCTCGGCGTCCATCGGATACACCTTCCGTTCTTGCAAGGCATAACATCACCTTAGGAGAAATCATCGGAAATGGGGCGTTCTCGTGTGTAAAGGTTTGTGCTAGTGTAAAGGGTTTGTCCAAAGGGTCCCAGAACGTGTTGTAAAACCCAGTAATTCCCCCGTTTTGTTCCACAGAAAGGTCGAGCACTAGGGTACAAGGATGTGGCGGTTAAAATTATCTCCAAAAATGCGGCCACGCAGAATGTGCTGGTCAAGTTTATGCCGCGTGAGTTAGGAATTATCAAAATGTTGCGGCACAAAAATATCATCATATACTACGAGTACATCGAGACGAACATGCGGTAAGTAGTGATCTTTTGGGCCGGTTGTCAAGGACATCAAACCATTCAAACGCTTCCTGGATTTACTCTCGCTAGGTATTACATCGTAATGCAGTACGCAGAAAACGGATCGTTGCTGGAGCTGCTGAAGAAGGAGATCAAGCTCGATGAGGGCCGTGCTTGGAGGTATTTCCATCAGCTGATCAGTGCGGTCAAGTACATCCATTCCATTGGCATCGTGCACCGGGACATCAAGTGCGAAAACATTGTGTTTGATGCACGTGACAGGCTGAAGTTGATCGATTTCGGATTTGCCTGCCATGTGAACACGAAGGCCGATGGAAGCGTGGAAATGATGATGCCAACGATGTCGAAGACATTTTGCGGTAGCCACGCTTACGCCAGTCCGGAAATTTTACGTTTCGCACCGTACGATCCGGTGCCGTCGGACGTTTGGGCGTGCGGAGTTGTTCTTTTCTCGATGGTATGCGGAAAGCTGCCCTTTACTAATGCCAAGGTGGTATCAGTGTTGCTTAAGGTTTGTAGTTGATGCCGTATTCTGTTGCTACCTCACAGTATATTAATGTAACCCTTTGCCATCATTGCAGATCATGAGCGAGGGTCCCAGGTATCCAAAGGAGGTGAACGTGAGCGATAAATTAAAATGTTTGCTGGACGAAATTTTCAAACCTGTCGAAGCGCGTATAACAGTGGCCGGAATTCGGAAAAGCAATTGGTTCCGGACCGTACCGGTCACAGCTACGAACGACTCCGTAAAGACCGTAGAAAACGCTGCTTCACGAAAGGAGCACATTGACCAATTGCCGGAGAAACGTTTCAAACTAGACAATCATGTAAAGCGTCTCTTTTGACATGTGTCCCAAATTTGGTTTGAGGGATTAAACTCCCTCAAATGAAAAATAATAATTAAAATAGTATTGATCATAGAATTTACCTCGCTATCGTCGTGATAGAGATGATAAAATTCAAAATTGAATAACCGTTAGAACGATTCCTTTCCTGCTGGATCATCGTTACGTTGATCAGTGATGGACACTCAACGGGCAAATCGTCCTTGAACGTGTCATTGAAACTACAATGCAACCGGCGCAATAAACTGCACTGAAGAATCCCATCCGACCCATTCGTCTTTGCTAGTCAATTTCGCCCCGGTGATTTACCGTCGACAATATGGAGCATAAGTACTTTGTGCAGTACATTTTCGATCGCCAAGAGCACAAAAAAGTGTAAAAGCGATTGAGGTCGGCCCGACGGTATAAAGGACGCACCGTGTGGACGGATGGACGGGTTCGTGTGATTGTAAATCTTGTCTCTGCTAGGTCGACCCATCCCGTGGCCCCAGTTTCGACTCGTGTTGTGCGGTGGTACTGAATGCGAAAAACGAATGTTGTTCGCTTGCAGTGGGTTGGAGGTTTTCTTTTTGCATTATTGAAGCTGTTGCTCCGAGGTGTGATAACCATTGTCACTGAATGTGTATGGCAGCTGTATGGCGTACCGATTTGCGCAGCATGTTATGTGGTTGCATGGAACGTATTAACGTGAAGTTGTGTAATAAAATTTTAAAGAAATGCATGTAGAATTTTCCTTTTATTTGATCACTTTAGCTACGAGAGAACTGTATAAAAATCAACCTTAAAGAAAATATAAAACTGTTGTAGTACTTCAACCATCCAGCGCAAGTGCGTTCCTGGGGTTTTAGACGCAATTCACTTGTTCGGAAGCAGATCAATCGGTAAATATTCCGCCTCATAAATCTCGTAATTATGGAACGTTACACGCCATTCATTGGCTGCCACGCATCCGCCCTAACAGCATTAACGAAGCCTCGGAGTTCGTAGCAGCAACGCTGGTGTGCTGCTCGATCGCTCCCGAATCCTCGATCCAGCAAACCGGTGGTACCAGCATTCCGCCCTACAGCGATCCGTACGTTCCGGCTTAAGTAAACACGGTTTTCAAACAGTATTTAATTAAGTATAGCACTTAGCACTTCCCGCCATCCTCGGGTAAATACACAATATTGAGCCATGGGGCGGCAGCAGCAGCGGCACCGAGAGCGGAGGTGAGTGATGAAACACGGAGAAAAATCTATCTCCACTGCATCCGACCCCAAATCCGGCCATCGTCGCTGGGTTGCGTTTCGTTGAGCGATACCTTTGCATTTGAATCCATTTTCTTCCATGCTCCAGAGGTCAATCCGAAGCGGAGTGGAAAACACTTTCCGTTAAGCCGTGACCGTGCAACAGGCACCAGAGACGATCCGCAGGGCCTGGGCGACGACGACGACGATGGCGACGGCAGCGAAGTGTAAACATTGCTGGTGCGAGCCTATTAATGACTGCCGTGGGTCACGGTTTCTAGCTGCCGGATCGTTTTTGGCCCCACTCTGCTCTGCGCTCTGCAAACGAAAACATCAATCGCCACGAGGATGAATTTATTTTCCCTGCAACTTGGGGGCCAGCAGAAAACCGGGAGTATATCTGTCGGGGAACTGGTCGATCGCTAGCTCTAGCCGGCAGCTTCGGCTACCGGTTGGTTAACAAATTATCACGTCGACACCACGGAGTGTAGAGGAAAAAATTTACGATATTATAATGAGTTCCACGAAGATCCATGCCGCCATTGCGGGGAGTCCGGAGCGCTTCCGATGCTGAGCTGTCTTGTTCCAGGTTTTTGGGACGTCAGGAAAAGACCGACACGACGGTCAATACACTTATTTTAATGGAAGCTCTTGTTTAATGAGTCAAACTATCGTTATGCCATCCGTAAAACGTTTGCCATTTGTAATGCTCCGTCATTTGAAGCATTTTTGAGTTGCGTTGGGCCCAAAACGGCGACTTCCGTTTAGTGCTGCAGGACCAGACGATTTCCCACAGACACTGGCCCACTGGTTAATGGTCCGTAGTGTTTACGGACATTCGGTCGGCTTCGGTGCGATTCGATGCGGGGCCATGTAATCACACGCCTGCCTAACTTCTGGACTTTGTCGAGTTGTTCAAATTATCCAAATATCTCCATTAGCGAGTTGCTTACGCATGGTGATGTTGTCGTCCTCCCAAACAGAAATGGGGACGTATTAATTGAAAACCATACACGTTTTTGGTTCTCCCAAACTGTTCAATAGCTTGCGACATGCTTCGTGAACAAATATGAACACGAGGTTTTGAAAGGGATTTTATGAAAGCGTAATTTATCTGATTTATGCTGAACCCACCTCTTCACCGTCGGTCTGGCTTTGAAAGGATTATCCATAAATTACGTTACGCAGGTTTAAGCACCCGGGCTTGCTCAACACAGCAACAACAACCGTAGAGCACCGCTCAATGAACTGCCACCGTTGGTATTTCAAACAAATTACAAACAAATAAGCTCGCAAGCCGAAATCGTTTTATGAATTTACAGTTCCAGAGCTATAATTCCTGTGCTTCCTTCCATTCCCCGCGAAGAAAATATCTCCATAAACAGGCACTCAGAGGCGGCACTCCTGGTTGGCCGCGGCCAACCGGCACCGCCGCCTGAACAGGCGGAACCCTTGGCTCCCTTTTGGGCCATATATTTTGATTTCTAGCTTCCCCGGTATCCCGGGTAGCCCGGCAAGCAACGCGGGTGGCGATGATCGAAGGGAGAAAATGTAAAAATGCGACTCGCCACTCGACTCAGTGGTAACCGGCGGTCGCCACCAAGGAGCGAAACACTGAGAAAAACCCATAAAGAAACCGCCATCAATAAATTTAAACTGTTTAAAAACCTTCCAGAGAGCGGTGCACAGATGTTTACGACTTCTTCTTGTTCTATCATCTTCTTTCCTGTACAAGCCTTCCGGAGAGGGTGGCTTCTTGTGCTGTTACGGGACAGCGAGCCAACAGTTTGGTTTGGGTAAGACATCGATGCGTGTGGGGCGCGTACACCACGGAATAATCTGTCCAACCAGACTCGATTGTGGCTTTTGCGGTCGGTTATCCACGCTGGTCACTAGAGTGTCCGTGCTTGGATGGTTTTGGTGGTTAAAATGTCCCCATAGGAGTCATTTCGACGCATGAAAAATGTGCCAGACTGTAGATTGCTTGTTAGTACCGTCTTTGATAATTATTTTTTCTCGAGTAGTTCCATGATGTTATCAATAAGATAGCAATGGTATGAAGGATAGAAGACCAATCGAACAAGAATCGAATAACGAGTCAGCTCATACAAAAAAAATCACGAAGACTATATTCCGATCAAGTAGGATTATCTTGAGATAAAGTTCAACATGAAGAGACTCAATTGTAGCATTTTATTAAATATAGGACCGATTTCAAAGGCATCTTGCAGTATCAAAATTCCTATACAATTAATATTAATTTTTCAAGGTATAATTCAAGGTATTTTATAGTTCTTTCAGCGTATGTACATTTGAACTGTTTATATAAAAAAGTGGAGCAACCTGTAATGGAGAATGGTTATACTCATCCATAATTAATTAGCCATGTGGTACGGCACGAGATACTTACCATAACCGTGCGCTCAACAGTTCCACCATGATGACCACAAATAGCCTTGGAATGCAATCCATCTTCGCCCAGGTTTGGCGTTTGCGAAATCCACACTCGCCACCATTCGAATGTTGCTTCACACAGTGATTCGGTATATAACATCCCCTCCGAATAGAACTGGTCGAACATTCTTATTTCACCTTCAGCGGACAAGGTGTTAGCGCCAGTGTGTGCACCAGCTACTCAACAATGAAGTCAAGTGTGTGGTTTCCGTTAATTTTTGCTGCAATATCTGCTGGTGCCAGTGATGAAAGTACGGAAAAAGCGATCACTGCCAATAGCCTGGCAGATGAAATTACCGGGTTTACCTTAGAGATGCTGTTGGCCAAGCTGGACTGTATGCAGCACAAGTTTCTGGAGCTGCAGATCGAACTGCACGAGCATCGCGAGGAAGTGGCCCAAAATCGGGCAACTCAGGAGAAAACCATGGCCGATTTCCTGTGGGCTATGCATCGGCTCGAGTGTGACATTGGGCGCAACGTAACCGTGCTTCAGGATCAATCGCGACAGATCCTGGCCCAGCAAACGGCGTGTGCTAACCATGAACAGTTTCGAGAAAAACTGTTCGAATTTATACCGAAGCAGAACCATTCCTATCATCGAGTGTCAGGTTGTGCTGCGTCAGTATTGAAGCCAAATCATGCGACCTTTTCGTCGTGCAGAGAGGTGCCATCGAATGTCTCGGGATCTTATCTTATCCGTGCCAACAACGAAAGTGAACCATTCAGGGCGTACTGTGAACAGCAAGCATTCGACGGAGGTTGGTTGGTGGTGCAGCATCGATTCGATGGATCATTGGACTTTTTCCGCTACTGGTCCGAGTATCGAAATGGCTTTGGGGATGTTGAGAAAGAGTTTTGGCTCGGTCTGGAGAAGCTTCATCAACTCACGACGGAGCGTCCACATGAGTTGATTGTTGAGATTAAGGATTTTAGTGGCAATTATGCGTATGCTCGGTATGACGCCTTCGAGATTGGTAGTGAAAGTGAGCAGTATAGCCTCAAAAGGCTGGGAGCGTACAGTGGATCCGCTGGCGATTCCCTTGTGTATCACAAGGGAAGTCCTTTCTCAACGAAGGATCGAGAGAATAATTCCCACAATTGTGCAACCACGTACAATGGCGGCTGGTGGTATAAGCAATGCCATGAAGTAAATCTAAACGGACGCTATGAGAACGCTGATGATACTAAAGCAATGAATTGGTTTCATTTTCAAAAAAATCGTATAGGAATGAGTTATTCGAGAATGATGATTCGTCCACTGAAATAGGGTCATAATGGACCCCACTACCTCTTAAACTTGGTACCAGTTTAATTTGGAATAAAATGTATGTTTAATGTAACAATTTAATATGTTTTCCTAACGAAAACAAAAGAATGTCGTGAGTAATTAAATTGACTTCAAAAAAACACAAGAAAGCGTGTGTGTACCAAGGGCATCGACTGTTGAACACGCTTGAGATAGTAAACCACATCGAATGTGATGATTGAGTTGAACATGGTAAACAATCAAAAGAGTCGTAGGACATGATATGGTAAGAGTAATACGCACGCTGGCCACCAATTTCAACGTACAGAGATGCTGTAAGTTATCTTTATGGTTTGTGGTTACTGTAACCACAATGACGATATGGTTGACATTGACACGACACGAGCATTTTGCGCCCATTGCCGATGTATGTTGAGCAGATTTCTTTGAAATATAAATGAGCATTTGCTGACAGAACGAACTAAAAGTTTTTAGTAGACACTCCGAAAGGCGTTACATCTTTGCTCCGCCTAAAAGGCGTTCCATCTTGCATCAATGAAGACAATACTTTGGTTTGTTCTCTGTTGTTGTGCCTTATCGGCGAGGGCAAGTAATCAAAATACGATCCCCGGTACTACACCATTATCAGACGAAATCTCTGGGTTCAGTTTGGAGTTGCTGCTAACTAAGCTAGACTACATCCAGCATATGCAAGAAAAGTTGCATGATAAGTTGTTTGCAGCCGTTGGTAAACTTGAGAGTGAAATTGGACGTAATTTCAGCAAGCTACAAGAACGATCGTCGCAACAAGGAACGTGCGTTAACCATGGCGTCATTGGCATACCGGAAATACCGAAACATAATACTACCGCATCAACAACGGAACAGATCGCTGGCCTTGCTTATTCGTCGTGCAGAGAGGTGCCATCGAATGTTTCAGGATCATATCTCATCCGTGTTAACAACGAAAGTGAACCATTCAGGGCGTACTGCGAACAGCAAGCATTCGACGGAGGTTGGCTGGTGGTGCAGCATCGATTCGATGGATCACTGGAGTTTTTCCGCTACTGGTCCGAGTATCGAAATGGTTTCGGGGATGTTGAGAAAGAGTTTTGGCTCGGCCTGGAGAAGCTTCATCAACTCACGACGGAGCGTCCACATGAGTTGATTATTGAAATTAAGGACTTTCGTGACTATTATGCTTATGTCCGCCATAACTCGTTCGCCGTTGGCAGTGAAAGTGAGAAGTATAGACTCAAAGCACTGGGAGCGTCCAGTGGAACAGCTGGAGATGCGCTGGCCTATGGCTTGGGAATGCAGTTCTCAACGCAGGATCGGGACAATGACCGATGTAACGTTAATTGCGCTGCTGTTTACAAGGGTGCTTGGTGGTACAACACGGGTCCTTACTCAAATTTGAACGGATTGTACATGAATTCCAGCGATGGTAGAGCGATGGTATGGTATACCCTTACAAGGACCTACATCGGAATGAGTTATTCGCGTATGATGATTCGCCCTTTGAAGTAGCAAAGCAGTTTTGATTCGCATACGAAGGTTCTGTTTATATCAACACGATACATGATTTTTAACGTGCCTAATATTCGATGTACACATCGAATGCTTAAAAATGTATAAAATGAAAATAAAACAGCAAAAATGTTCTGAAACAAGTTATGTCTGTGAATATGATACTTCTTTTTGTCAATTTCAACTGTCTGAGAAATGAGTCTTGAGAAAGATTTTCTAAGCAACCACAGGTAGGCTATCTCCTCTCTAAATTCTATTGGAAGGACACTAAATAGCATAGAGCATAGCTTGTAGAATTCAATTGATCAAACTGCAGCCCCTTTTTCAATTGCAAAGAGCGATATTTCGAAACGCAAAAACCATTTTAAGGACAAACTAGCCAAGCATTTATCCTAATTTTTGAATTTTCTTACCAGCGTAGATTCTGTTTGCGAACATAATTATCCTTTTCTTCGGAATTCGTTCGGAGACCATTTCGATGCTTGTTCCATTTCAATGGAAATTGTTTGGAGATTTCTTACCACCCTTCGAATGCTGTCGATTGGCTTTTGGCACGTCATCTTCACCCTTCTTCAGTGTTGACTTAAGAGCGCCACCAGCACGCCTCAAAATCGACTCCCACTGCCCCTCCGGGTGTCCTTTTCCTCAGCACACTTTTGACTCGCACGGCCAGCTATTTTTAAAGATGCTCTCCCCTCCATTCTTCCCTTCTCTCTCTTCGTTTATAACGGACGTGCACGTATGATGGATGGACTACCTATTAAATTGATATTTCCGTACGATTTCGGTGAAAAATTGGAACCCATTGTCGTTGACATAAAATGCTGCCGCACAAACTCACACACATCATGCGGCACACCCAAGCAACACCGAGAAGCTGGTGTATGCTGCTAGTCATAAATGTCACCGCATTTATCTCACCATTCCGCCGAGTCTCTGGCCTTGACGTTTTTTTTTCTCTTTCTTTTTCACATTTCCTTCTTCGGAGGCCTGATCCACCTCCCTATTGAAAGCATAGACTCCTTCGCCGCCACATAACACGTGTTTCGGTGCGTGTAGACGGTAGCACGGTGGTGGTGGCTTTCGAACCTTGTCTCAAAAACCTCTCCGCCTGCTTTGGCTATAACTCACCTCGTGACTTCCAGACTTCTGACATGTTCCGGTATGGTGCGTATTTGTCAGAAACACCTACCAGCAGTGAGGGTCGCACGGGGGCAGGGCACGGAACTAATAGACTTTCAAGAGCCAGATCCTAACCAAGGGTACACTTTTGGTGCTGGGCACTTCGAGCGCAGATCTAAGGATCGATAGCGGTGGCGGTGGAGCAACACTCTTTAAAATTAATTGATGTGATCGAAAACGCATCAACCGAAGCCACTCCAATCAATAACTCGACCGAGCCCACCACACCACGATTGGCTCACAATTCGCGAAAGGAGCGCCCGGCGCGTGTTCCTTCGCGAATTGGAATCAGGACACGGTACAGAAGGGCATCGGATATCAGGCTAACAAGACGTTTTGAGGCTCGATGTTTCGGATTGCTCATCACTTTCCGAATTTTGCGTTCTTGCCTCTTTTTTTTCGTTACTGATGTCTTGTTAAGCGATGTGACATTGTTTATGACATCGATGCGTAGATGGGGGCCTAAAACGTTTTCCTTGTTATTTGGTGGCGTGCTCCAAAAATGGTCGCGAGACATTCGATACTGTTTCCCCTGGCACATGGCACCTGATGCTCAACTACCGGTGACCAGCAGAAGGTGTTCTTCGGGTGCGTCTTGATACGTTTGACCTTTTCCGTGGCAACAGGATTGACCATCAGGTGGAGCCCACCTGCGTCCTGGAAGGTGTATCTAGGACAGTAATGGTATCAACAGCAAATTGTTGATTTAGGATCCGACGATCCACGAATCATCAAAGGTGTGTATGTGTGCCATTCTCCTTGGAGGGGGTGGTTGAGGTTCTTTCTCTTCGATAACATTTACCGAATGTTCGGCGAACCGGAGGATCGTTTCGGGTATTGTTTTGCAACTAACGAGCGGTATCAACCGGTAGTCGGTTTCTTTTGAACTTTGAATTTACCAATCGAAGTCGTTTGACTTCCGAGAAAACCATAAGCCAGCGATGATGATGATGATGATGCTACAATCGATCAACGATTGGAAGCAATTGCGTTTTTGTATCATCATTTTCGCTCAAATACTGTGATGGAACTGCGACGAGAGCAATAATCGAATTTCAACCAGCACCAGCAAATCATTATCTTCTGACGGCTTGTCATAAACACATCCCGTCATTCGTTTCTGCCGATCAACTTGACTGCTGGTGGGTGGCAGTGTCACTGACCAGTGCTGGCGGCTAGGATATTCAATTGATTTCTCTTCAATTCCTCGTCACAAATATCTCGCTTGCGGCTGGTCTTATTACTTCACCAGGCCGGAGAAGTATGAATTAAGGAATCTTGAAGCATGAATTGTGTCTCCAAAAATAACATCGAACCGGGCCGTCCTAAACCGGTGCCTAAATCTGACTCTCGATTGTGTTTCGTGGTTGGTGAAGCGCGATGGCGCACGTACTGGCTCGCCGGGATTTGGTATGGAAAATGCGTTCGTTCTATTTTCGCTCAAGATTGTACGCATGATGTGTTTCCAGAATTTTTATAAAAGAATAACGACGGGGAAAACAACAAGAAGCATAATGCCTGCTAGGCTGTACGGTGTCGCAAAGTCAATTGTGAAAGCTCAAGGTTAAGATGTTGGGGGATGCGAGGATTTAAAGCGAAAGGTAAGCACCTGTTGTACCTTGTTTCGTCGTCGAACGGTATGTTTGCTCGTTAAATATTTCATTTTTGCGAAGGCTCAACTCCAAAAATGGTTTTGTTTGAAATCTGGAATCGAGATTTAGATGTTCTCGATATTCGATATTTGTAATGTTGTTTGTCTCCATATCTTCGTTTCATTGAACGCTACAAGAATTGGATCTCCTTTCCGCGAATTGTTCAGTTGGAGTGATGCCGAACTACACGCAATGAAGTCGTTCAACCAGGGAATGTTTTCTAGGTTGCAAGGATACTTGAGACTCAGGAATGCTAACAATGGTTCTAGAAATTGGAAATTACGGGAGTTGGAGTGAGTGTTTAACCAGAGTTTTGGTTCCTTTTAAATGTTAGGCGCGTTGTCGGATTGGCTTTTTTTTGGCGCTCGATCAACTGGTAATTTGTTTGATTCCTTGGGAGTATTTAAAGCCTTCTTCATGGTTTAATCAGCAAGTACCCGGAACGTTGACGTTCGGATGTCACGTACCAGGTGGTATCCAGAACACGAACTTCCTGCAGTGTTCATATGTCCAGAAGAAACCATGCCCGGTCAGTAGTCAAGTGGCCAATCTGCCACTTCGTGTAGGCCAATCTGTATAGGCTTAAGCTGCCCAACCGAGCAAGCTTTCTCCTTCGAGGATCTGTTACGTCAGTAGGTCTACTAGGAGTAGAAACGAAATTAGTTGGACTAGAAACTTTTATACTCAATCACCAAAACCATACCAACCCATACTTGATCGTGTGAAACTTTCGATAATAAATTTGACAGCGTATGCGGTATCCGCTGTCTTGACGGCGACTGATCACAGCAGTAGTTATCGTTTGCTTTTGCCAGCTCAAGGTCACTGGTTGGTTGCTAAACACTGGGGTTCATTGGTCCCAACCGGGTCGGGGAGGGAACTGTGATAAATTTGGATTAACATCTCTCAGTTCATCGAGAATAATATGCGGGCCGTGGTCATAAATGGGGATGCTGCGCCAATCGCCATTGAAGAGAAGCGCAAAACACTTGCCGTTACGACGCAAGTGTTTACGATGCTTCAGAACGAAGCAGCATAAGAAATCTGGACGACGTAACCGCAACTTTTATACCAAAGATTGTGCAAATCTTTGCCCGAATTAATCAAGTCAGTGACTTGCAGTTGTGCGAGCAAAGTCCAAACCGTCATGATGTGAATGATATGATGCGGAATTCGAACTGAAGAAATTGGTAGATGGACAGATTCTCGACAGGACCCCTTCAAGACCTTCTTTACTACCCTTTAACTGTATTAGACATCTGGGATTGTTGCTCGCGGTATATTGAACATGAACTGATCAGGTGAATCTGATCAGCTGGATGAAGCTGTGGCCGATCTCCACTACTGCACAGCTGTCGTTATTAACTACCTCCCACAGACTTCGCCGAGAATGTGCTTGCAGTCGTTTGCGACAAATCTCTGCTCAAGACATCGATAGAAGCTTTTCAATGCGCTAATGCGTAGCTTGATCCCAGTCAGTTCAGCCATCTTCCTGCGTGATACCGAGAAGAACGCATTGGCCTATAGAGTGAGTCCTTAACATCCAGTGCGTCCTATCTTAACTGAGGAAAATTAATGAATAATTATGAATTTTTACCATTTTCTGGTCAAAAAGTCTATCAGTAGTTAACATTTCCTGCAGATGGTTTAAACAGTTAATTTTTTTTTATTTTTAAAATTATTTTTAAAAATATATAAACCAAGGCCATCGGATCAAAACAACTATTTATACAAAAACAATCTACATACTTCAGAAGATGATTATTGTTTGTCTTATTTATTTGCTGCTTCCATCGCGGCATCGCAACATCGAAGAGAAAATCTTCTAAACAAACATTACGTCATTTTATTGAAAAATTATAACATAAAATGCGTCATTTGCTCTTTAAAAGGTTTAATTTAAATATTTCAACAGTTTCTTTTCGTTTTCATCAAAGCAACATTAATCGGCGATGCGTCTACGATAAGAAACGCTCTTTGGATTGACGTTTTGGCATCCGCATGAAACCATTTCAGCTATGCTACAACATGACACACACATCAAATATAATGCCTACCAATCGACTGCCCAACCCCAACGCTCATGTTCGGTTCGGATTTCGGTTCTAGCTGTGCTCCATTGGCATCGAACATCCAACCCCCCGCGGCATGCTGTGTTACGTGCTGGCCCAAAACAACCGGCTACCGGCTTCATTTTCTATTCATCAAACAGTCTCCAACGACCTCGCGTAGGTATCGATTGCCGATTAGCAGCCGGTGCCTTGTTTGTTTCACGCCAGGTTTTGTTTGGCTAGCCCAAAAAATCGATCGGCAACAGTTTGTTAGACAATCGCAAAGCCAATTAAACTCACTTTTTTCGCCGCCGGCTCACTTTACAGCGTCTGCGAGTGATAGGAACGACCAGTTGGGTCAAGTAGTAGTAGCCGGAGAGGGGCAATAGTTTAACTCCGATGAAGCCTTTGAAAGATTCTCGTTCACACTCCTCGTTTATCGTTGTTGTTTACGTCCACTTTTTGCCGACGCGAAACTAAGGCTCATTAACGATGGAGCGTGTTTTCTTGGTTCGAAGTGAGTCAGCTTCAATTTGACCCCCTGTGTTTTCGTGAGCATTCATTCGCCGTCGGTATAGCTGTCGGACCAAACAACATCACTCCCGGAGGTTCAGATGCCACCTTCGTCCTATAACACTTGAATGATTTCTCCAGCTCATCGATTCCGCCAACGAACATTCCTACCAATCTCCCATCCTGTGCACACACACACACACACACACCCAGGGCTACACAATTGTTGAATAATTAAAAGACACATTCCCGGTGACGGATGCCAAAGTGATTGCCTTCCCGATGGGAGAGGGAAGGACCATTTAACCTTCTTCGAATTTCCCGGATCAACAATCATTCCCGGATGCCGATGTCCCGGATGGCATCGGAGATGGTCATGCCATCGATTCGTATCCGGGTCGTGTGGGGACGTGCCGTGCGCATCCATGCAAACGTCTTACTGTTACTGGGCTCTCTGAAGGACTCGCACCATTCGCACATTAGCGCTGCTCAAGGTTTTCCCGGGATGCCACGTGCCGTCTGCGTGACAACACATAGAGAAAAAGCGTGCTCCAACATTATCCCGTGAGCGCACACATGCTCGTGGCTGGCTTACACTTTTCGGAACACACACAGAGTTCCGTTATCAGCCGGCGGCAGCGGCGGACCTGACGACGTACCAAGAATCCTTCAAACTTCAAACTCCAGCACCGAAACACGCGCACCAATTTATGAAACTGAATATCGAGCTTAATTTGCTGTAACTTTGCTCAAAGTTCGTGCGTTCGCTGCTGGGGGGGAGTCGAGTCGAGACCAAATGCAATCTACATAAATAAAGATGGCGCGACCACTACGAGGTTAACCGGGAACCGCCACCACGGTGTTCCGGTGATCGAAAACAACTTAAACAAATCCAGCAGCGGTTCCAGGATCGGTTGTCGGGTGGCTCTCCCTGTATGCTGTCGCACTTCCTCTTGGTCTCTCTCTCTCCTGGACAGGACCACGATCCATACACAAATATTGAGTTCCTTTTCGGCATGGTGGTTGTGGTGATTTTCCCGGGCAGAGGCTGGCAAAGCCACAGCAGCATCAGAGTACATCGTTGGAACGAAATCGAAAGTCACTTGAATTTCGCCTTCGCCACCTCATCCTCCGCGACCGGAACAGCTGGAGCCTGACTGGCATGACTTGCCCGGACCATATCCTGTCCCCCTGGTTTTCGACTCCCTGCCCCGGTCCCGGGGGAGTTGCTGTCGCGAGTCCGAGCACCGATATACACGGAGCGAAGAAACGATTTCTTTCAACTTTGTTTTCATCTTTCATTCACCGGAAATTAATAATTCATGAGTGCAGAAGAGGGCCCCCCATCACGGGGGGCACTGGGCCGGTTTCTCGGTCGACCGGAAGTCGCCGGTGGTTCCCGGGCGCACTTGGGGCCCTTCATGCACGCAGCATCCCCTCTGCTCGGAAGTGACCGTTTGCTAATAAACTTTAAAAGGATGTCCAGGGCAGGCCGGACCCTCGGTTGCCGGATTTGTGGCGAGCGTCCGTTTAATGCTAGTTTAAGTGTCTGTTTGGTGTCCGCTGGAACCCACGGACGGGTGTTTCAGCGGACATTTGCGCCGTTGAACCGCAGCTGAACGCCATGATGATACGGTTCGGTTCGACGTGCCCATGAAGAGGCGAGATTGATTTTCGTTGATTTGATTTCGAATCAACAGTCGTTGGTCGTTGCCATGGGAGCGACAACTCCCATGTACGTGTGTACATGTGTGCATGTGTGTGTGTATGTGAGCTCTGTACGATGAACCACATCCGCCGACGTAATGGGCTGTTTACTTTTGGATGTTGCCATCGCTGTCGGTGGTGTGCCTTCGGTGTACTGTCAGTGACCCAGTATTTCGGAGGACGAGAAGGTTGATGCGCCCGGTGTCTTGGTGTTTTGTCAGGTTGGCCTGGTTGGATGGCCGATCCTAGCTACACACTGTGGCCTCACCCAAAAAGCTTCCATTCCAGGAGTGATGCTTGATGCGTGGGATTGTGGGTTTTTTGGGGCCCGTCCATTTAGCACGGTAAACATGGGAGCTGGGGGCCGGAGGTGTGTGTAAATGTACCGTAGCGTATTTGTGAGCATTAAATGCTTTTCTTGAATAAATTATCGAAACCGGAAGCGAATCAGCGCCGAGGACGTGCGATTCGCACGTGAAGTGTACGTGAAGCGTACGAGGGGAAAGATTGTTGAAGGATGAAGCGCTCTAAATTTCAATTTTAAAGCGTGAGTTAACACACTTTGAAGAATGGGCTGTTCATTTCGAATTGATTTTATGCTGTGTTGAATAAGGACCCAGGACCCAGGAGAGAGCATTCAAATTTCCATTTCAGATGAAGAACATAAAATTTTTGGAAGAATTTCGGAATACAACTCTTCCGAGTCCATCGTATGGAGGGTTAAGGGTTAAAGTTGGAGTAAAATTGCGTATTACTGCAATGAATAAAGCCACATTAATAGAGATACGCCGGTAAAACTGCGATTTGAGGCCATCTTTAACCCTTTATCATCTATGCGATAACCTCTAAGGGGTTTGTCTTCAAGGGCTAGGCTTTCATAATTCATCTTGACCTTTAACCATGACTGAATACTTGAATAGAGTTCGAGAAGGAATAAAAATAAATCAAAATGCCATTTCTGTCCAACAGATTTATTCATTTATCCGTTTTATGACGATTTGCAAAAAAAATCAATAAATGGAATCAATAAATGTGATATTAGATTCAGTTCTTCGGTACTTATTATTATAGAAAGTTGCAATTAGGGGCAAAATTTAATGCATTGTTATTAACGTTATTTGAAAATATGAAGTTAATTTAATGTTTCTGAGAGAGTCTTCTAAATGGCCATATCAAGTTACCTGTATGTGTCGAAATTACTCTATCAAAACAAATTGACATAATAGCGACTATGGTGTGAACCAACCAATCCACAACTGCAAATTGGAATATCAAATGGAGATAAAGTGATGGTATTAACATTGGTATTTCTTCTTTTGAAGTATCGTCTTCGGGAGACACAGGAATTTCTTCACCACTATCTTCTCTAGTGATGAGAAGCGGATCATTCACCACAATATTAAACGCTATCTAATGGTAGCGTATCCGATACCAAAGCCGTGCCTCAATATCGACAACGAAGCCGAACATTCATCAATCCAAAGTTGAACTGTGATGTTATAGAGGATCAGAGCAAAGTTTTGTAGAAACTACTACAATCATTTGCAATTCTGCCGGGAAAAACGCGAGAAAAGTCACAATGACCGCTAAAGAGAGTTTGAAAAACCAGAAACGGGAGTCTCCTATCCGCAGAAACGCTGACGACGATAGATCTCTTACGTATTAGGATTTCTTTCGAGAGCATCTTCGATGATATGTCTGAGCCTCCACATTACAATATAATAATGGATTGTTTCATTGGTCACAATAGATGATAAAGAATAGCCGAGACGCTCTTTTCTCGTGAAACTCTAATGTCTTCAATCTCATGAAAGCTATCTAAGTGATAAAGATAATAACTTAAAGTTAAATTCAAGTATACATCACTTTAATGAAATTATTGAATTATGAATTCTTTTATTTTCAAACCAAACCGAAATTCAAAGTATTATCAGTAAACGCAGCATAAATTAATGCATCAGTATGTTCCACGCTCGCAATACCTTCCACGTGCTCCCACCCCTCACACAAATTGAAGCGTTTTCCAATTCTCACCGAGCGATTCGATGTTTTTTCCCTCTTTCGAAGATCGAAGAAGTTCCCCGTTCTAGGAGGGGAGAAGTCCAATTCAAACGCCAAGTGCCAAGGGGATGGTGGAGATGCTGGAGAACTGTTAACAGCCGCCTACCTACCGCCAGCATTCCTTCATTAAGATTGTTTTCCAACGATAAACGTTTAAGGTTTTCGAAAATATTGAGACATTTCCTTCACGGCTACCGCTTGTCCACGATGAGCTGCCGGTTGTTGT
Organism: Anopheles darlingi; assembly: GCF_943734745.1. NCBI lineage: Eukaryota > Metazoa > Arthropoda > Insecta > Diptera > Culicidae > Anopheles > Anopheles darlingi. Next base: position 63,096,088 of record NC_064874.1, read on the forward strand.
TTGATTTTCAAAAACCATATCCAACGGCCACCGTGTGTTCCCCTTGGCCTATAGGAGCAGTATAGCAGAGCTGTGCTTCCCCGCTGCACATGCGCACTGCGGGCCCATTCCGTGCGAGGTTCATCCGTATACGTACACGGACCGGCTTCCGGTAGATAGAACGGACGTGGCCGGAGGGGGAAACACACCGACGGAGGAACCCGCATCGGAACAGAACCAGCAGCAGCAGCAACAGCATCGTTCGTGGCGCTTCATTCACGGTATTTCGTTCGGTCGCAACGGACGTGTTTCCATTTTCCGAACGAACGGTGAACGGAGAACGGAGTGTTCCGACGGATTTGCAGACGGGTTGCGTCGTGCGAAAGGATAACGTGCTGCGCTAATGAACGAGAGAGAAATCGGAATTGAAATTGAATTTGAATTGGAGCAGCAGAAGCAGAAGCGTGTTTGTGGTGAGTGTGCGAGTGGTTTATGTTTCTGGGAGGCGACCGAGCGATGTGTTGTCATGTTTCTCGAGATTCTCGAGCCGCAGACTCGAGGTGGGCTTCAGAAACGCGCTTCGCTGACTTCCGGTTTTACGGTTATCTCTGGTTTCTATCGTGGTGTACCTCCCCGTATGTCGACGCCTCAAGTATGTCAAGTGGCTCATCAACCGATCGTCAACGACGACGGCGGCGGCCTCTCGGAGGCGCGCGCGATAGTGAATAGTAATTATGATCTTGCTCGAGCCGCCACTTGTGTCACGGTTCGCGCTGAGCCCATCATTATCCACTGGAGCAGATGTAGTGTTGCATACATACTGGTGCTGTGCGCGCCCGTGAGACCAAACGGGAGCCGAATGTGTGAAGAAGGATTATGTGCCAAGTGTTACTGCGAGTGCATGTGCATGTGAGAGTGTGCTTTGGTGTGGTGTTTTGTCTGCATCCCAGATGATAATCGTGGAGGGAGGGGAGCTAATCTCAGGGTCCATCGTTCAAACGCCCAAGGAAACATAACTTTCTATCCTCTCTAGACGCTACCAACTGTTGCAATCCATTGCAATCCATCATTCGTCACCCATTCTCGAAGGGATAAGCACCAACATAAGGGATTAGCGCGACGGCGACGACGACGACGACGACGACGATTGGAACTGTCGGAACGGGATCGCTTCTGCTTCCGGACTTCGCTGCCCATTTTCTGACTAATCTCGATCGTCGGTTCCCAATGGTCGGTCGGTAGACGGTCGAAAAACACGCCCGGAACATCGTGAAACTCGCGACGCGTCGCGACGACGACGACGAACAGTGTCATGTTTATGAGTGCGTTTTGATGTTGTTAGGCCGTATGTTAATGTTACGCCCTTCTTCCAAGACGCGCAACGGAAGGCAACAGTTGGGTGACAAATTGAGAAAATTAAGATACTTTCACTCACACACTCGTGCGTCGCGTCGCATCGTCGGTCCTAAAACAACCCCTTTACCGTTCCGTTCCCCGGTGGCACCATGTTGGATTAATGGGACACTCGCTTTTTCTCCCTTCCTACCCCCGGCCAGAAGCGTCTTGGAGGAGTCGCAACAGTAGCAGCCGCAGCAGCAACAGAGACATGTCTAGCCGGATTCGTGACGAGGGCTGCGCCATCCATGACATGGGCCTGACGGTAATGAGAGCCGTGGACCGGTGGTAAAGGGAAAAGTTTATTAATAATCTCGGCACGGAACGGCCATGTCGGCCGGGAAGCGGAGAAGCGACGATGTGCGTGATGTGAGAACCAAAGTAAGCGAGTGCAGCAGCAGGGCCGTGGTTTGGCGTTCGGTGATGACGACCTTAACCGGACACCCTTCCCTTCGCTAAGGCAAAGTTCTTCTCCCGTCTAGCCGTCGGTCGCAGCAGAAGAAGGTGTTGTTTGGTGTTACCTTTTTCTTCCCCGACCCCCCCGGAACCGAAACCTACGCTGCACTAGCACTGCGGAAAGTGAAGGTGGTGGTGGTGGTGGGATGGTTTTTATGGTGGCGTGAAATCGGGTGTCAAACCAGAAGGGGGTTAAAAGGGCTTATTGTGTGTTTTTTTTTTGTTGCGTTGCGTCGCGCGTAAATGGAGTGTTGGAGCCAAAGTGGCAAACATCAGCAGCCCATCAGCAACAACCGTGGCGGCGCAGGTTGCTGTGATTCAATTGATTTCGCATCGAGCAAGAAGAGGGTAAGTTGTAATCTATGTTAGGCTGGTGCGTCTTGTTATGCTTACATTGTTCCCATCGCACGCGTTTTTTTCTTCATTTTTATCAATTTCCCGGATGTAGTCATTGAGTATTGTGTTGTCGTTAGGATGACTTGCTGTCGGAATCGACAAACAATATGATCGAGATGCAGTTATCCGATGACAGGATGCATCCTGTCGAGTGTTTTGATTTGATTTTCATTCAATAAGGCAGCTACTCAATCACAATTGAAAGAGAAACACAATTCCACCGTTATCTATTGTTCGATTACCTTTTTCTGTACAATTCTTTATTAGCTGGGATTTACAATCTGGATGGATGAAATCAATGGGAAAGCCTTGTTGGGAATAAGCTAAATAGGTTTCACATTATTAGTTTGTCATTGAATTTTCAACAAAAGATAATTTATTACATCATGTTTTACATAAAAAAAAACCAATATTCCGTCTAATCCTCCGCCCAATGATTTGCATACTTGGCATATCCTTTGTAACGATTGTTCATTTTTATAAATTGCATTGAATGTTATAGTCTTATGTTATCAATTATTGAGCGTTGTGTAGTATCCGTTTAATAGTTGTTTAAACTTTATAGGTTTGTTTTGCTTTTAGTTTTGCATTCGTATAGCAGTGTTGCCTTGGATGACATTGACTCAGTTATAGAGATATCACTGACACAGTGATAATAACCTGGAATACAAGAGAATTAAAAAAGTTTTGTTTAGAGAAATATGTAGTTTTTCAAATTAATTTGCTCGTAAATACTGAGCTGATATTTGAACTAGTATTGAAAATCTCCCTCTAGACATCTTGCCACACACTATTTAGTAAACAGTTCAAAGAAATCGTTTCTTGTTGATGAAGACATAACATGAAGAATTATTTTTCATAAGAAACATGAAATGAAATGAAAAAACGCATCTTTAAATTAGTTTCAATTAGGTTTAGAAATTCATTGAATATCATCAGTACCTTAATCAACTTTCACTCGGGCATGTGGTTATTCAAGAAGGATCTGGTTTATCGTGGCTCACGATTTACGAGAAAAAATGACTGTTTATTTAGAGACAAACTACCGGGAATGGAAATTTTATTGCCGACAACTTATTAACGACAATATCGCAGGGCTTGTATCAGCTTTCCGGAGTATTTTTTGATGACGTTTAAGTTGTTCTGTTAGTTTTGTTTCCAGAATTTATCGTATATTTATTGTTAGTTTTGTTTCCAGAATAAATACTATTCATGGCTGTATTCTGTGATGATTTAATTGATGACCTGGTCTCTATAGATATTTTCAAGCAAAAAGAGAACAAGACATTTGGTTGTTCTAATCTAACGAATCACAGAAAACCGAAACAAAACATCGAAACCCCGTAATGAAGCAACAACCGGAACCGCACAGCGGACGCTTTGAATAATTATTGCACTCAAAATAATGTCACAAACTAATGCCAGCAAAAGGGCGAACGCTCCGTTAACCAGCACGAATGATCGATTCCCACAATTACTCCGAGCCTAACGAGTCCCTGGATGGTGACTGGCTTGCCGACCCGGGCTGTGCCAGAACAAAAAGCATTACACCGATTGTTATCATTAGGCCGATCGCTCCGTTTGTCGGAGCAAATATCTCCCCCGGGGTAGCGCCAGCATGGCTATCACGGAGCCACGGAGCCTCCTGGCGTGTTCCGTATAATGTGATTACACTCAATCTATGCTGATTGGAGTGTGGGCGTGGGTGTGGGTGGCCTGAACTGGTCTGATGATGCTCGGTCCGCAGTCCGAGCGATTCCGCAATTGACCATCCGTCGTATGTAGTGTCCTTCTATCCGTCGTCCAGCCACATCATTCGATCGCTCGTTTACCTTACGCTCCGGTACGCCACGAGATTAGCATTTCTAATTAAATTCTCGTTAACGCGCCACCTCAACGCGTGTCGCCACAATGCCGCCAAGTGTTGCGCTCCACGTGTTGAATGTGTGCGCCAACAAATGTCTTCCTTTCACCCCACCCCAGAGGAAGGACGATGGCGATGGCAGAAGAAGGACTAGATTGGCTTGTTGTTTTTGTTATGCTCCGGGATCAGTTTCCTTTCCGGGCGATTGCTCGAATGAATTTCAATGCAGGAGCATACTATGCAAATGCCGTTGGAATGGAATGGAAATGGAATTTTTCGCTCCCAATTCACAAAAGAGTCTTCCTCGAAATTCCTCGAATCCACCTAAGCGCGTTGCATTCGATGAATAGATAAGCGTACGGTGCAGTGAACAGGAAAATGTGTTTGATGCGCTCGTGCTGCAGCGTCACGGTATGGCCCAAAAACCATCACAATCACGTACCATCACGGCTGATTTGACGCACATCAAACGCCAAAGCCACCAAACGGCGCCTTTCGGCGCTCCCGGCGGTTATCAAATTATATTCTGCCTGATGGCGTTTTCCTCCTCGGTGCGTCCCGGCGCTTCGGTCAATATTATCGATATGTTTTTGATTAGCCCCTGGGGTTGGGTAAACATTTGTCACGCATCACCTGCAACCGGTATGGCGGTGGCGCCGGCAGTCAGCCAACCGGAACCGACCTAATCGACCAATCGGTCGATCGATCGATCGATCGCATGCAGCAGCACGCATTCGACGAATTTCCGGCATATCTGATGCAAATTTTGAGCTACCAGGAGTGCCGCTCCCGGCTGGCTAATTGCTTTTTATCATTTATGTTTATGTTTGGATTGTTTGTGCGATGAGGGATGAGGGATCCTTTTTTGGTGATTTTTGCATTTTAAACCCAAAATGACTTTTGATGGAGCGTACATTTTGCACCCTAGGTTCTTTTCCATAATCGAGAGAAAAAAAAATATTTCTATGAACGAAAAAGACCGAGTTCGATTTTTGGTTCATTGATTTGTGAGGGTAATGAAACAACATAACAATTAACCGCTTGAATGTGCTTCACGTGCTGGCAGTCGCACCGTTCGTTCGTTCCCCGAATCCTGGATTGTTTATTATTTATCTCTGCTGAAAGCTTCGCAGAATAGCAACTCGAGTGTCAAACCTCTAAATAAATGCGTCATGAATGGTAAATTTATTGACTCTGCACCATCAATTTTGAAATGGTTTGAATACTCTAACTCCAGTACCATATGATAACTCAAGTACTTAATGTGTGCTAGTGTGTTTGATGGTAAATGAAGAACTTGAAAGCACTTCTTAAACCTCTTGCATGACGCATTAGTCATTTTACTCCAAACCTACATCATGCGTTACGAAACCGTCTCCAAAAACCATGTTTACCTGTTGTCTTAGGTCTTGTAGCACGTCTATCCATTTGCTGAATTAAATTGATTTGGTGTCAGAAGACCTGTATTTGAAACAAGCCCAATTCGATTACCAGCATTTCTGAACAACTAATCCTTGACGTGTCGCAGTTGTTCTAAATGCAGCTGTTGAATCGAAGTATTTATCATTCTCTTTAGCTCAAAAATGAAATTTAATAAATGAATAAAATTGAATTAAGTAAAGCAAGTAATGACAAGAAGCTGTTTAGCGTTCTCTTCAACTCCCTAGCACCATTTTTAAACACTAGGGATAACATAAATATTGCGAATATAGCATCGAAAACCGTCTCTAAGCTCTACATATTTTGATCCAAAAAGTATGTAACGAAGATATTGATCTGGTCTGAATTTTAAGAGGGAATCTCTTTTAAAGGAGTCCGTATTAAGCTATTACAAAGCTTTATGTAGTTTCCACCTGCCTCAATCGTCTTACGACTATTTACTTAACAGTATGGTTGAAATCTGAAGTGAATGTTGTACTTTGTAGCAATCGATTAGAAATGATTGTCCAACAAACCATAAACAGTGACATTACTGATTGGAAGTACATCACAACATCACAACAAACCAAGGCCCTAGATGTTAGAGGATTTGCTGTTAAATGTATAATTCCCTGAAACAGATTGGTATCTCTGGAATCGATGTCTTTCCCTCTTTCGCGATAGTTACGAAGAAGCAATTTAAAGCTGCATCGCAATTACGGACACTGCTGAAAGCAATCATTACCCTGGCGCCATTACCACCGTCATTATCCTTCCGAGGATGTGCATTTAGTGATGCAATTTCAATATCACGAACCTATCCGATATCCGAAGGAAAAACGGAACGGAAATGTAGCAACGCGAGCGCACGAAACGAAACATCAGGCATCTCACACCTCTTGGCGACAATCACCGGCACGATCGCTACTAGCGCACGCTAACGAGCAGATCGAACATGCCATTTATTGCCACCTCCTGCTGCTGCTGTTGCTTCTGCGTATTGGCCCCCACCACCACCCCTTCCCACACCTGCGACTCTGATTGATCAGACCCCATTTGCCAATGGTTCAATTATCGCTAAGTGACTGCGAGTTGGTTCACTTCTCCCACTGAGGGTGGCGAATGGCGTGCGAACGCATACTTTCTTTACTAACATAGTAACCGGCGCCACCGGCCATCGGAGGTCATAAGTAACGTGAGAAGCTAAAATATTCATAATCCTTTGCACGACCTTGGGTAACCGAAGGCGATCATTATCGTTCAGTATACACACACACACCTGATGGCGAGTCGCCTCAGCAAACGAACCGCGACCAACGCACCGACCTCTGCGGCCATAAGGGTGGTTGGGAATGTGACTTATGATAGTGTTATGGTTCCGCATTCTCGTACGCTGCGAGGTATTACAAGCACCACAGAGAGAGCGAGAAAGAGAGAAAGAGAAAGACCGGGAGAGTGTTATGCTAGTTATGAATAACTTATCCCATGCTTTCCACCGTTGAGTGATTGCATTTTTGGAAGGAGAGACGAGAAGGTTGGGGGTGGGTCCGGAACTTCCATAAATTTATGCCAATTGCCACCGCACCGCGGGTGAGAAATTGTTCCTTCAATCTAATCTAAACGTCCCCCCAGGAAGGAAATCTTCGCTTTTTTATGTGATTTCGAACTTTGCCACTTCGCCTGCAGCATAAGTAGCGGGTTGCCGATCGTTTGTTTGATGCACAAACAATCACATTTGCCACAATTAATCGATTATCCGATAAGCCCTTTTGTGCAGCAGAAAGGAGGAGCAGGAGAGCGAGAGAAAGGTGCATGATATCTGCTTGTCTGCTGATAAGCTCAGCATAAATAAACTGTCCAGGACCCCATCTCCTCCCCCATTTTCCGGTGACCGATATGCCGTTCCATATTTCATTCCTGCAGCGGTACAGTGGAGTGGAGGTTATGCTTGGCTTTCCATCGAGAAAATCCCATTTACACCCACAATCCCATTAACATACAATGTCCGCCCGCGTTGGAGACCAGAATGAGAGAGAAGCAAGGGGGGGGCTTAAGCATACTTTGGCCTTCACATACTTCCATCTAGTAGTCGCCGCTTCGGTTGCAGTTTGTTGCCGGTTTGAAGTAGAGCAGAACCTTTACCTTGTAACCGAGATATGAACGGATGCACACCATGTGTGTGTATGTGTGCCTGTTTGTGTGCTATGTACCCTCCCTTTCCCCTTCCCCTACCGCAAAAAGGGGGACCGGTCATGTTCCGATTTCCGCGACCATCATCATCCAACTTTTCAACAATGTAAAATCAATTGAAGTATATTTGCATATACTACGACCGAGACCGAGGCCGAGGGAGATCTGTGTGCCATGATCGTATAACAATCCCCCAATCCCCCCAATTCCACCCCTTCTCGATAAACATTACCCCCTCGGTGCTTCGACGAACCGTATGGTTCCGTTGTAATGGTGGCACATAAAAATTGATCGTAAAACCCCTCATTCATCGAGCATCGAAAGCACCGTATCCGTGTGCATATTTCGCATTCGAGAGAGAGGGAGAGAGAGAGTATGTCCCACCGGTACTGACGTTGGCGTGTCCACTGGACGAAAATCGAAGTACAATATTCATGAGAGCTTTTTCTTTTACACAAGCAACACACATCGGTAAGGAAAAAAAGGGAAAGCAAGGAAAGGAAATGTGAAAAAGCGTGCCCGGCGCAATTGATGTTTGCCGTGCCGCTCCAGAGAGAGCATGCTCCGGTACCGGCCGGGGCCGAAGCATCGGAATGGCGTGATCGAGGATACGCGGGCGACGCGGGTGACAATGGCCAAAATAAACAACGCCAACGGAGCGAGAGAGTGAGAGAGCTGGGGGTAGGTGGTGACACTGGGGGGGATGGTTCGGGCGCACGAAGCTCATGAAAAATACAAATCGGCCGCTCGTCCGGCCGACCGAAAGGGTCGCCGCACGTAATGCGATTCCATCGAAATGTCGAATCGTTTTGCGAAAAAGATCTTCTCCGATGGTGCTGCTGCTGCATACCAACGTCCCCACGTCCCCAGGACGACAGGCCTTGGGTGTGTGTGTGTACCGGGCCCGGGCAATTGAAGAGTATTCTGATGACTACTAGCCCCAGCACCCCCTTCGTCTTCCGTTCAAGTACCTAGAGGGAGGGGATTGAACTTTCGGGACCAGAACCGGAAACCCGGTGCCGAGCTCCATTTGCTTGGGACCACAACGCTGCGAGTGTTTATTTTATTTCGCCATTAGGGCAGAAACAATACGCAAATGACCACACACATACACACACACACACACACACCGACACAAAAGAGTGAGGTTGAAATATGGTTAAGAGTTTGAGGATTCTTCTGTCTTCCGTCGTAGAACGTTCCAGATTGTTCTTGATGTTTCCTGTACTGTAAGAAAGGCGATACTTGTAGCATAAGCTATGCAGTATTTCCAGTACATTTGACAGGCGCCATAGTTGTGGTCTCAAACTGCTATCGTTATGAGTCTGTGACTGAGTCGGTTAGTTTATGTTGTCATATTGAGTCTGTGCTCTTTCGATTTGATGGTTTTGAAATTGAAATTTGTTTAGAGAACTTGTAGCTTTTCATGATTTAAGACCATAAGGATTCACAATGTTTTGAAAAGCTTTATTTAGAGTCGACAACGAGAGGACAGAAATCTATCTGATGTCCGACATGGCGGAATACTAAAATTACAAAGTTCCGGGAATTTGCTAAATAAACTATGTATTGTGATGTACTGTTATGGTTCCACGAATGTATCTCAATGGTTGGATGGATCGATGGACGCGTCCTAGAGGAACTTACAAGTGGAATCTCAGTTCTCCGAAATGGAGAGCAATCAAAGCAACACTAACATACTAGCAACAGCACTACCTCGAACATCTGTGTCCGTAAAAGGTTCTCTGGGAAAAGCATATTTATAGCATCAGTAGCTAAACTGGACACTCCAACAAAATTAGTTGATTTGCAGACATTTCTGTTTCTGTTTATTCAGGCTCAGAAGCTTGAACTTACGGCTGTCCCGTCCTTATAAATGTTAACGAAGGCTCAAACACAGGTTAAAATGAAGAACAAACTTAGCCACCTGCTCTCTGTAGTTGAAAAGTGCTTTAATGTTATAATTGGGTTCAGAGAGAGATAATTGGGTTGATTCTTTTGCAAAAGACCTGAGCCTTATAAAGTGGATCCATTTTGGGGTGGCCGAATACCGTTTCTTTTGCAAATTGCCAAGAAATTTGAAAGGACAACGAATAAGTAGAATTTTTACATAAAAAGCGATGTTTAGTTCTTAATTCGTTTAGGAGCTATAATATGTTTTATGTTTCTAAATTCTAAGTTACTCAAACCGAAAATCTCTAAATTTATTTTCAAAATAATATTCCAATAATGCTGTACTGTTCTATTTTCAAGATATTGATTTTGAAAAACACAACCAATCGCCAACATCATGCTAAAGATCATTGCCCAAAAGAATCATCCGCATCACTGAACATATTTGCTCTACTAACATCAGTAGCGCCTGGAGCTAACTGAAACCGGTTCACGCCGCACACCTGCCACACCTTCTCCAATACTCAGTTCCCGTTTCTCTGTATTCATCCAACATGGAAGGAGCGGTTATTCATGTCCGTTTCAATGATGCACGTTTCCCATGCCAGACGATGATGTTCGACGATTTCCATTTTCTGGTTTTTTTTTCCTTTGACGATTCCACATTCAGTGTGCGTCACGCGATTCCGATTGCCATTAGATCCTCTAGACTTAAAACTTGCGAAACTTTCTCTCTGGGAAACTTCGTGCGCCAATCCAACCATCCCGTTTTAATGGCGATCTCTTGTGGGGTTTAAAAATATCATACATCCCATTTCCATTAAAACCATCTCTTCTTAATCGGATTAGTACGCATTTCGTGGCGGCGGCGGAGGCGGCGATCGATGCACAAGAAGAAGCTCTTCTTCTTTTTTGGGAACGGTTAACGAGCGAACGGTTAGAGAGCTCGCTCGCTGTTTGCCAATCGAGCAGCAGCGGCGAGCAGCAATATCGTGTGCCAATATGCTGAGAAGTAAATTAAAACGCTTCGCTTCGCGTGCGGATGAATGTTGATTTATGGAACTGCGCTGTGCGCCAGCGTTTCCGAATTCTCGTCGCTCCTTTTAGGCCGGCTTATATTTAGCAGCAACAGCAGCATCAATATGATCGCTTCAATGGATTTGATTAATAATTTTTAATTCAAACATCGAATCGGTTTGATCGATAAAAAAATCATGAAATTGGATTTTGCAATAACGACCTCTCAGAACTTTTTGAACATTATTGCAATTGTATCGTTTGGTTCTGGCATATGCTAATAGGAATGAAATCCGAAATGAAAAAAGGCCAAACTTAACCAAAAGAGAGTGTTCTGCGTACTGCAACTTTGTAACATAAGACATCACACCTCGCTTTCTAATCAGGATAATTGTTCAAAAAACACTTCAAAAAAAGGGAAACAGGAAAGTTTATCAAACTCTCGCGATGCGTAACGGATTGAACGGAACCACTCGGACCGTCATGGACATTTCCTTCCGAGGAGAGAAAGATAGAGAGAGCTGTTAACGCAACTTTCCAAGCGAAACATCTACCTGCTTGTTCCTCCTCTCCCCTCTCCCGCCGATGAGTGAGAGCTTAAGAACGATTAAATCAACCGGCAGTTAGCAGCCTCTTTCCGGGCGACAACGGGAGGGGATGAAATGGAAATGTAAGCGCCCGGACGGAACGCTCTGTTGCTTCTTTCCAAGCGCCTTACACCATCGTAAAAGCGAGCAGTATCTTTCGCAAAGCTGCTGATAGATTATGCTCATTTATCAATCAAAACCCCAACGTCGGCCCCGGCCCCGGGACCGACGGAATCAGCGTCCGATCCGCGACGTGGAGCACCCAAGTTTAGCTCCGGTGTGATTCGCGAGCCCGGGCCACCGGGCACCGAATTTTCGGGAGGTTTTGCTCGAATTATCCGTCTTACCGTTACGCTACTTACAATCTTCCGCTTCGCATCCGCACAAAAGACGGAAGGATTGGTATACGGAAGGATTAGGTATCGGTTTCCGCTGGAGCGGAAGCGGATTTTCGGTTCCCTGCGCGGAGGGAAACCCCTTTTTACACCCTTTCGCGATCGCGGTGGTCTCGTCTCGAGCTTTATTGCTGCTCGAGCGACTCACCGAACCGAAACTCAACTTCGCAACAATCCAATTAACACCTTCACCGAGCCGTAGGTTTTTGCTGTCCGTCCATCATCGGTCAATCCGTTGGCCAACAGCAACAACAACAACAACAGTCTGGTCTGGTCTGGTGTGTGGGAGTGTATACGCATATTAGTAGCGGAGAAAATTGGTTTTCACCTCACCCGTGGCCGTGACGTGCGCCTCTTCGCCTCACCAACGGTGCGAGTGGCTTCCACTCCCGTAGCTTATGGCCATTTGCCCAAGGTCATCGGATCTAGCGTCCTGTTGTGAGGTTTTTTTAGTCTTGGTCTGATCGCAAAAAAGTGTGTCCCCGGAGTCAGGTCCCGTGCCGGGCGCCATTGCAACGCTACGCGCTACAATGCAGCCGGCGTTAAACGCCGAACGCTGGAACGCCATCACACTTCTGACAGGCCATTTCATTCGTGCAAGAAGTCCATAAACGTCCAAGAAGAAGCTACTCGTGGTAACGGTCGTAGCAGCCGTAGCAGTGGCCCGGCTGCAAGTGGCCCGTTAAATAGTCGATACCGTTTATGGTCCTTTTACCCTTTCCAAAGTATGGCTTCGCACGATCAGGGCCCCAGTTTCGTCGGTCGGTCGGTCCGTCGGTTGGTCGGTCGGTTGGTCCACTTAAGCTGTTCAGTTAAATTGCTTCCTTTTCGCTTAATTTCGCTCGGCTCTGTGGTACCTGGGCTGGCGATGGATGCCGATGTGCTCGTTACTTTCCCTGATGTTGAGGGATGTGAACAGCGTGTCGGCAACACTTTACGGCGGCATTCGCCATGTTTGATGTGTGAGAATCGAAGTGGAATCGAGGGATCAATCAACTAATATTTCGATGATTGCCTTGGATGTTTTCGGCAGACTTACGCCCTCTAGGCATTACTTGTTCATAGTAGCCCATCGTAGAATTAGCATTTCAACTACGAAAGAGTCACATTTTTGAATATTTTCCTCGTTTCCTCGATACTAAGCTGTAGTCATAGTGAAACGGATTATATTGTTTAGACGAACTTTAACAATCGATTTAAAGAGAACGGCATTGTATTTAAAGCTATTTCCACTGATACCTAGATTTCTCGAGCGAAGAATAATCGTCTTTTGTGGTTAACCAACAGAAAACCGCAGCTTAGTCAAGCCTTCGGTAGAAATGATGATCAAAGAGCGCATAATCTGAGCTGTGGGAACGGTAATGTTCGAAAATGTTCCACGATTCATCACAAATAACGATTCTGTGAAGAGAAATCGTTCTATTCTTCTGACGAAACAGCAATTCGCTAGTAAAGCGTCGGCGTTCGATGACTTGTGGTTGGAGTTCGTATTTTACGTCTTTCTGCATCATCAATAGATTTTGGATTTTGGATTGGATCAATTCTACGATATTTGCGTTTACTTAGAATATCAGAAACATATTCTTTGCGGATGATATTCAATCATTCTAAAAGTTGAGTTCACTTGTGCACTGTTGTTGGCGTAAATAACCCTAGTTTTAAAGCGATTTACGAATAAAAATTGGTGGGACATATACAAAATATGTTATGAAAATCTTAACGAACGCATCAGAATTCGAGATATCTTGCGACAAACTTGGCTACCAATTTGATAGACACAGTACAGTAGCAAGTCTTTTTTCGTAAAGGAAAATCATACTCATAAGCAAATGATGCTCATAAGTGCAGCTTTCCAGTGAGGACAATGTTATATCGAACAGAAACCCTTTCGTTGATTTGTTAAAGTCTACTGCAACAAAGTTTCGATTTAATGAAAGCACTTCACACATTCTCTCGTGCCTCATAGCGTTTGGTTTTAAATACACTTCAGTGTTGCTTGGCCATTAAATTCCCATCAAATGATCACATGTTTCAACCGCAAAAAAGATTAAAAAAAAAAACGATGAATCATCGCTTACCACTCCACCCGAACCAACATACACATTTACCGCAACCGAATCGCGGTTTTTGCATATCCGCATTTAATAGCTCCAACCAGCTTCACATCACTCCACTGAGCGCTCTCTGATACGCTTCAATTTGCGCAAAAAAAAACTCAATCACACCAACACCACCCACCGTAATAGGAACCACCAGCAAATATCAATAACCCTCTCTGAGCGCTCTGAGGGCAGATGTAACCACGAGAAGCCATTCTCGTTGGCACCAATTACATCGATGCCTCACGCCTACCTTCTTGTGGTCGCTCGGAAAAAAGGCCAAAAAAAAATTGGACAAAAGGCCAAAAAGGAAATCACCCAGCCGGGCCCAGAAACCGCAACCGAACGGGTTTACATTTCGCCCCCCCCCCCCCCCCCCCACCGGTGGGGTGGGACGATTGAAGACAGATTGGATCGGTAAAGATCAAAGCAGCGTCATCGGGCGTCGTCCTATTGATAGACGACGCTCCGGAAGATGAAAGGTAACGAGGATCGGGCAAGAGCCGGTCGCTAAGGTAGATGGTGCCCCTTTCCTGTGTAGCCCCTTAAGACTCGGCTCGAAACCTCGAAAGCAAAAGTTGTCAAAGCGGCACGAAACATTTTGCGTCCGCGTTGCGTACCGGCGTGTGCGCCACGTGGCCACGTGGCCTCCTAATCTTGAAATACGAATCCGGTCCCGTCGGGAGCAGGTGCAACATTCAACATTTCCCACCCCTTCCGTCTTCTTCTGCTTTCGTCTTGGGTGTGTTTTTTTTTTGGTTACCAAGGGGACGGACTGACAAGCGAGTTATTTATATTTTATGCATTACACTCTTGCTTGCTAATGAAGGGTCCTCTTCCTTCTTTCTGGGCAGGGTTGAGGGGATGTTTATTTGGCCGTTGGGGTTGTTTCTGTGTTTGTTTTCTGTTCTGCCAGGTAGAGAAAACGGAAAATGATTGAGACAGTGCGGATCTGCAAGATGAACCTTCCTCGAGAGGAGGAGGAGTAGCAAAAGCGGGTTGAGGTTGTGTCTCAAGGGGCGGGTTGATGCTACCGAAGATGATATTGCTGTTTGCTATTTGCCGTGTCGGTTTCTGATTATCTGATTTGTTATTGAAGGCAGAGAAGGACGATTGCGATTCCAACTCGAGGTCCGATTCCGGGCCCGCCTCGAAATGGAGGCGCCAGGTAAGCCGTAAAGTTTGATGCTGGTTTTTTTCTCTATGATCGAGTTCGAAATTTGTTTTTCCACGAAATACCGATTCTTTTCTAAATATTTCATTCGTATTTTAACGAAAAAGTAAACGTACCATGTGGTGCGAACGTGACTCCCAAGGCAAGGTTCCAGTGTCAAGGCAAAGATTGACCTTCAACCTTGAAGCCGAGATTCATTCGGGGTAACACTCGCCTTCCCATGCATCATATCATGGGGATGACTTACAGGGTGGAGCCCAGGACCACCGCAGGATCTGGAATTTGAATAAAAAGCGCTTCATTTGACAACACTATTGTCCGCGTTCGGGGTAACCGGAGAAGCAAAACAATTCCATCAACCATCATCGTCGACCTTTGCTTTGCGCTCTCCTTCATAATTCTATATCTCCCGCTGGGAATGGAGGGGGAACCTGGTGGTTGGTTCCTACGGACGTGATCACCGGACAAACCGCCACAGTTCTTAATGGTGAGTGAAGGGGAGAAGAAAAAAAAACCGGGAAACTTTTAAACTGCACGCCACACGAATGCGCACGAGTCATGTCACGTATTGCAAACCCAAAGGGAAGGTGGAGAAGAGACCCCCTGCCCCCTGGGGGCCGGATGCGCCAAACAATGCTACTGACACAGAATGCGGTTACACCCGTAGGGATGGTTTGGTCACCCCGGCCACCACCACCGGGAGCTGTTGTTGGTTCACATTTGGAAAGCGAAAAGCAAAGTTTCGGAGGCCGAAGGCTGGTTTTCCGGGATTTCATTTTTCTCCTCTTTTGCTTCTCCTCATTCCTTCGATGTTCTCACCTCCTGCCGGGCACAAGCCGGGCACAAGCTTGCGGTGCTAAGAATCGAGGCACGTTTTCGGGTGATTTTCTTTTTTTGTTATTTTACTTTTTACATTTCACTCCGGTGCTTTATTTCGCTTCTCCGCGCTTCTGACCTTTGATCATTTTTTTCCAGTGAGAAGCGGCTTTTCCAGCGCGTCCGCCGCGCGAGTTTCACGGGAAATTTAATGAAGCATGGACGTTGGAGCAACAACACCG
This sequence comes from Anopheles darlingi, assembly GCF_943734745.1. Taxonomy (NCBI): domain Eukaryota; kingdom Metazoa; phylum Arthropoda; class Insecta; order Diptera; family Culicidae; genus Anopheles; species Anopheles darlingi. The sequence goes on from NC_064874.1 coordinate 63,112,010, forward strand.
GCAATCTAATATCGCGCGGAGGAGTGTGTAAAGTTTGTCATAGACTAATGGACAGACTGTGCCACTTCGAAGTGCAGTGCAGAGCAAACTTATTATGGTTTTTAGGGATACAGTTGTTGTGGTGTAAAAAAGACTACTAGCTATAATAAAAACAGCATAGGTTATTTTATTAAATAGCAAACAGAGCCATTTTTTGTTCGACTAAAAATGTTGTTGTTGTTTTCAACAAAACATTGTTTTAGCAAGCAATTCTTCTTCATTACTTAAACGTGCTTCAACGTACCGCAAAGAGGATCCAAGAGTTATAATAATTTGGTGGAACCCATGTATAAAATGTAGTTAGTGCTATTTGAAAAGGTGGAAGACAGTTCGATCAGGATATCAAGAGACGTGCAGATGCATTAGGAGTGTATCGCATAACATGTTGCTATGAGAATGATAAAAAGATTCCAAACTAGCCGCGAAATGATAGAAAAGAAATAAATATCAGAAGAAAATGAACCATTTTTGTTGGGAATAGCACTGAGTACCACTTAGCTGGTGCCAGCCACTCACACGAGTTACAAACAAAAGATCACTATTTAATCAATAACTGGATGTCCGAATATTAGTATTGGGAATAAAATTAAGAAGAGAAAGAAAAAGATAAAGAAAGATGGGAGAAAAAAATATACGAAACAAACCAAAAAGAAAAGAGAAATCAATATCTTCGTGTTCAGAGGCGGGTCAATATGTTCACCTAGCTATGTTGTTTAACTTGAAGAATCAGCAACTGTCATTATAACTATTAAAGCTACTCTACCGTACTTAAGAATGTGATAAATCAATCAGCCTCATTTCGCTGAATCACTTGTTGCATAGCAATGCATTATTACAAGGGGTACAGGAAAGCGTAGGTTGCACCAGAAAAACCAGATCAAACACAACTAAAACCAAATGTAGTAGTAGTGGCGAGTTATCAAATATTTAAAAAAAATACGTAATCATAAATGGAGTATTTTATCACAACAAATAACGCATCAAACCATCCAGGAGATAGAGAAAACAGTACAGTACACGGACAATGCTTTCCAGTAAGGTGTAGTTTTTTATTTTATATTTTGTTTATAGTTTTATATTTTGTGTTATTATAATTCCTGCAAAACGATAGGATTGCCGCACGAACTAGTTTCCAATTACAATGTACGATCATCGCTTGGAGTGCACGGTGCAGTTCGGCGCTCGGATGTCCCAATTTCTAAACCGATCCTTTGTCCCCGGTGATAGGCTGCTGTGTATGCAGATGGAAAAACCATTAAATGGATGGTCTTAACATGTAACATCAACAACCAACCTATTATCAGGAGACCAGCGCAATGCCACCCCTTCTCCTACTCCTCCCAACCAGCATGTTAAGTACCATCATGGTCACCAGCGCTGGTCACACACATCCAACACATCAACCTTTTAACAACTTTCCGAACATGTTCTCTAACAGGAAAGGAAGGAGTAGAGGAGAGCGGGTACGTTGAGGGGGTTTATGTAATTTAATTTCCTTGGCCAGCATCCCGCTACACACCCGTTTGGATCGTTTGGAGTTTGGAGAAAATTCAATATTGTCACCGTAAACCGCTTACAAATCCTTCGGGAAGTGAGTGATGCATGCACATACAAAGGGAACGGTAAGGGAAAGTGGGAAGAGGGAAATTAGCTCCCAAACACCCACCAGATATCATCCCAAGCGGTCGCTAGCATTTCTGGGCAACAAACTCATTCTTGTGGTCCGGAATGATGGGGTCCGATATGCAAACTGGGTCCATTTTTCGTTTGTAACTCGATGTTTTATGTCCTCCCCTTTTATGGGTCTTTGGAGAGGTTCGAAAGAGAGAGAGAGAGAGAGGTGCTGGGCACGGTGCCAACGAACCATACGGCAACCACCATCACGCTGGTCAACCATACTGGTAGCAGCTTCTCTCGTTGTTCTCGTTGATTTCGGATTTTTTGTTTTTCTTTGGCTAGTGTCCATTTCGTGGCCCGCATATACATTGAAGGTGATGATGCATGAACCGTGGCGCATTTTATAGCATAACTTCGATGGTAAAACTTTTCAATTTCCCACCCATGTGTGTGTGTGGAAAGAGAGATACCACACTCGAGTGCCCTCGAGAGTACTTGAGAGCTTGAGCTAACCCGAGTTGATTGCTACTATACTAGCGATGAGAAGTCAATAAGCGGGCTCCACTTCATCATATCTGAATAATGTAATGTGCCGTCAAGAGAACAGTGCCGTCAATTTGAGTATCTATGTTGCGGTCAGACCGGCAAAGCTTCACTAGAGGTGGAACACTATCTGTTGCACGATAATTGAAGGGCTGTATTGGCTGTAAGTATGTCTGTATCTGTTTTTGTGAGTGTTCAACTTCGAAGAAGTGAGGCTCTGTTGATACAGGAAAGTCAGTCAACTAACAAACGAGTCAACAACTAATTACAGCAGCCATCATCACCACCACCGCCATCAATGTTGAATTAGAGCCACCTTTCATCGTTGTTGCAACACCTTGCCATGGTTCTCGCACACGTTCCAGCACAGCTACACCCCTACATGAATAATGCCGCCAGCGATAGCGGCGCGAGACCTCAACGACGATATCTAGGACGCCCAAAAGCGGTTACCTGGGCCCGGGAATGATCTACTTCAAACATTAATATGCCCGAAGGGGTGAGCTTACAGGGAGGGGTGGTCTGATGATGGTCTTGAAATAATTCTGCCCCTCCCTTTAACTCCCTCTCCCTCGTAACCCTTACTTTTCGTGGAATTCTACGAGGGATTCAAGTGGTCACAACGATACCAACAATTTCGGATGACTGACGGCAGCATTTGTTTCGCTCCTTCGCTGCTCTGCGCTCCCTCCCGTGCGTACTGTTTCACTGGGAGAGCTTTTCTGGGGGCCTGGAAGTTGGTTAGCTGGTTGGTTTGGGTGGGTAAAATATTAATGAAAATGTACCCTCACCCCGCCGAAGAGCACGTCGCAGTAGCTCGCAAACCGGACGCAAGGATTGTGCCCTTCGTATGTCTCATAATGCTGCCCCGCTTAGCTTAACCCTTGGTGGGGACGTCCAACAATCGCTGACTTTTCGGGGCCATGACGCCCGTGGTATCCGTTTGAGGCTCTCGCTCGCAATGATGCCATCGGCGTTTGCCTTCTGGCGCTTCATGCAACAACCACAGCAACGGCATATTTACGCTCAAATCCGCTTTCCCCTTCTGTTTTTATGGTCGGACTCGGGCCTCGCGCCATTTTGTCCGGCAAGGCGGGTGGCAAGGCGCAACAGCACCAGCAGCAGCACGGCTTTCCGCCAAGGTGTAATGATATGTTCCCAGCCAGCAAAGACCATCAAGGCACGTACTTTCGCATAAAATATGTCACCTCAAGCAGGGCAATGGTTGAGTTGAGTAATGGGTGCACAGGGGTGTGTGCGTGTGTGTTTTGTAGCGACATTTTCGGCGAACCAGAGAACACGCATCGGCATCGGTGACCGACCGACCGATCGAAGGCGAAACGATTTATGGGCTCGGTCACGATCAAATATGACGTCGGGACGGGGCGAATGATTTTTGTGATTTAATGGTCCATCGACATGAGAGGTAGTAGTAGTGGTAGTTGTAGACGTTGGTTGTCGGGTCGGTGTCGGGTCGGTGATCGGATCGGTGCTCAATGCCATGCCCATGAGGTAGCGCACAAATTATCGTCGGCCTCCGTTAGCCGGGGGGAGAAACCATATTTTAATGACATAATGCGACACACAGAAACGCGGATCCATCGTGTAAGGTGCCACGTGTGTGTGTGTGTGGTATGGGACGCCCTGGCACATGAAAATGATATACGACCCAGAACTTGCTTGTTTGTCTGCCCCCTTGCCTGGTACCGGAGTTTTAAGAGGCAATAAAATTTTGAGAAATAGTTGCATGTTCATCATGTTGCTCGGTTCTCGGCGTTCGCTGCTGCTGCTGACTCAACATTGACCCCCTGAGCTAGGTGCTGAGTGAGTGTATTGAAGAACTAGAAGTGGTACATTAACTCTTCAAAAAAAAAAACACACACACACACACACACACACAACAATAAGTACATCAGCTGTACCAAGTAGACCAAGACCTGTAGCCTTGAAGTCGAAGCGCAGCATTCAAAAGCGTAGCCTACTACGCCGCTTTTTTTTCGAAAATAATGAAAACACTCCCCTTTACAGCACAAAAACGGTCCTTTTCAAGCCGGTTCATGGTTTTGTTGCCGAGCCCTTCACCCCAGAGTCTACGTCCATTAGGCAAATGCATACGGTTTGATGCACATAAAGGGCACTAAGAAAAGTAGGGGCTGGCTTTTGTAGTACACTGATTTTCAAATTAAAAGCATCTTGACAGCACAATGCCACGGTCACAATGAACAGATTATCCTCGCTAGTGTGCCAACCGAAGGAGGGACAGGCCCACGGTAGCTACCTTTACACGCAGCAAACCTTCTTTTTCTTCTACTTCTACGGTTGCTCCTCTAGGAACATTTCCCCAGCGTACGTGACGTCGTTCTCGTCGTCGTCGTCACCGTCACCGGAGCTAAATTAGAATGTTCCAGATTTTATGTCCTCATTTCCCCGGCATCCCTTATCTAGGCTAATCAATCGTTGGTGCGAACAGAAACAGACGCGCAGAGCCAGAGCCAGAGTGTCGAGCACCCTCCCTCCCTCAATCCGCCATGACAGGAGACGGTGAAGGTGAAACAAAACAACAAAAAAAAGAAACCGTCATGCACCCTAGACCTTCTGGCATGTCAATCGACGGTGCTGACGTGGTGTCATAAAACCCACAAAGGGAAAGCGTAAACTTTGCACGATCCACCCCCTCTCGCGTGTCACGGAGATGTGCGGTTATGGGTTGCACATCCGGCGAAATCAGCCGAACCGAGCATGTGATGATCCTCGAGGATTTCTCGGTTATCCGGCCTCGGAACGTCGGGATGAACGAGCCCCCTTTTGTCACTGCTGCTTCCCAGGACGTACCTGGGCGGGGGGCGATGGAAGCGATGTCATGAAGGTTTGGAGGAGGTTTTTTGTGGGAACATTTGCGGGAACGTACGTAACGCATCAACGTTGAGGCAGCGACGGGATGGAACAAAAGTTTGTGCGAGCTTTGTTTTTTTTGTTTGATGAAAATTGGTGAACATTGGCTTCCTGTTTTGGGGAAAAGTCAGAAAAACGAGGAAGATGCGAGAACCGGAACTAATTCGAATCTTAAATGTGTCAAACTTTTTTTGATTTGTTTTATGGCGGTTGGGCTTTCTAGCATGGATGTTTGGGCATTTCAATACGCTCGGTGAACGTTAAACATATGCTTTTTGCACAATCAGTTTGGATAACTAATTTGAAGCACAATCAGCAATGTATGAATGTTGTGAAATGAAAACTTGTTCAATCAGGAAAACTTAACCGCAAGTGCTTAGCACGACAGGTTCTGTGAGATGTTAGCGCTGGTTTTAATCCACCAAAAACTCTTAGTGGTTTGAACTAAAACTTCAAAGGTCATCGAAACCAATATTTACTTGACAACTAGTCTTCTCGCAATATTAAAGATTGTGAGAAGTTATACTTCTACTTATCACAATATTAATATTTGAGAATATTTTGCGAATATTTGAATGTTTGTGCGACGATTGTGTGTCCGACTATTCGTTTGCTTTTTAAAAATTATTTTTTATTGCTAATATTGAACCAATAACATTTTATACATAAATAAAATGTATTGGTTTACTAATACAAGCCTAATGAATGAAATTTATTATTAAACAATAATTATGAACAAGTGTAGATTGCTGACGGTAGCATACTGGACCTGGAGTTAGTTGTTCCTGTCCTAGTTGTTTAAACTAAACTAAAGCTAAACCAAAGATTAAAGAACTCTTAGTTGAGTATCAAAAGAATAACATAAATACTTCGGGGTAATCTTTTCATTCCGAGATCAACATTACTTTAAAAAAGAAAGCTTTGGATCAGGTTGAGCTCACTACTTAATTAATATCATCGTACATTATGGATCATTTGGTATGCTGGTAACTGATATCCACTGCATAGTCCGTGTAGTTGCGAGCAAATTAAGCGCGTTCCACCAAAGGGGATATCAAGGAACCCCTCAAAAAGCCGGACATGACCACACTGGCCAGAGTGTGGGAATCCTGTTATGCTGCTTGCTACTTCCCCCATTGAGCTACTGGCGGGTCTCAAGAATGAAAGGTAATCGAGAAGTTATAGTTAATCTCGTGTAATCCGTCAAGAACGTAAAATGAACCTTCCCTCTCCATACTAACTATTCACTAATACGAGCATCCGCTTGGCATTGCATTGGCATCGTATAACATGCTCCAAAAAGCACGGTCAAGTATGCCGAAAGAAAACGCTTAGCCATGTACAATCTCTCTCTCTCTCTCGCTTCACAGTCCCGAACCATGGCCAGCATGAAAAATTAACGAGATTTTAATAGCATTTTATGGCCGGCTGGCTGTGACCCTTGGTGTTCTGTCGGTTTGCTTTAACAAAAACGGAATTTCATAAAGTTGCTCGGCGTGAATGGGCCCACCGTCGGTTCCGGTCCGGTCGCCGGCCAGCCCCCAACACCCCCTCCCTCTTAAAACCTCCCCCAGCCACTCATTGGAATGCAAGGAATTAAAAAGGACTGAGAAACAGCTTAAGACAACTTTCTGTGCTGTTCGGTTCTGCATGCAAGATCACAACAGAATAGCAATACAAGTTGGCCTGCAGTTGGCAAGCATGCATTGCAGAGAGAGAGAAGGAATAGAGGAAGAGAGAGATAGAAAGAAAGAGAAGAAAAAAGGGAAAAGTTTTCGACGAGGGATTAACTTTGCTCTTGGACAATTTCATTATCAACCATTATGAGTAAGTTAATTCTCTATCACTTTCGTGCATTTCCGGATAGGAGGAGGAGGAGGAGGAGGAGGAGGAGGAGGAGGAGGAGGAGGCAACGGAGCGTGCTGTTGCTTGAACCTGGCAGCATCTCGTTTGATGAGCTGTTGTTGCGGAGAATGCAAAGCTACTAACGGATCGCATCTAGGAGAATTACTGCAACTGAATTAGAGCAAATGGCGCAAAAGTTGTTACTTCACAGCATGCTCCTACTGGAACACACCACTTGAGCAGCATTATCAACCAGCGAGCCATAAAAGATCACATTCCATTGCTGACAACTTTTGAGACTTTTGCTAACAAACTTTCAAAAAACTTTAAACTTTTGAACCGGAACTAACCGTTGATATCAAATGCTCCTTTCCATCCGCGTGCAATCCATCATGGAATGCCACTCCGTTGCCTTCCGTTGCGCAGCATCATTTGTCACGGGTCACGAAAATGCGTTAGCCACGGCTAAACCCTTGCACACTTGCAGCTGCAGCCAAAGCGAACCCATCGGTGCACTCCGGCGCCCGGGAGATGCAAATCAAAATTTGAATACCAAATGCCTGGGGAGCGCCGCGTCGGAGCTAAGTGAATAAATAAAATCAAATGGAAATTAAATAAAGCGAAAATGTGAACGCGAAAGTGTCGGTCGCACACACAGGCACACAAACACAAGCACACGAACACGAAATGACTAGACCCCTAGACCCGGAGTATAACGAGAGAGCTTTACTGGCGAGGTGGTTCAACCTCGTGGCGTACAGTGCATTGCAGGGGGAGGAGCGGCGAGGGGCTACGTCATTCGTGTGCGTCAGCGTCCTGCTGTCATCACTCGGCGCACGTTAAGCACCACTAGGATGGCCTTTGTAACGTGGATCCACTTCAGCAACAATTCACAATTTCGGATCGCAGTAGGCGACAGACCAAACGTACATAGCAACAACCAACAAACTGGTTGCTGGCTGTCACCGGCAACTGTCGGAATGTTTTAAGTGAAACAATGGACAAAATCCTCCCTTCTATTGGAATCTGCTTTGAAATGATGGAACTTGGAAGGGGACACACTACAATCGAACAGGAACACCGCGAACGCGAATTACTTCCTGCGAGCTGGCGAGACTGGCGAAGGTGCTAGAGCCTCCGAGACCAGTGCCACCGAATACCTCCGGCTCGCGGATCATACATGCCTGCTCCATTTGCAAGCGGGGGTATTGCATAAAACAGAATTATGCTAATGGGTTATGCAATGCCGGGTTGGTGATGGTGCAAGAATGCAAGATAACATCCTTTCGCTCGCAGCTCGTGTATATGCTTACTGGCTGACACACATACAGACCTCGGGGCCGTGTGCGGCCTGTTGCAGACCCGGATGAGCATATAATTATCACCCAGAACCACCCGGGGCGGGGGGACACCTACAGTAAGGGTCGGTCGCAATTCAATTGACCTTCTGCGCTTTATTCAATTTTACCGCTGCTGCTGGTACTACTACTATCTGCTGCTTGTACCGGTATGTGTGTTTTGTCCTGGGTCCACTACATCCACTGCAAGGCCGAGAAGAGGTAATGAGACAATGAGGGAAATAATTAAAAGTACACATACACACGAATACCCCAGTAATGACAGCCCACGGCTGTTCTGTCAAGCACGGTGTTGGTAATATTTTTAATGGTCCTGGACCATCGGTGGCCCATCCTGTGGCGGTCGCACCGTTGCTTGTTTATCGCTTGGATGTACTGTGAGTGTCCTTTCGGTAGGTTATTAATTAAAACATGCTCGAATGCATTTCCAAACAAGGACACATCTGCCCAAGCGCAATCACAATTGAGATTAATTCGATGTAATAATTAATGGCTTCTGGTGATCCTTACGGCTTCCCATTGAAAATGCTTTTTCCCTCCCGGGAAGAGCAGAACATGTGCTTTTGCTGATGACGTACGTAGAAACATCTTTGGGACGACCCAAAACCCATTCCAGTGTTTCGTCGTATGGCGAAGGAATGTGGATCGACGTTGCATCCCGTGCATCCGACCGTTGATTCCAATCCGGACATTCCGACGTACGCTGGCATCTTCCGTCCGAGAATGTCGTAGCTCGGACTTTCTGTTGTCCGGAAATCATTTCATTTGAAACAATGACAGGATTAGAAGTTGATTGTACGCAATCCATGGGATTGATGATGGGACTGCATTCCTGATGCACTAATTGGTTGACTTCACCGACATACGAACGGACCCAACCGGCCGATGGTTACTGTGGTCATATTTCACATTTTCTTCGACATTCTGTGGCCAAAGGAATGCTGTTGGGACGCATCCAGCAACAGCAACGATGGCGAACTCGATGGGCAACCTAACGAACGACCGGAGTCAAAACGACCTGGGACCTTTCAGACACCGAGTGCCACTTCGTCTATAGTTGACTCTCTCGTGCTACGTTCAAATAACGGCTCGCTGGCAAGATGGCGACGAATGAATGGACCAACACTACTAATCATTCCTGGCTCCTAGACTGGCCGATTATTCGCCAGTCGACAGAACCTGACGTCGGTCGATCGATTGCACTGCAGGTGTTTGAGTCCGGTATTTCGGAGGCCCCTTCTTCTCGAGCGCTGCACCAGCGCGCTGGCTGTGGTCTGCGTGACACTCGACAGCCCTTAGGTTATTCATTTTCTCCTTTAATTGGCGCCCTGCGGACACTACCTACTACCACCGCTACTGCCTGCAAGGCTGCTGACGAAACGTGACCAATTGCTTGATCGCCATAGCGCCATCGCTAGAGGGCACTAGCCGGGCTTGTATCGCTTTCGTCTAATTATGATAGGCCCTTGTCGGAGGGCTTAGGTCTGTCGGAATTTTTGGACTACTTTTTTTGCTCAAACATCGACACCGCGACGAATCGCGTAGCATTTATTCCGTGGGTTGTTCGTGTGGGATTCCGTTGGTCCGTGTGGTTAGCACCACGGTGTCATATCCGTCAATTCCAGTCGAGGCAACTCCACGCTGTCGAACTGACACCGATGACGTCAAGGGAATACACGTGGCACGTGTTGGCCGGGTGTTGGTGTACGGAGGCGCACCGTCCGAATTGGGCATCGCTCGTCGTCAACGAGGCCATTTTGTGGCACAAAACGGTAATTGGCTCGGGTACCAAGGTACGCGGGGCACATTTTTCGACCGCCTCGCGACCAACAAACGACATTAAACTCATCAGCCGAAGCGAAGCGAAGCGGACCAGAGTTTTCCGTTGATTGGCCCTCGAGCGCTCGCGCTTTTAAATATATTTCTCCTCCAGGGCCCATCCATGGCCCATTCCTGGCCACACCGGTCAGGCCTCCAGTCAGGTCAGTCGCCAGTTGACGTGGTTAATGAATGAATTCCCTACCCTCAGGCTCGGCTCGTTACGAGGACACTTTACGCACCGAACGGCTATTTATGAAAAAAAAATAATAAGCGAACTGAGCCGGAAAAATGTTTATCCGAAAATAATTGCCTCCTGTAAAGTCTCTCCTTCATTCTGTCCTTGTTCAGGTCTATCGCACAGGATGTACACTGCCGATGGGCCATTTTTCGTCATCGTAACAGCAACACTATTAGGGATTGAAAAGCACCGGGAACTTTGGGAACTTTGTCCAACAGCACAGCACAACACCGGTCGATAAAAACAGACAAGTGACGCTAGCGAAGCTATAGTAGCTCTCGTTGGGACGAATCTCAACTTTCTTCAACTTCTAATGAGCTGGTATTAGCTGGTTTCGCCTTTAGTTTCCGGCAGTGACCGAGTGATAGATCACGTTGTTGTGTTGTGAGCAAATGGGGCGGGGAAAATGGAGACTACTTAATGGTACACTACGGTCTCGGTGACGACGAACGAAGAAGGCGTCGATGACAGCAAGAGAGAGAGAGGCGGATGAAGTGTTAGTGATCATATTGCGACCATCACATGCACCCCGGAGTACACGGATTGTCGAAAGCAAAGTTTGTCATACGAGGCCAACTCATTCCGGCTGTTGTGTGCCCTTTGCCTTTCTCCACACCGGGATCCATCCTCAAGCCCTGTTGGTGCTCCGTCGGTGCCCGGAAAGTGTGCAAATCGTTAAGCCATCACGTACACTACGATGCAGGCCTTTTGGAGCCAGCAGTTAGCGCTGTCTCTCTCTCTCTCTCTCTCTCTCTCTCTCTCTCTCTCTCTCTCTCTCTCTCTCTCTCTCTCTCATTTCCTTTCTCGTGCTGTTTATTCCCGCGTCTCTCGGTAGAGATTGGTCTATGACCGGTGCACGGTTAAACTTTTTGAAGTTTGTGAAGTGACTCTTCACGCCTCAGGATGGTCATGTCCCTGCACTCCACAGAGTCATTGCACCGCAGCTGCTAGTGTGCCACTCGGAGGAGGAGGAAGAGTGGCCTGACCTGACCTGAGCTCATACCACGGACCGTCTATGCCTTTTGGCGTAGATAACCGGAAGCATACGACCACTCGACCACCGTTCTGTCGTCGTGTCTCTGCTCTAAACATGACACATGAGTTGAAGGTGTCAGATGATGTCAGAAGAGCTGGCTGGTTGCTGACAGAAAAGGCTAACCTTCGATCGAGTCGACATGTTTTATCGGCAACAGATGGAGCAACGAGAGAGGGTGTGCAGGTCAGGAGACCAGAGAGAGGAAACAGAATTGTTTCCAAGCTGTCAAAATGGATTGGTTTCACTTGCTTACCGAAGCCATTAAAACGCTCGGCGCAGCTTCACCGAACAGTGTGGAGAGTTCTCGCAGGCGGCAAGCATTCAATAGCTGGCAGTAATGGAGAATCGGAGCGCGCAAAACTAGGTAGCAATTCCCAACCTAATATCCGGAACCGAGATAACAGACTCGCCCCACTACTACTTATGGCGTTCGTCTTCGGCGGGTCGAGAAGCCGGGCCAGGCCGGAAACGGTGCGAGCACATTCTTTAAATAACCAAACGAATGAAAGCATCACCTAGTGAACCATTTCATAGGCTTCCGTAGCATGATAATGTTCATCTCGTGCCTTCCTTCGTGGCACACCGAGGAGGTGGCACTTGGGCTCTGGGGCCACATTTTATCGTTGGATGAAAACGAATGGTTTCCGGTGCGACCGGTGCGAACGGTGCGAACGGTGGGAAAATTCATCTTTCCTCCTCCGATGGGATGGTCTCTGAGGTTGCCACAAGACGATTTGCATAACATGGTTTGTTCGGTGTGAATGTGTTTGCTTTTTTCTCGCATATGACTCCGGTACGTGCTACGTGATATGATGGTTGTTAGTTGTTATGAAGGTAGCGACTTATTTCTTTCTTCTTCGCCATGCGTCAGCCCCCCGCCCACACACATACACAGGTGGGATTCGCGAAAGTTGGAGCAACGTGGGATACGCGAAAGTTGGGTTGACTTCGTCGTATTTAGTGCCACGTTTTTTGGCTTGAGGTGAACCGTTGAAGCAAAAGTCACTTCTACGGTTGCTTCGTTTATTACTGTGTCTATTTTGGCTGTACCGTTGGCGAATACGCTCCTTTCTCAATCGAGTGTGTTGTTGCAGAGGTGGTTAATGTGAAGCCAGAGGAAATTGAATAACAAGGAGTAACAAGATCTTTTGTTGTTTTTGTTCTACAACTTATTTTAGCAGCATTTTGGGAAATCTATATTTTAGACGCCAATGCGTAGTGAAACGAGCTTTTTTGAAACCAAATCGTTTGTTAGTAATCAACCAGAGCGCCTAATAAAGCCTTCCATCACCATGTACAAGTTCATTTAATTTAGCTTAATAGTATGAGCTTATTAGTATGAGCTGAAGTTTGCAATTAATCAGGGTTTGTTCACCTAATTAGTTTGACTCGCGCTTGAAGCATTGTATCATCGTCTATTTAAACTGCGTGCAGTTCATTGTGCTATTAAACGCAACACAACAGCAAAAATTGAGCTTGACCCGTGTGTTTTTGTACTATAAAGAAAAAAAGCAGCACTACGTGTCATTTTCCACATTGAAATTTGTTCAAGTGAATTAAAGAACGATCTTTTATCTCAATGAGAGATTCCCAGTTAAACTAAAGTTTTGCAGACGAGATGTACGTTAAAGGAGTAACTCATATTCATGTAATATTGATCTTCCTTTGTTGGTAATTGGTAACTGAAGAAATATACAAATAAGTAAATAAATATCTTGACAAAAATAGCACATCTACAGGGTTACTGATATGAAGTGTTCCCTATTCAAAACACCATAACTTTTTTGTGTGTAATTATTTTTTAGTGATTTCAAAGACAAAATTGTTTGAGGATAATCCAAATCCGAATCCGTTCACTTTAGCCCGATGTGGCCACCTTTGCCTTAACTATAGCCTTCGAAAGGTCCAAACACGAGTTGCATGCTGCTGAATGTGATCTTGAGGAATTTTGGCCCATCATCTTGTACATTCGATTTCTTCAGCTCATCCATAGTGGCATATTTTATAGTCCTCATCGTGCTCTACAATATGGGCCAGATGGAATAGTCCATCGCATTTGACGTCTGGCAAATTCGCTATCTGTTAGCTATAGGTAACACTTCATATCAGTAAGCCTGTAGTTATTTAAAAACCTCTATTTTCATTATCATTCATTATCTCCGTAATGATAATGTTGCTTTACAACAGTGTGATGGTGGGAGTCGATAACCGAGTCTCTAGCAGTGTTGGAAGTAACACGCTTATCCCAGCTTTAGAGATGATATGATAAGCGATACTGCGGACTCTAAAAATTATTACATTTTCCACCGATTACAAACCAATCGATCTAGCGGCAAGCAATCGAAAAATGTTTCACGATTGGCGCTTAATTGATTTACAATTGGATCTGATTATAACTGTTAATGCTCCCAGTATGCAATTTAATATGTTTATGCACTTTACAACGCACAACCCACCGCAAGCAATATGCAATAATATTGCAGCCCACTACCAAAACCACAACCAACCCACGTCCAGGGCATCCATTCATTAATTTGTGCACGAGGCTGCCGATCATTTAAATATTCGTGGCAACTTCAAGGGCATCGAATCATCCGGCTGATGCTGTATCGAGCGATTAATTACTTACCACAAACGTGCACGTGCTCGACATTGATCCCCACACCGCTTGTTCTTGTTTCCAGGTGTTTTAAATCAAATTTACTCCCCCTACGCTTTTCCACCCAAGTGGCCGCCCCCTACTAGGTGGTCATTTTAAATGCCATTCCCCACGTTTCTCTTCCTTTTTATCATCCCGATAATTGCATAACTGTGATCCGGTGACAGAATGGTTAAGTTCATCATCATCGCGGGATAGTAATTGCCATGCGTAGGTTTGATATAATGTTGAGCGCGAACGCTCAATGCTCAAAGCGGTTTAATGGTAGCATTGATCCATTGAAAATAAACGACCAAATAGTGTTCGAATCGAACCATCCAATTTGTGGAAGTTTTCGTGCGTCAGCATTGAATTTCCCTAACAAAAGCAACGCATCCGAACATCTGGAATGCTAGGCTCCCGGGCGAGCACGGGCGAGGTGCTTCATCTCACACCTGCGGACAGACACATCCAAACCATTTGCCAAACATTTCAATTCACACCCCGATCCCGAGCCAACGAAATGCCTACGGCTTAATGAACGCTCTACGACCTCCAAAGCACCGTGACAGAAACGCGAAACACAAACTGCCGATAAAATACACCGGCGAACACTCCGGCTCCGTGGCCACTATGGCACAGCGTTGCATGCTTGATAGTCTGGATGTTCCTTTTCCGCATCGATCCTGACGCCGAGCACTTCCTGTGTATTCGCTTCAGCAGCGCCGCTCGAGGCGTGAAATCATTTGCCCTCCATTGGGCGTGCAATCGTGTGAACATAACATGCGCGCCGTCGCCTTCCGTTTTGCGCTCTGATGCTGCTGCTGCTGCTGTTGCTGCTGATAATACCGCTCATAATGCGGCCTAAGGTTCCAGGATGGTGGATTGCAACAACAACACAAAAAAAACTAGATGAAGGACTTCCGCTTTCACGATAGGAACCCTTTGCCATATGGTGCAGGTAATTTTGCACGCCCCACAGCATAAATCAAACATTAGCTAGGAATGGGAAGAGAAATTAATTTTATATTTTGCCAGCAAACGGTGATGGTGAGCGATGGTGCTCGGTGAAGCGCATTGAGAGGGTTTTTACTATTTGAACAATTGGCATACCACCCTTGGCGCGGTTGCGTCCGGCAATCGCAGCGCACAACATTCCCGAGCTGGTGGAGCTTTTTTTTCGTGCGATCGAACAGTTTTTATTCATCCGGCAAAGCACCATACTGATGTGGCTTAGTGCGTGTGTGTGTGTGGTGTGTTCTTGCTCTGCGTACTGCGTGTCGTGGTCATGATTTTGCGTTTCATGTTGACGACGTTTTTGCTTCGACGGTATAGCGCAATCAATAGAATCAATCACTGCGAACACAGGCCGGAAGGGAACTGTTGCAGCGTGAAATGTTGACTAGAAACATAAACATGGACCGGGCGATAGTTGAATGCAGCATGAATGGTTTGGTTTGGTGCACGGTTGAGAACGATCGCAATTTGTGGTAACAATTGTTTTGCCAAACAATTGTCAAAAATTGCAATTTCAAAATTGCAAAAATAGCCCTTTGCTGTGAATGAATCAATCCAATCATTTTTTTTTTTTTCAAATGACATCTTTAAAGTACACTGAGTGTCTCGTCCTCTGATAATCGTAAAATTGCCCTCTAAGCTGGTAAAATTCCTATCAGAAAACGTAATAAAATTTTCATTGCATGATCGGTAACTTAAAGTTGATAAAAATGAATCCTGATTTTTTATGTTCTCAGAACAATTGTGCACAGCTAGTTTGAATTTCGAGTAGTCTATAGATCTAGTATTGAAAATAACCTTTAGAGCCCCTCTTTGCTTGGGATTGAGAATATGTTTTATATAAATCCTTCTAGTTGCTGCTGTCCTAAACGAAATTGATGTCAATATATTCAGAGTTCTAAGTAGACATAAAACAGCATTGAAGATTATGTTTCCTATTTCCCGCTCTTATTGATAGCAAGATTATAGTCGTCAATGTTTTTCCACTCTAAATAAGAACATCGAGGCTGTTCCATCCTCGGTTCGCACATCCATTTTCTCTGCTCCCGTTTGGCACCCCAACGTTGCGTCGCCAGTAAGAGCACGAAATCGCACGCTTTAGAACAAATTACCGCCAGAAAAAAAACTCCAATCCTTCTCTTCCGACCCAGGGACACATTGTTTATTCTTCCAGCTGCCACTTTGGCACACCGTCCAAAAAACCGATACAAAAAGAGCTGTTTGATTTGTCGCGCGTGCAATTGGCATCGAGCTCTGAAGGAAGTGAAATAGCTGAAAAGTAAAAAAAGGCTAGGTATAAAACCCCCGCTTTGGCACATTCCGGTGTGCCCAATCTGTATCTAAATCACAGCCATCACAGCGACTGGAGCGATCGAGCGCAGCACACGGATTGCAATTCTCAACAAAAAAAAAATGGCTACAATTGCCGGAAAGTGCTCAGGACTTCGGGATTCGATCGATCGATCGATCCTGTCCCGTGCTGGTGACAAACTCGAACGAACGCAACTTGCTCGAAGCGCGTTTGCCTCGATTGCGCATTGCCATTGCCATTGCGTTCCGGGCCAGGCCGGAACGCCGAATTTCCACTCACTCCGTTCGCAGCATGCCGGGCGGACCTTCCGAACGGGATCCAAAACTTTAGCCATTTGTCAATGTGCCGGGAAAGGGGTTGAACAGGGGCAGAAGAGGATGCAGGGGGGGAGCGAGGGGACCCTTCCGCCAGAATCGAAAGCTTTTAAATAGTTTGATTTTGGGGAATAGCCAGCAGCGAGGAAAAAGCTCGTCGCTCGTTTCCATCGTGGTTTAACAATGGCGTTCAAAGGCGCTCGAGGAGACCCTCCCGCCTTCTCTTGTTCACGCGATTGCTTGATAGATTCCACGTCATTCATTGCAATTCCATGGGTGCGCGCGGCCTCCGGCGGCATCCGAGAATCCGCAATTAGGCGGAAATCAATCCATCACAATTTAAGTTGCTTCGACTCGACCCGGGGAGGATGAAGGCATTTGTGAAGTTTGCTGCCGCGTGAAAGGGATTCAGATAGTTTTCGAGCTCTCCTCCGCCCCGCGTCTGTTTTTTGCCACCCACCCACCCTCGGGGCAATCGAAAAACTTTTACCAAACTATCATTAAAATGTGACGGCACCGGAAATCGATTACAAGCGCCGGAACCGGAACGGAGGAATCGGAATGGCACTCGGAAAAAGGGGAAACAGCTTTAGCGTTTTTGGATCGCCAGTCGCTGGCGTTGGCTAATTGAAACTAATGTATTGGCATGATTGGCGAAATGGTGGACACCCTAAAGAGGCGGGGAGGTGGGGGAGGAGCTTTTTGTGTGAATTAATTAACGTGTCAGTCACGCAGCGCTGGTGACAACGAGCTGCGTTTGGCAAGTCATTCGCCAAAGGATTTGCTATTCAAACCAGCGTCTCACCGGAACGTTTCATTGTTGATCGATTTCATGCGGTAATGGTGGTGGTGGACGGTCTGTCTCTCTACCGCATAAAATGGCGTCTTCAAGGTCAACCATAATGTGTGTCTCCTCTGTGCGAGTAACTGGCAACATGTTTTTGGTGATTTTTTTCGAGGTGGCCACAAAACCACCGTTCAGTCGCTCGCCATCCCGGTGCTGCGTGCACTCACACTGCGTGGAAGAACCTGCTCCCCTGGGAGACCGGGAGCGGGGTTGGTGGAGGGGAGCCCCTGAATAAGTAAACCATTTACCTCCGGTCACTTGCAAGGTTTCTTGTTTCCCCGACCCGAAAAAAAAAGAAACGAAACCAAAGCACCACCGGTTCCAAAGGGCGCTGCCAAGTGAAGAATAAGCGGCCGTGCCAAAAGCGTTCTGCTTGATGGAGTCTTAGTCGCTCGGTTGGCAAGCGGCCCAGTACAGTGATTGGCGTTCGTTAAGTCGAAGATAGTTTTTTTTTTATTCCTTTCTAAAAATTGAACATTACTAACGTAAAATTGTATCAGTGTACTTAGTATAGACAATATAAATATATATTTGTAGCAAAGAACAGGAATAGTGATTTTAAAATGGTTTTTGACTGTCGACATTCATACAACCACACTTATTCATAAAAAAATATTTCATAACCCTTCTTTTCGAAGCGGTAGGCGACTAAATTTTTTAAATTATTTAACTTGAAGTCAAGCTAATGGGAAATTTAAAGGAAAACTTCTGCTAACAAATTCAGTCCACTTGAGTCATCCTTGAAACTTATTTTCTTTTGCACGATTTTTCTGCTTCATAATTTGTGAAATGTTTTTGATTACTAGTTCGACAGCTAACTTCTAAAAAAATGATCGAACCGCGTTCGATTTATATGAATTAGCCTTTTGTCTTTTTGTGTTATTACTAACGTCCTCACGTTTTCTTCACATTTTGCACATTAGCATTGATTTCTGCTTGCTTTCTTTTATTTAAACAAAAGTTAGTCCTCAAAATGTGTTTCTTAAAATTTGTAAATATTTTCGGGAATTGTACTATTAACCTCAAAGATTTACTTTTATACGAAAACGTTACGAAGAACTCTTTAAGTGCGGATAAACGAAATTCTTTTTAAAGGGGGGCTTCGGTATTTTATTTTATTTCTTCGCATTTACTTCTTATATTTTTTTATGAGTGCTTATCCTTTCAAGAGTATTGTGTAAAATTTTGAAACCAATAGAATCCGAATTGACAAAGGTATTGGTTTTTGAAAATCCGCCTTTCATACGAGGCTCAATGCATCTCATAACTTTGGATCGTGATTCCCAAAACCAACGTTTCCAAAGTCGGTGCCCATCGTAACATAAAAACTACTGGACCGATCGATTTGAAATACAATCTGTGCACTATTTTCCAGGAAGATCCGGAGGAATTTTCCAGGAGATTTTATAAAAATTGTTGATTCTTTTTTTTAAATAATTTTTTTACTTTAGTAAAGTGTCGTTTTTTGAGGCAATATCGAAAAAAACACCACTTTTCAAACTTAAAAATCTGCCAAAAAACGAAGAATGGAAAATTAAAGCAAAACTCGACAGGGCTACGTGGATAAACTTATAATCTAACAAAACAATATTGATTTGTATATTTCTGAAGACTTGGCACGTGGCTACGATGGGCACGGCAAAAGTACAGACTTACCTTTCTAGATTGAATGCCATGAACGTAGTTTTGAATAAATCTTCACCAAAATAACACCGAATATTCTTGAAAAGTTGTAGTTTTATACGTTGTAGTTTTAACGTTCACTTGAAAAAATCAAAGTTAATGGTTTCTTCACTAAAAATAGTCAAAAATAAGCCCTTTTTTGACCCGACATAATCAAAGCCCCCCTTAATTGATGTTTGTTTGTACCTTACTTTACAGAGTTCTCAAATTCCTAATAGCTTGAACCATATTTTACGTATATACTACCCACCCTATCAGCAACATAATTCCAATTGGGTGACATGAATAAACATATCCTCTTGGAATTGATCACCATTTCATTCCAGTGCCTTTTTTTTTGCTGCGGCTAAACGATTGTCTAGCACTGTAGCTCCCCAACCTGGCCTCAAATCAAAAGGCAAAAGACAATACGTGAGGGAGAAAGAGAGAGAGTGTGTGTTGACTCCATGAAACATGGGGCCGGCCAGCGCCAAAAAACGCAACCAAGCACCTCGTCTCCAAGAGAAAAAAAAGCGCTTGAAAATTTGATACCGGCCCGGGAACCACCTTCCGGCGTAAAAACCTTCTGCGAAAACCCGTTGCGGCTCCGGGTGCGGCACCTTGACGAAACCGGTGGCAATTCGTTGCGAAAGCTCACCGGGACCCTCCGGCACGGACCAGGGGGGGGGGAGGGCACTGGCGCAAGGCGGACAACAAATAGGCCACACGGGCGTTTGGCCAGCATTAAACATTGAATGCCACCGGCGCCACCAAACCGGCGGCTTGGCCTTTCTCGGGGCCTTTCTTGGCGTCCGGTTGGCGTGCCAAGTTCAGGTACCACCTTTGGGGAGGGGTGGAGTATCTTACCCGGTGAGCGGGAGGGGGATCCGGACGTGCTGTTCAAAGGTTTTTCTTTCTTCGCCTCAGCCGCCACCGGCTTTTCATACATTTTTTTTTGTCGCTCTCTCCCTCTCTCTCTCTCTTTTTTTGTTTGCTGCCCAAAGGTGAACCTTTGCCAACGCTCATGACTCACACTGGCCACCGGACATGGGACCTTGGGGCACTGGGCAGGCTCTAAGGCTAATGCCAAAATATCGTTTCCGGCTCGAGAGCAAAATGCGAAGGGAGGGGTGCGGGATGGGGGGGAGGATGGTCGGTGTTGCGATTGTTTGCTTTGCGTTTCTCAGCCCCCCAAAAAACCTTCCTCCGCTTTCGCTCCGTTGGCCAAGCCGTTTGAAACGGAAGTTATTCGTTTGCGTGCCACATTCCTTATCTGCACACCAGCGGCCTGGGCACCAAGGAAACCTGGCCCGGCCGGTCGGTCTGGTCGGTTGGCCGGATCGGGTTACGTAAAGGTGTGAAAAGGTAGGACAGAGAGTGTTGAAGGTAGGGTAGCCGTAGGTAGAGGATCTCTTGAGGGTCAAGTTCCTCGGTGAGTGAGTGTGTCGGGTGAAAATTCAATAAACGGAACGCCCGCTTTCGGAAGTCCAGCGCGCCTCCTTGACCGTTACCCGTGACAACCCCGGGGGAGGGGAAACCAGGTTGCCATATTCAAAGCTAATCCACTGACATCCTCCAGTAGGCCTGATTTCTGATTTCCCTTTTTCCCATTTTTGCCTTTATTTCTATTTGTCCTTCCCATTTGTTCTACATGCCCTACTCGGTGCCAATATGCCCGGGGCTCCTTTTACCTTTGTAACGCCAGGTAACGGGCGGCTCTTGAAGGATGTCGAGGGATTTATTTCGGCAAATGAAATACGTGAAACGAGCGCCGCCGCTGACGACGACCTTACCTAACCTTCGCTTTCACTTCTTGAAGTGCCCCTCAACGAAGAGCTTCAGGGGGGGGGCAATCAATGGGCCGTACGTAAACAAATATGGCCCTGAATGGCTCGTCAATCATGTGTCGACGCATAACGACCACTGAACTGAACGTGAGACAGTCCCTTCAAACATCATGTTGAACACGATGAATATATTGATAAACAGTCAGTGTAGGAATTCGTGGAAAAGGCCGACCCGGAGCCCGGAGCCCGCCTGGAGCTAAGCCTAATATGCACTGCAATTGATGGATCCTGAACGACTTGACAAGGCGCAGACGGCAGAACCACACGAAGAGCCATACGATGGCGTATTTTATTGCACACAAATAGCTAAAACACATGCTCAGGCTAATGGGAGCAGCTTTATACAAGAGGATTATCTAGAGCGAAACAAGCATTAGAAGGAAAGCTTTATTATTCGCTTTATTCCCATTTTGCACTCATTTTAAATGCCATCTGCTTTCGCCAAAGCTCTTAGTAATGATCAGTACCAGGCGCTACTTGGCTGGTTATAACATAACATTTATGATTTATATAATATCTTGGTGAAATAGATAACTCTATTTGAGTCATTGCTGTGACATAATCAACATTAAACCTCTAGTTGATGTTGGATGTTATGTTTGTGATGAAATTGCAATAGAAAGCTCATGAAAAGTGTGAAAAAGTGGATCAATGATGATTACTTTTGAAGACACACGCTGCGCATATGATGACTCGAACTCTGAAGACTATAACAAACAACCGGAATGCTGCTTTTTGTGTCTTTGTGGTATATTAGCTGTTAAAATAGGAAATCAAACGATTCAGAAACCTTTTGATATTGTAGTCTCAATATAAATGATACAATTTAGGTTTTTAATCGTAGCGTTGTGCATGTGAACAAGCAGTATGGCAAACATTACTGCAAGTAGCTAACGCTAACGCGTTCTTTAGCTATGAAACTGTTTCGTGTTGCCAAATTTTGAATTTGAGTTATGTAGCTCAGTAAATGCAATATAAGGAATTTATCAGAGTTTATCAGCTCATCTTAGCTGACCAAACTATCGTTAGTTTTCTATCTGCATGCGTTCATCACACATGAATTAAATTTTACGAAAAAAAACAAAGTTCAAAATTGCATCGATCGTTGAGGTTTAAAAGTATGTTTTTCTTTTCGCACCGCACACAATGTCATCAGCGATTTGGTGTCCTTTTATGTAAAATTTCTGATGCTATAAAAGTGCCCGTGTACTTTACGGCCACGAATCTCGGCCAGACACCTCCCTTCCTTCTAAACAAGGACCCATCCCCTCGAAACATCCCTTTTGAAAACTGACATTTTCCAACTTTATCGTCATCACCAGTCAATGGCTGGCACTCATAAAATACTCTTGCACTCTCGAATGTAGAGTAGTAAAATTTGATACCAAAAAGCGCCAACTTCAACAACGTTTCCCCCAAACACCTGACACCATGCGTCTCCATCATGTCACGAAACTCAGTCGTCGTCAGATCGTGGCGGATCCAAAATGAAGCAATCTAAATGCCACTATCACACGCTAAACACCATATCATTACCGTCAGCTGAGGTGTCAACAGCACCTGCGGGGTATGTTGCAAAGGTTTCATTTCTGTTCTTTTTCTTTCTTTCTTCCTTTCTTTCTACTCCTCCTGCTCCGCTCTAGCTCCTTGACCTGGAACAACTTCATCACAGCGCCGGTTCCGACGCCCAAAGTCATCTCGGTGCTGCTACTCGGTGCTGCTACTGATGCTACTGATGCTGCAAAAAAAAACCTACACAAACTTCCTGCAACACACGAAATGGTGGAAAATTGCTCTTCATCACATACCGAGTGCTGGTGGCGGAGAAAACATAAATTCTGAACAGTGAACCTGCGATACACGATAACCACCGAAAAGAAGGCGGGATGCAGATGATGCAGATGATGATGATGATGATGCTGGTGCCGGTCTTAACCGAGCGATACCAAGCGCACGGTGCATCCGATGCGCTGCCAGCGCCAGCGTGTTTGGGATTGAATTGAAACAAACAAAACGAAATGCACGAATGCTGCATACTTTCATGGGTGGGGTTGCAAAGCGCCAGCCCCAGGTGTCTGTGTGTGTGTGTGTGTGTTTGGTTTGAATAAGCAGCTTCTGTGTAACCATTTCCGTTTTCCCAACCAACAGTTTTTTTTTACTTCTTTTTAATTCGGAAAATCGTTCTGTATTAACCCCGTTTAGCTCTCTTCAGCAGTCTGCACCGATGTTGTTGCCGTGTGTGTAACGTGTGTGTGTGTGTGAGGTGCGGTGTGTGAGGTGTGAAACCAGAACACTTACCTTTAGGAGCGAACAACTCTAGGTGCTGGCTGACAGGTGGTAAATGGCGATGAAGTGAAGAGAAGTGTGTGTGTTTGTGTGTTGTTGTGCACGCGCGTCCTTTACCACGAAAACCACCGAAAGCACTGAAGACGAAAGCACAGCAGGCGCAGTGCATTGGGCAATCATTGGGCCTGCAACGATGCTGGTGGCAGTGGGTGGCCGGCGAGGAACGGTGAGCCACTACGCGGCCCAACGGAACACGTCGCGCCGAATGATGCGCACGATATTGGTCCGTGGATTCCGCGTCAGTTCCGGCATACGTGCTGGCAACAGGTTGCAACCGGTCGCCACCAGTGCTGCTGCGTGCATAAAGGGCCAACATTAAGGTCGAACGCGAATTAAAAAAAAAGTGTCAAAAGGTGGTGTTCAAAGCGGGAGAAGAGGGTTGCTCACGAACCCAAAAAGGAACCGAAAAGTGTCCGAAAGTGAAGCAGTGTGTTAAACCGAACCATTGACGCGTACCGTGTCTAGTGCCCTTCGAGCACTTACCAATCTTTCTTCCCAGTAGCATAGCCCGCTGGGGGGGGTCTGATCGCCCGGGTCGCCAACCTCGAGGCATCGTCATGGCTTGGATTGCCACCGGCATCGATCTGCGTTATCTCTGCTGGTGCTGCTGGTGCCGGTGCCGCTACAATCAAAGGCATCTTCTTCTGGCTGTGATATTCATCTTTAGTATCGTAATGGGAGCACCACACACCGGTGAGTTTAGTGGTGGCGGCTACGGCGGCGACGGCATCACTTTTGTTTTATTACAACCATCATCACCATCATCACCATCATCATCATCGTCATAAACCATCAGCATAATCATTACATTCCGGTTTATGCTGGGGCTGGATTTTTGAGGGTCCCGAGGTAATGGATTGAGTTCTCTCATTGCCATTGCTCTCAGTTTACGCGCACGTGTGTGTGTGTGTGTGTGTGTGTGTGTGTGTGTGTGTGTGTGTGTGTGTGTGTGTGTGTGTTGTCTGGTACCCTGGCATCGTGCATCTGACATCATTATCCTGCGGCACATCAAAAACCGGCAACGAGCAGGCCACTGGCAGCTGCCAGACCTCAGATCTCAAGCCCGTACATTACCATCGTAGCCGCAACAGCAGCAGCAGCAGCAACTCGTCGTACACTTGGTTTGGAGTAGCAGAAGAGGAAGAAGATGGAAGAAGGAGTTGCGTACGAACACAACACGACGCATTATTCCATCATAGCCGGTTGGTTCTGCAATCCGAGCCGCTGTCCCCGTGCGCTGGGAGTTACATATGTTGCGATGCGAAATATGTTGCTTTACGGATTCGTGCTGGTCTGGCACTCATCTGGCTGTGTCGTTGCGAGGTTGCGCGTCTGCGAGCTTCATTAGCTCGAGCGGTTCTGGGATTCCAGTTTGCAACCAGGGCACAAGGTTCCTGTGGCTGACATGTTGTTTTGCTTTGCCGCACCTTCCTTTAAGCACTCCGAAACTCCGAATGTGTGAGTTTATCGCGAGCGATAGAGGTCTTTAAAGAGTCCAGGTGACGGCCTTAGAGTGAGATTAAGAATTTCATAGGCTACCAGTACACGATAGCAACTTGCACTCGCTGTAAACTTTCGTTTGGTGAATTGGAATATGTATTACAAGCTTTGCGTCGATATACGACGTGCAACTTTGCGTTGCAACTGAGTAAAACATCATCAACAAACGTTAGTCTAGTTCATAAAAAGGAAAACAACTGCATTAACATATCAAACAATTATCATAGAGAACTTTTGTACATAGAAAAAAGCACAATTTAAACTCATTATCAATAGATTAACTTCATTTCAAAGACATTAAAGGGTCTTGGCATGAATGTATCGCCCAACAAAGTTCAAGTGAATCAAGGCAAGCTTAGTTCCTAATACTTCGTAGTATTCGTAGTAGACCTTCACATTGCTGGCGATGCAAACTGATGCGACTGATTTGTCTTATCCTACTACGAATTCACTTGTTTTAAAAAAGGCCAAAAAAGGACTAAAGCTTTTTTCATATTGATACCGCTTATTTCATCTGAACATTGCAGGGTAACCATTTCACAGCAATTTCAGAATAGATCCCATTATATTGTTGCGAATTAGTTATTGGAAAGTATTTTTAGTCATATGAGAGGCTCGTAGTAAACTTATGATGCACTTGACCGGGAATTTTATATAAAGTTTCAAAAGGGATTTCGACACCAGATTTCAAGTGAATTTCAACCCGATAGGATTTAGTCAACGATCGATGTGAAATGTGATCATTTCTTAATCGTACTGTAAAAGTGTGGGGTCACGAAAGGAGCTTTTAAAATTTTGGATCTTTTTATATGCTGTCATTTGGCGATTTGCGCAGTTTTTTATCGGACACCACGGCCACGATAAAAACTTTGTTTTGCAACTCTTAAACACATTCCAACCTCTCTTAAGGGAAAGTTGTTTTCGAGGCCATGCAGTTTAACACGATAGTACCTTCAATGAAATCCCGATTTAAAGGTAAAGTCCCTGTCGCTAATGGCCGCTTAAAGAATCAATAGTCGAACGAAATCTGTTCTGAACTGATTCAACACATTCTTCGGCTAATGTTGCCATCGACTGCTTCAGGTGTGACTGTTTCGTGTTTCATGATTTATGCTACCGAAGGAATGTTCGCCCACAAAAGGCTTTCAATAAATCACGGCGCAGCGTTCTCTTGCGCTTCGGGCGTGATAAATCATAATTCAAAGATGGCACCCAACCGTTCATTCCAAATCAAAATCCATTAACTTCGGCTAATGGTATTAGTGTTTGGAGAGTGTAAACGCATCGCTCAAAAGACTCAACCGTACGCCTGTCTTCAAAAACAAACTCCAACTGGATGGAGGAGACACTGGAGCTTCTTGGCGCCGTCAAACAGCATAAGCTCCAACGGTCTGTCAACGGTCCATCATCATGTTGCGCGGTAGCTGTTTTGCTGACTTCAAGCAAAATATTCTGCACAGAAAAAAACTAAACTGCAAAACCCATCCACTCCATTCATCATCATCCCAAAACGGGCGCCAGAAGGCCAGAATCCATTAAGCAGAACAATTCACCAAATGTAAAACCACCCAACGCAACCACCCAACCATCAACATTCCTCAAATCGATCGGAGTAATAGCAAGCGAAAAAAACCCAAACGGCTAAAAGAAACTAAAAACGTTGACATAAACTCACGTCCGCTACTCCAGCCCCGGAAAAACCACACCTCCAAGCATCGGTTGTGGTTCTCTGGTACGGCCAGCATCGACCACTTACACCCGCCAAACGAATAATACGACTTTGCCCTTCATTTCACGAAAAATGATGAAACGGAAAATCGGCACAACAGCAACAACACAACCGTCGTCCACCATCCTGAGGAACAGTCCATCCTCTCGGACGTTTTCTCGCTTGCAATCCTTGAATCCTTGACATCATAACAATCGTCCCATTTTCTTGGTTCGTTGGCCGTCGGTTCAGCTCATCGGTGCGACCACCTTTTCGGGCTAACCGCCACCACCGCACGGAACTCTCCTCTCCTCGATGACGACGATTGCTGACGACAGGCAAGAAGAAGGGAGCAATGGTTTTGCAGTTCTGGCGAGACGCTGTGTTCATCGCCTTCGAAGATGAAGCATCATAAAGTCGAGTCGAAGGCATTGTCAACCGCAAAACAGCGCACTTACGAGCCACCCTTGTGCGCGTGTGTGTGTGTGCAAACCGAAAATGTTGCTGATATGGCATTCATATCCCTTTTTTTCGGTGGAAGGGAGTGACGGAGAAGAAGGCGTTCAGTAGGCTTAGTGATAACAAAGCCCTAACCTACTTTCCGCTACAGTAGGAGCTGCTGCTGCTGCTGCTGCTACTGTTGTTGTCGTGTGAACCATTTTGTGGCCGCTTCATAGCACCACGCCAGTTAAAGCAAAGGAACAAATAACCGAACCGGAGACTGTGTCAAGCACTCCTCCTTAGTCTCCTGTTCCTGGAAAAGGGATGCGGAAGGGGGTAACCGATGTGGAGCAGAAACGGGAGGAGAAGTGGAACGGAGAGAAAAACAACAACCACAACCACCACGACGACGACGACGACGACGATAAATACACGAAATAAATTAATACGAGCTCCGGTGGCGGGCAACACAATCAATCATCGATGTCGCCGGCCGGAAGGGGGTTGGGGTGCGGGGGTGCGAAGGATGTTTATTTTTCAGAAACGCACATTCGTCGTGTCCTGTTTTTTTTGTTGGTGCCGTGTGAACGTAACGCACGCGGAAATGTAGTACATTAATTTTACGCCCTCCATCCTCTTTATCATCCCTCCATCCCCTATGGTAGCGTGTTTTTTTTCCCCTTTATATGCTTTATCGGATCCCGGGTTCACCAGATCCTACCCCTAGACCCCTCTGTTTCCGGAGAGGGTGACCGCGACTGTTGCTCACTAACGTTTCGCTTTCGCTTTTTCGGTTTTATGGCGAACGACGCCGGTTCGATCAATGGCCACCACCTTCACCTCATCAGCGGAGATCGCACAACGGGCGGTGCTGGGGCTGGGACATCAGCCAACTAGTGGCAGCTATCAGCCGCCGCATCCACATCCGGCAACCGGGCATTCGACATTCGGCGCACCACCACCATCGATGGCCGCGTTTCCGGCGGCGGCGGCGACGTCAGAACCGAACAAGCTCTTCACCACCGCCAACAACACGAAAGTCACCGCACAACGAGGCGGCACGGCGTTACTACCGTGCAGCATCATCAGCCAAACACTGGCCACGGTAAGTATCTGTGTGTCTGAGTGTGTGTGAGTATGTCGTTAAGCTTTTTCGCCCCCGGGCGGAGGGCGTAGTATCGTGCAGAAGATGATAGAAGGTCGCGCCACCACAGTGAAGAGCAACATACTTGACCTTGCGGTGCTTGATGTGGGCCATGTTTCGGTTTCGGTTGGCCACCACCACCGCACCATACGTGCTCGCATTGTGTTTAAACCTTTCGTAAATCAACAATATATGTTCGGCAGTAATGGGATATTATGGGCACATTTTGAGCACAAATTGATTTTCGATAAGACGTCGTTTCAAGACCGCTTAAATGGTCCGGGGGTTTCCCGGGCGTGCTTTAGAGTTTTGTTTTGTTGAGTTGGAATTTGAAGGCTCCAAGAAACTGTTTGCTTCTTCTAAACAGTGTTTAACTACAATACGATGACGCATAGGAGGGCATGTTTTATTATTTACAACACTGGCTTATTTTTTATTTTCTTACATGCTAAGGACACCTTATATAGGAGGACCTTTAGTCATTTACCTGAGTCATTATGTAATATGTTTTGATAAAAGCAGTAAAATTTAATAGTAAAATGTATATGGCTCATAATTTAGCGGCCATCGATTAAAATATATTCAACGAATACTCTTTGCTGAGATTTTGATACCAACCTTTTTGGAGTATCCTCAGATTTCCTCTGTAATAGCACGGCTGCATAATCGAAATGCACAGTATACAAAAAAATGTAGAAAAGAACTCACAAAAATAAATAAAAATGTACTTGTTAAACAGATATTGGTTCCGATTTTGGAGTATCCTTCTTCGCGTTAGTTTTATTCGCTTTGGGACCTGCTGTTTGATACCTCCTCCAAGATAGCTATGCCACAAATACCTGTATGATTTCGTTTTGTGATTTTTTTCTTTCATTATTATGAGATCTTTCCTCCTATTCAATATTGAATCAAGCTCAACTTTGAACATGATAGTTCAAATAACATGAACAAAAAATTTGATTTCGAGTGTGTCTTTTCGAGTAATAAAGTGTTAGAATAGGAACAAAACCATGAACTACAGGATTTGGGTTGTTTTTAACAACTTACAATATTCTTGTGGTTTTTTCAATGTTCCCGGTAAGGTTCTCTGTTGATTTTTAATTTGCTAAAACTTTAACATTTTACTTTAACAATACCAAACTTTTTGTTCGACAATAGAACACATTTATCTACCCTCGTTGGCTATCAATCCTAAATGCCCATTAATTATAAAGCTTAATTGTTCTTTAAGAATTGAGTTGTAGTGTAAGTGGCCATTTATCTAAATTCTGTAGTTAAAATAATCAATTTGTGGAAAGCCGTTGGAAAAAAAAATCTGGACGTAAAACATCAGTTGTAATAAGATTTAAAGAAAATGTCAATAAAAGCCTCTTCACCACATTTTTACAAGAAATAATACAAAAACGATTCTCCATCATGCCGTTGGCGAGCTCGTCGGCGGGTTCTTCTCGTCCATTTTCGTGTAACCTATCGTAATGCATCTTTGAATCAACAAGCAAAAAGCAATGATTTGATGCCCTTGAATTAAGGATATTCTACTAGACTTTATGCCATAGGAACCAAGGGCAACATATGTTCAAACACTAATGAATTTGGATGAGAGGTCTTCTGCTTTCCAAATCATACCCTAAATGCATATTGATCATACCTGCTACCAAAAGCGAAATCCAAGCTAACCACAGGGCACCTCGAGAACCGCCGTCCGTCTAAGGCATCGATACGAAATACGAAAGTAGAAACACAAACCGTGGTCCATCCTTCCGTGGACCACATTCGGATAGTAGACGACGGGTTGCTGGAGCACATCACACCCTCTCCTTTAAGCTCACGCTCTGGACTAACTCCGTTCTATTATCCGTTCCGTTTCTCTTCCTCAAAACGCAGGTATCGTGGATCCGGCGCCAGGACTTTCAGCTGCTGACGGTCGGGCTGTCGACGTACAGCAGCGATGAGCGGTTCATGGTGGCACATTTGCGCCACTGGGGCCTCTGGGCGCTCCGGATTAAATCGGTTCGCGCCGAGGACGAAGGCATCTACGAGTGTCAGCTCTCCGTTCATCCCGTACAGTCAGTGTTTGTCGAGCTTAAAGTAGTAGGTAAGTACATATGTGTGCTGTGTGCTGTATGTGTGTGTGTGCAGAGACCGATGGTTATCCCCTACAAGCTGCTGGTACGCCAGCATAGCGCAAGAAACTCGCTACCGTTGAGCGACGTACAGCGAAGAACATGAAAACCAAACACGACGAGACCAACGCGACAAGGACCGTTCCGGGAATCGATCCTACGGAGGATCAAAATAATTTTCCAATAAAAATCCGTTCCGTTGTTTCCCATTTTTTTCCTTTTTGTACCGCCATCCATCCTTCCTTTGCGCGTGCACGTGGAAGCAAACGTATATTCGCTGTGTGGCTTGGGGGAGCTATGCGAAGCCACGGAGCTCATGAAAGATTCCACCGACGACACAATTCCCCACTCTCCCACGTTAGTCGTTTTGAAAACATGGAAGATCGAGGGTCGGACTGCAAAGGTAAGAACCAGCGGTTCTCGGTGTGTCTCGGGATTGTGCGAAGCAAAGCGATGGAATAATCTGTAGCTTCATTTTTAACATACGCCAATGGTACCAGGAAGGAAGAATGGCTTCCTGCTGCTTCCTTCGTCATGTGTACGCTGCGAGATCGAACGAAATTGATTTTCATCCCGCGCCCATTCCGCGTATCGTATCGATATGCAAGCGGTATGATGAGTCGGGCTTTGCGTGCGAACGACGGATTTCATTAGACACACCATCTATCCTCATTGCACGGCCACTCCGAGCTGCTGCGATGAGCGCTGCGATCGGCACCTAGCATCTTGCTCGATTCGATTCGCCTCGTACGAAACAGGGTTGGGATTAGCAAATGAAATTGTGGTCCATGAAGGTGGAGCGAAGGTATAAGGGCGATGAGCTATAAAGCATGCTTCAAGTGGATGATGCATTAAAGCGATTAAACGGTAATTTGCCAGCGCATGAGATTGGTGTTGTATTGATACGAATGTTCAAAACCGATGTTTTTTTATCGTCTACATAATTATCTGTGGGAAACAAGTAGAAGGAAGGAATTTGGCAATGATCAGTTGCAATGATTGAAAATCGATTCATGTTTGAATATTATTATTTGAACTCGTACAGATAACTTACGGATTAATGTAAGAACGATCTTAACATTAATTTGTAGTACCATGATTATTTTCATCACTTCATATTCTAAAATTAACTTTTTTTCTACATTTTTACACAAAAATACATTCCATTTAAAAATCTTCAATTGGTAGAAAAAACCTGTTATTTTTACTGTGAAAATATAATGGTGCTGGACGATTCCTACGTTTAGCTGCATGTTTTCTGCATACATAGCATCTGAAAAGTTTCATTAAAATTCTTTCAAAATGCACTCATTGTCCCCGAAGCCACATTTATTTTTATTATTATGAGTTACGAAATTGAAGCAACTTTGAAGGAAAAAAACAGCAATTATCATTTTCCGCTTTCAATTGAATTGCACAAACAATTGATTCTCGTTTGCGTAACTTTTCATTGCATAAAAGTAAAGGATCGTATGATGTACATTCTTTCTAGGAATTCATTTACTGTGAAACACTACGAATGCATATCAGCACGTAATATATTATTCCTATTTATTTTATTTGCATTGATGGAACTGCCAGTCAGGCGCTGCAGTAGTCAAACAATTGGGCAGATAGTACGGTAGTTCGGCAGAAAAAATAAAGTGAAACCAATTAGTAGGTATCCGATTAATTGTTATAAAGTCGAATCAAGCGGAGCAAAGTGCTCGAAGCGTTTTTGCTTTCGTTCTCCTTATAGCTCTCAAAAGTTCGCAGAATCATTGATATGCTTAAAACAAATGCTTTTAAGGTTTGCGTTGGTATAATTTGTGGATATGATAGGGTTTCATGTTCAGAAGCAAGTCAACCATTTTAGGATCGAGTTGAAAGGATTAAAATTAACACCAGGACAGAACTATATGCGCTAAAACCTGAACCTTTGTTCATCATATAAAATTCGTCATGTGAAAACTACTTCCACAATCGCGGTTCTCTTACCTTACTAGACAGAGGATCCTTTTATCTGTATTATGTGTTCAATCGCACAAATCAGCATAACGGCAAAAAAGAGGAGTCCAGAAAGCGGACGTTTTATCATTGTTATACAGATTGCATAAATGCTGTATAATGGATTGCCACGCGGTTATCCGTGATAATATTTCTTTCATTAACCCATTTCCAACAAATTTGTATGTGACTTCTCTTTCAGAGGCTGAAGCCGAAATCGTAGGAGCACCAGACCTTCACATCGACGAAGGGTCTACGCTGCGATTGGAGTGTAAATTACAACGTGCCACAGAAAATCCCACATTTGTGTTCTGGTAAGTAATGACCATCGATGTTGATATTTGTTCGACAAAATGGTTTTATTTTAACTTTCGTTTTCCTCGATGATTACTAGTACAATATTCGAACCATCATACGAGAGAAGCTCAGCATTTGATTCGAACTATTAAATCTGAACCGTCCCAAGGCGCTCGCATTAATGTAGCGACCATTCAAATGCGCATAGTAGCAATTCTTATGCAACCATGCAGTCTGCTGATAAAATGCTTTACAAACCTCTCGGCTGCACTAATAAAAAAAACATGTTAAGTTCCAAATGTTTGTACACGTTGTGGTCTCTTACATCTAGAACATTATTCCATCTTAGCAGCGTTTGTATCTGCCTCCTAGGAATGATAAAAATGAATTTAGACACTCTCTCTCGCTAAGCAGAGATATGCAAAAGGCATATGTTGAATGTCGATACCTCAATTGTTCGAGTTCCGATTTCCATTTGAATCTGTTCCGTATATTCTCCACAAATGCTTTCTCTCCCTCGTAGGTACCACGAACAAGACATGGTGAACTTCGATCAACTGAACGGATTTTCGGTCACACCCTTCCAACCATCGGTTGCCGGTGGCCATCACCATCATCTACAGCACTACCTGCCCCATCCGGTGCACGACCAAGATGGGCTACTCCACTCGGCCTCGGAGGAGGAGGACGAACAGGACCAACAGCAGCAACAACATCAGCCCGACTTTGGTCTAACAGACGATGAGGACGAACTGCAACGTTCGTTACAAGGGGACCAACGGATCCCTTCCTCATCGGCATCAGCATCCTCTTCACTGCTGCTCGCATCACTGGCCGCTGCCGCCTTCTCGGCTCACTCCTACCAACATCTGGAGTCACGAGGGCTGATGGACCTGGTGGATTCGTTTGAGCTGCAAGACCCGGCCGAAGGGCCGGTAACCGATTCGTCCTCGTCCGATGCACCGGACGTTCAATCGCATCGTCGTCCGCATAATCATCATCAGCATCAGCAACGGTTACATCACATCCATCATCACCATCAACACCAGCATCAGCATCACCATCAGCATCACCATTTTCCACGGGGTGCGTGGCCAGCGAACTACACCACCAGCCCGCTCCTCTACTCGCACATCCTGACACCGGCCCCCAGTGTGCTCACGATCAGGAAGGTCCATTTCAAGCATGCCGGCAATTACACCTGCGCACCATCTAATGCCCGCCCGGCCAGCATCACGGTGCACGTGTTGCAAGGTAAGGTTCGCTTCTGCCCTTGTCCCGAGGTATTCGATTTGATGCGACCTTGAGCACCACCACCAACTGATCTCACCTCAAATACTTCTCATTCTTTAAGCTTGTCGCAAGCACTAAATGGATGCTCTTTTTCCAACAGATAAGAAACCGGCTGCCATGCAGCACGCTAACCGGAGCCAACTAGATGATGGCGGCAAGCAGTCTAGGAATGGTGCTTCTCATCAGCTGGCAGGTCCGAGCGTGATGACTTCGGTCGTTGCGCTGCTAGTCACAGCCGAGCGGCTAGCAGGCCACTTATGCAGCAGACGATTCACGCATCGGTGAAACAGAATGTGAATTAACTTTGTAATTATGATATAAATACAACAACAACAAAAAACAATCAAACCACAGCAACAGCAGTCATCTACGCGACGTGCTGTTCGCCACGAGGCCAAGATGCTGAAGGGATGAGCACAATGTAGAGAGAGATCTATTATTTTGCAAGAAGCGAACGGGAAGGAAGTTAAGATAAGAAGGTAAGGAAGCAGAAGGAGAGGGAGAGGAAGAAAAGCGCAACAGTATTTTCATCCAACTGCATTTAAGGAAGGAAGGGACTACATCTGTCATTTGACTGTGTCCATGTGTAGTTGGTCTTTGGTCTCTTCCTTTGCCCAGGAGCAGCAGCAACGATGCGAATGTGGGACGATGGCACATCGTTTTACACAATCTTATGCTCCTTCTCCAATACACACTCACACACGCACTCTTTCTCCCGATGTCCAACAAAAATCGTCAGGAAGTGGTGGTAGCGGGTAGATAGTGAAAATGTTTGTTATATCTCAACGGCAACAACAACAACGGTAGGGTTGGTAGGGACGGTCGGTAGTGGTGTGCGTGTTACGCACACCCTGGGTGAGGGAGGGAGGAAGGAAGGAAGGGTGGGAAAACGGGGAAATAAGGCAAGCTGTAAGGCAAAGTATTATTCATATACAGGAAAATCTTACTTGACTTGAACCATTGGTCGACTGTATGGTTGTGTTTTAGATCGAGTGCTATCCGAAAACGTCGTAAGCCATATTTGCTCTTCCAAGAAGAGAAGGTGAGTATTTATTGACTTTCAGTGAACTGCTTGATGTAAATGGAACTCATTTGTCCATCATCATCATCATCATCCAACACCATCAGCCTTAGGCCAACGATCCAACATTGGTGCATTTGTAATATCCTTCAGCATGCAATAAAGTTTCCGGGAAAAGGTCTACTCCAGTGCTGTTCTTCTTTATCGCTTCTAATCACTCTATGAGTTGGATGAGCTTGTTGTAGGGAAGCGACTTTAAAAGACCTGTTCGCTGGTAAGTCACTATCATCTCTGATTCATGGTTGGTGCTAATGCGGCACTTGAACAGCTGTTTTTGAGTTGTTAATTACTTCGACAACGTTATTCACTCAACGTGCGGATATGTAGGATGTTCCCAATTTGCATGAACATGTCCCAATATTCTTAATCCCCATTTCTAACTTGTTCTTGCCTAGCGAGCAAGAGCGATAGCGAGGACTTACTAAAAGTTACGAAGACGATAGTATTATTGTATCAATAATTAAATAGTATTATTGTATTAATATTTAATAATTTTATTTCATTTATTAAACATTACATGATTTTGTGTCATACTCTTTTTAATCTTATGCTGGTGCAGCTACCAGCTGTTCTCCAAATGAATTATGAATCGTTATCGATTAATCCTGGAAATTACTTTCAACGTTATATATTTGTTTTACGAACGTCATCAAAATATAATAGAACTAAAATAAATTGAACTATTCCTGGATTTTATTATTCTCACTACACGAGGGCCAGCAGCACCTTCAAGACGGAGAGTGTTTCCCGAATTCTTCTTCTATAACAGGTATCGCACTTTCGAACTCTAACCGTGCCGATCTTGTGGATACGATAATACTTCAAAGTATGAGCGTATCGTTTGGCCTCAACCGATTGAAAGGCTTCGAGCAATGCCACCTAACCTCATGAAAAACTTGAATAGTTTTGAATACAATCTTCACAGCACACTTTCACCGGATTAAACGGACGAATTAAGCGAGAACAACATTGAATTGTGCATTCATGTGGTTTCTGTAACCACAAAAATGAAGCCACCGCAAATCGATAACCTTTTCAGTGGTTTTGTGGCGCAAGTACACATCACACGTTTCACTATTGATCCGATCTGCGTACCGCAATCAATATTGTTCTTTCATTTCGCATTTGTTTGGTTGAATTTTAGGTATTTCAGTTGTCGAGTAAATTCAAAATAAAATTTTGATTGCTCCAAAAGACCATGAACCTTTGCTTAAACAATGTTTACACTTACATCACTCAAATGTTACTACCCAACGAGGAAAGAGAGACCGTTTTGATGCCCAATCCGCGGATTGTCTGATGCCCAAAGAGGTGCCCAATCCCAAAATATCAAGCAAATTTTCCATATATTTTTGCGTCCGTAGCACCTATTCGGCCGCAGCACAATCCGCGGATTGTCCCTCTCGATGGGCATCAATTTGGACGCTGTAGTGGGACAAATTGCGACCGGCGGACACTATTTGGTCGCTGTAGTGCGACAAATTGCGACCGGCGGACACTATTTGGACACTGTTTTAAAACCGGCTTGGAGCGTTTTTATTCTATTTTTAGATTTTATAGCCTGCTTGGATCGTTTTCACACTTTATGAAAATATTTAATAATAAATAATAAATTTAATAATGAAACAAAACTACATGGGTTTTGTACTTTTGGAGCACATTTGTTAATATTGAATTTCATATTATTATTTTGCATATTTTTTTATATCCATGTGATATTGTTTATATCGATGTGCTTCAGCACAGACGATTCACCGCAAATGGCTTTGGCTTCGAAAGTTCTACGGCAGCAATGGGCCACGTACAATACACTGTTTTCACTGTACACAACTATCTGCTTCTGTACTTTTCACTTTCTGCTTCTTGATTTTGATGCAGAAAATCTTGACTCCTCCCTGGTCCTCGGCGCAACTCCTTGTGTGAAGGATTAATAGAGATATCCTGTCATCTTTACACGATCATAGACCCGGTACCTTTTAAACTGAAATGTTCAGAGATCAGATTAATTAATTTTCGAAACATAAATCTACTCCTAAACACAACAATACTTACCATTGCACATGCACTACACGAGCCAGGATAGTTTGCAATGCGCCTCTCAGTCATTTTAATCGTCAATGACTACGTGATGTAATTTTTCCACTTCCATTTACAACCGCGGCATTCAATCTCTCACTCTTTCTTATTCTAGCTTTCTCGTTCTCGCAAAGTGATATTTTTTGCGAGCTGGACATTTTGAGCCCGGCGGGAACTGTTTGGGCACTAAGGCCGAATAGTTCCCGATGGAACCTATTTGAGACACATATGAGCTGGACATTTTGAACCCGGCGGGAACTGTTTGGGCACAAAGGCCGAATAGTTCCCGATGGAACCTATTTGAGACACATATGAGCTGGACATTTTGAGACCGGCGGGAACTGTTTGGGCACAAAGGCCGAATAGTTCCCGATGGAAACTAAATGTCTATGTATTGCGGCTATTTAGTTTCCGCCGGTCTCAAAACGGTCGCTCGAGAGACCGCGCCGATTAAAATGTACCCTTGGGATATCAATAACTTGCTGAGAGACGTTTCTGTTGTCTCTAGTTATATACTGGCATGTAACGGGGATGGTGCGGTGCTTCTAGTGTGAGCTTAGTTAACCTGTTGATTGTTTTGAGTTCGCTTATCAGTGGCTACGGCATGGAAGAACGCACGCAGCAGGCAACAATTGAGAAAAAAATGTGTTGATATTAAAGTAACTCTTTTTTGTACCCAAGGGTACATTTTAATCGGCGCGGTCTCTCGAGCGGCCGTCTTGAGACCGGCGGAAACTAAATAGCCGCAATACATAGACATTTAGTTTCCATCGGGAACTATTCGGCCTTTGTGCCCAAACAGTTCCCGCCGGGCTCAAAATGTCCAGCTCATATGTGTCTCAAATAGGTTCCATCGGGAACTATTCGGCCTTAGTGCCCAAACAGTTCCCGCCGGGCTCAAAATGTCCAGCTCGCAAAAAATATCACTTTGCGAGAACGAGAAAGCTAGAGTAAGAAAGAGTGAGAGATTGAATGCCGCGGTTGTAATCGAAAGTGGAAAAATTACATCACGTAGTCATTGACGATTAAAATGACTGAGAGGCGCATTGCAAACTATCCTGGCTCGTGTAGTGCATGTGCAATGGTAAGTATTGTTGTGTTTAGGAGTAGATTTATGTTTCGAAAATTAATTAATCTGATCTCTGAACATTTCAGTTTAAAAGGTACCGGGTCTATGATCGTGTAAAGATGACAGGATATCTCTATTAATCCTTCACACAAGGAGTTGCGCCGAGGACCAGGGAGGAGTCAAGATTTTCTGCATCAAAATCAAGAAGCAGAAAGTGAAAAGTACAGAAGCAGATAGTTGTGTACAGTGAAAACAGTGTATTGTACGTGGCCCATTGCTGCCGTAGAACTTTCGAAGCCAAAGCCATTTGCGGTGAATCGTCTGTGCTGAAGCACATCGATATAAACAATATCACATGGATATAAAAAAATATGCAAAATAATAATATGAAATTCAATATTAACAAATGTGCTCCAAAAGTACAAAACCCATGTAGTTTTGTTTCATTATTAAATTTATTATTTATTATTAAATATTTTCATAAAGTGTGAAAACGATCCAAGCAGGCTATAAAATCTAAAAATAGAATAAAAACGCTCCAAGCCGGTTTTAAAACAGTGTCCAAATAGTGTCCGCCGGTCGCAATTTGTCGCACTACAGCGACCAAATAGTGTCCGCCGGTCGCAATTTGTCCCACTACAGCGTCCAAATTGATGCCCATCGAGAGGGACAATCCGCGGATTGTGCTGCGGCCGAATAGGTGCTACGGACGCAAAAATATATGGAAAATTTGCTTGATATTTTGGGATTGGGCACCTCTTTGGGCATCAGACAATCCGCGGATTGGGCATCAAAACGGTCTCTCTTTCCTCGTTGGGTATGAAATAAAATACAATATCGTCCATTACACGTACTCTGCTTATGACTCGTATGATGCAATTGGCCGCAATATGTGCAACTACTTGGCAAAACGTGATACTGCCCATCGCCACTAGGTCATTGAACAACTTTATAGCATCTTCGAACGACTCAAAATACCTTTGGCACTCAGGTTTAAGAACCTTGCACTACGCTGCAGTTGCAACTCTAGACTAATGTTCCATCCTGTCGTTATGATCGTTCCACGATGCATGACGATCGAACGAGCAATGAGATGGTTAGTGAAAAAGGAAACATAAACATGGCACGCGAGCGAACAGTCCCAGTCCCGCTCAAATCAAAAAACGCGTGCCAACCGATTGCTGTTACAATCAACAATCAACGACCACTGTCCAGATAAGGTTACCACTTTGCTCGGTAGCATAGGCCATACGGTCAGCATGAAAAAACTAGCCCTGAGACCTGTCTGGCCATCCGCAAGACCAGACACACGACTTCAATTGATGGATGATTATAGGAAGCAAGTGACAAAAAATTACCGAAACAGATAGTAAAGTTATTAGCTGAAAGAAAAGCAAAACATCCTCGTCAAATCAGTTGAACTCCCGTTTCCGTCAGCCACTTTCGGGATGACGAATGACCGGCAATCAGTAGTGTTTGATACGGCGCGAGCATAGCCACGCGCTCTGTTCCGAGGATCATATCCGAAAGTGATGAATCTCATCCGTTCAAATCCGTGCAAGTTGGGATTGGGATTATCCCGATTGTTCCGGTGCGCTATAATGTTTACCGTTTTCAGAGAGACTGTATCGTACGGTTTACCGTTTTCTACAAAGCCAGGTGAGTGTCGATAGATCGTGACAAAACGCGTCTTCGAGATTCAAGACAACCGTTACAGGTTCTATGTTCTGTGGTTCTGTGATGTAAACTACGAATAGATTTTAAGCTGTTGTTTGCGCCGTTGACTGACTACAGGGAGCGTATCATGTGTGGTGACAATTGGCCGTTTGTTTAAAATCCCAAAAAGTGTATTTTTTGTTCAGTGAAACGTTCTAGTACAGTTTACGGGAAGCTCACATTGCATAAAAAGAACTTTTATGTTATCTCGCGAATGGCATAGAGAATGACAACATGTAAAGGATACAGTGACCGGCATAAGTAAAAGCCCACCCCTTGATTTTTGTAGATTTTCGACTGTAAATCCTATATTTTCTATCGTATCCGGCAAGTGTTGTGGTTTTCTTGAAGGTTTAACAATCCCCTTTCAGTTTCACTAGCTTTCATCTCGATTGGATTGGTAACAAACTTTTGATAAATGTTTAAATGAGAGATGGTCGATCACAGATGTGACAAAAGTAAAAGCCCACCTACAATGAAATTTTCTTAACAATTAATATGGTCCATCCTTAGCTCAGATTTTAAGTTACAGGTGTTTTGGCATGACGTCTACACGATTTCAAGTGTATTGAGGTTCAAACTTGTTGAATAACTTCCAAAAAAACAATTGTTTTGATAATAACATAATTCTTAATGAAATTTTTATCTAAAAATTCCCACAAATTCTTGATCCGTTAAAAATCTTGGTTTTGAGAAGGCCATTTGAGAAGGGGAGTGACACGGGAACATTAAAAAATATTAGTTATTTTAGCAGTATGTTTAGGATCACTGCCCTGTTGCATAACAAAAGTGCTTTTAAATGGGCTTATTCGTACTGAGTCCATCAAATAGTTATTAAGGGTGTCAACATAATTTTCGCTCGCCATAATACCATCATTTTCTTTAAATTGTCCACAAGAGCCATGGAAAATCCACCCCGCAACTTCATACTACCACCTCCGTGCTTGATTATGACCGGTACATTACGTTTTTGCAAACCATGGTTTATTTTCCGCCGATCTCTTACGTGATAGTTTATATTAAATGTTTCCATTTATGATTCGTCAGACAATAGAACATTGCTCTAGCCTTCTTTTAGCTTGGTTACACATTTCGGGTGAAATTCAAATGTATAACCATATTTTTGGCTTATAAACGGAAGACTTTTAGCATACGCACTCTTGTACTCATGTAGAGCTATTGTAATGTGGCATAGTTTGCTCCAAAATAGACAGCGACAGGGTTTTCATGATGGAACAGATAGTTAATTCTAACGGTTTCCTAATCTCCGGAATGGTTTTCATCATTTGTTCGATCATTCGTCTTCCCAGAACGTCTGGTTTTATATCTCATTTACTAATCTGATTAACATTGCTGATTAGTCATGATGGCATAAAGGCATCCCCTACTAATAATATTTTTTCTGCTAATATCTGTTGAGACACATGATTGAATCAATGCTGCATAAGAAGATTTCAGGCATGCAACGATTTTTATTCCTCCCATACACCCATTTCTTTAGCGAAAACCCGTGCGCAATCAACTTACTACTGGAACTACTACGATTGATGGATTAAATTACTGCAACCAATAATGGGGGAGGGGAGGGGGGGGGCCTAAAACGTTAAAACAGATGTAAACTAAAGGCCTAACAAAGATCTAGTAAGCAGAGGGGTTTAGTAGAGTCACAATAATATTTATTGTAAAGTGGGCTTTTACTTTTGTCACATCTGTGATCGACCATCTCTCATTTAAACATTTATCAAAAATTTGTTATCAATCCAATCGAGATGAAAGCTAGTGAAACTGAAAGAGGAATGTTAAACCTTCAAGAAAAACACAACACTTGCCGTTTACGGTAGAAAATATAGGATTTACAGTCGAAAATCTACGAAAATCAAGGGGTGGACTTTTACTTATGCCGGTCACTGTATAAAGTGAGGGTTTTAGAAAAAAATAAATTCTAATACAACCGCGGCAGCAACCGCATGGAAATGTTGCTGGTAATTAAGTTTTATATTGATGTTTATTAATGTGCTTTGCTTATCATAATGGAGTGCAAAATCATGTGAGACAATAAAAACATGGTAGTAACAAATTTTTGAAAGTGCTATGGTTTTGTGTAAGTACATAATGAATTAAAAAAAGTATACACACATTCAACCAAAAAAAAACAGCGATTGATGTCCAGATAATGTGTTGAAAATTTCAAACGAAGCGTTACGGTATTTTCAAAGCTATGGTGGGCATCGACTTTATAAACGCGACCTTAGGGACACCCGCTTTAAAGTCTTGATATGCATTGAACCATGTATGGCGCGTGCTTGTCCGAACCGCTATGCGTTTTGTTAGCTTGGCTTCGTTTGATTCAAAATTTCTACAAAAGACTACCGTGTTATCACAAAAAAAACAGCAAATGCCCCATACCTAGTTTGTGTGCGTCCACAAGTGATAGATGCTACGATGAAAAGAGACGTCGCCTTTGCGCTACGTCAACATTTCAATTCAGAATTCATTGAACTGCGCTACATTAACGCTTGACTGGCCGGCATGAAGGCGATGAAGAGTCTTTTTAGGGCTGATACCAGCGTACCGAGTGCAGCCAAGCGTGGACTAGGAAAAGTAATCTAGCTTTAGACAAAAAACTATCAGACTGACTGTCGGCTGCTGATAGAGGTCTGTTATCAAGGGTTTATTTATTTTTTTGTATCTTCCATACCGAAACACATTCTAATCTTCGTGTATCAGACCGACAATTACGCAATTGACTTTCATGTCTTTGGTTTAATGTGTGTTTAATGTTAGGACTAGGCCAACAGATTTCGTAACGTTGTGAGAGCAGCATGTGTTTGTGTTTGCACAAGACAACGCATTTGATAATATCAGATTCATTGGGTTGGTGGATATCATAGCAAATGTGTAGAACACACAACGGTAATTTAAAAAGGAAACACAAGATTTATTCGACTGGATAATGCATCGTAATAACGCACTATAAAACGGCATAGAGAAACTAACGTCAAATAAATGGACATTTTTACTGAAATGAAGCAGAGATGCATGCATGTGCTTCCTCAGCATCGAGTAGCGGTTATTCATTTCCACAGCGTGCATGTCGTTCTGGCGAAAACGTATCTGTACAATGTAGTTTACCACCGAACATTGAACGTGACCATCAGAGACATTTTTTATCTTAATACTCTAGACTCAGTATTCTTCTTAAGATGCTATCTTTATCTCTTCAATCGTGTGTATTGTCAGTGTGTAGTACAGCGCAACTTAAAGAGTGGTTTACACTAATTACGCTCTATAACAGGCTCTGTTTAGAGGATATTTCATGACGAAAACATTTTTTTAATTTCTAGTTTTTTATCTAAATGACAAATCAATAATGTCATTAAATACAGTCATACTTCATAGTTTAGAAGTTTTCCCTGGTACCCCCTTCAATGATTTATTAAATTTCTGAATTTGCCATTTTAAACACTATTTTTAAGCTGAACCTCAATCGTTTTATTCTTTTCTTTGAAATAATTTTCGAATGTTGCTTCATATCGTCGTCATCATTTTCTCATCAGTTTAAAATTAAGTTTTAACGATATCAATCGAAGGGCATAGGAGCATTTCGTTTTTGCATCGCAATTTCCACGGAAAGCTAAAAAAGAAACCCAAAAAATCCCAGAATCACGTATAATAGTGAAACTGCTATCCAGTAACGGTCGAAAGTTGTGAAAACAACGGTAGAAACGTTGGCGAGCATAGGACGACATTATCTGCAACTCCAAGCCTTATTAGATTCAAAGATTTCTCGGATCGTTTGTAGTCAATTGTTAGTGGAACCAATGCTTGATCGATTTATGCCAGGAACCTAAGCACATTTTATTTTTCTCTTTACAAACTCTCTTCTGATTTTAATGCAAACATGTAAAACTCAAATCGTTCCAAAAGAGCGTTTGCGTAGCAGTTTTGAAATTTTGAAGCATCAGCATCAGATAGGGCGCGCTCTAGGCCACTATTCGTTTAACTATTCGCTTCCATTTCATTTGAACCTATTTCAAACTACGCATCACCACTCTCCAGCAAGCATCTGGTCGGAGCTGCTTTGGAGTAACCAGTCACAGGACATACCGGCCACCACCACAAACCGAATCGTCCCGGGCGAACAGTGTGATCGACCGTGCGTATCCGGTGAGCAACCCCTAACATGCCACTTTCACTGGAAGCTGGAGAACTTTGCCAGTATGGGCTCGTGAGTATGCAAATTCGCGGTCCAGATCGGAATCGAACCACCAACCATTGAACCATTTACTCCTGCTGCTGCCACATTCCAGATCCTGCTGGGACTGTCGTCTCGGTGTGCGGTCCCACTGTTTTCATCCCCAGTGCGTGACGACCGATGGTACGGAGCGTGGCATACTGAGCATCAACCGGCAGGTGCCGGGTCCAACGGTGCACGTCTGCAAGCACGATACGGTCGTCGTCGATGTGGAGAACCATCTCGAGGGAGCCGGTACGACGATCCACTGGCACGGGTTCCATCAGCATGCGACCCCATGGATGGACGGTGTCCCGATGGTCACCCAGTGTCCCATCGCCCAGGGTACAACGTTCCGGTACCGGTTTGAGGCGGTCGAAGCGGGGACCCAATTCTATCACTCACACGCCGGTCAGTACGAATCCGTCCGAATCCGTTGGCCGGTCGGTCCAAAAACTGTGTTTTCTAA
Organism: Anopheles darlingi; assembly: GCF_943734745.1. NCBI lineage: Eukaryota > Metazoa > Arthropoda > Insecta > Diptera > Culicidae > Anopheles > Anopheles darlingi. The sequence continues at coordinate 63,156,519 of NC_064874.1, forward strand.
TTATTTTTACGTCCCTCCTCGTCCACTTGACGTGCGAACGACACACGACGCAACGCGACGCAGGTTTCCAGAAGGCGAACGGACACTACGGTATGATTGTGGTGCGGAATCCGGACGATCTGAACCTGGGCCAGTACGACCACGATCTGTCCGAGCATCGGATCATCATCGCGGACTGGACGCGCGACCTGGTGGAGAAGTGGGTCCCGGGCATCCAGTCCGACTCGATGCGCATCGACTCTATCCTGATCAATGGCCGCGGACGATATTTTAATGTATGAATAATGTAATTTACTCTCCGCGCTTCAACTCTTACCTCTTCCCCTTTTTCACCACTCCATGCGGCTCGGATTGGTCCCCATTTTGCCCGGTGGTGTATTGGTCGAGTGGTCCAATGACCTACAACGGCAAACTGAGTTACAATCTGAAGCGGAAGCGAAGTGCTCGAACGTTGGCAGCGTGGTGGGAAATGAAAATTTATTGAAAATTATTCTCACACTCCGCTCCTCTCAACCCCTTTTCTGCACCCTTTCCTCACCCTTCTTCTACTGTCCTTACAGGCAACGATAGGTTCGCGAACCGAAGCACCACTGACCGTGTATCGCGTCGAGTACGGCCAACGCTACCGCTTTCGACTGATCAGCAGCGGCAGCCAGTACTGTCCGTTTCAGTTGCAGGTTGGTCATGGCCGGGAGGAATGGCGTAGTTTAAGCATTCGTAATTATGTTACACCTCCCGTACCGTGGAACCCCAGGTTGTGTCCCCTCGAGTTTCAGCCACAGTTATTGCCACATTCCCGGTCCAGTTAAAGGCCAAATTTGTGTCCACCGTTGTTCGCGTGCGCGCGCGCGCGTTTGTGTGTGTGTGACGTGTGTTCCACATGTCCGCAACGGCAATATGTTTCAATTTGTGTTCCTTAATTTGGCAATCTTTTTCGATTAATTGCTTCTTGTACCTGGAGAAGGAGAGCCCGCCCGGGAGAGTGAGCGAGCGAGCGAGCAATCGAAGCGATAATTTACGAGCAATCGGGTTGGGGCACGAGCTAGCCCTGGAGGCTCCGGGTGGGTGGGAGGGCAAGAAATTAGTTTTGTGATGTTTCTGCATAAAACATAACGCTTCGCTTTTAATCGTTTTTTGCAGATCCAGAACCACACCATGCTAATCATCGCGACGGACGGTGGAACCGTGCAGCCGGAACATTCCTTCAACACCCTCGTCTCGATATCCGGCGAGCGGTACGATTTCGTGTTGCATGCGAACCAACCACCAGGTAAGTAGTGGTAGCGTGTCACCTCGCTCTCTGACCGATTTCGATGACATGCATTTCATAACCTATTTCTAATACCTAATTGACCCGCCGGTCCAGGTAACTACTGGGTTCGAGTGCGCAGCATTGGTTTCTGTGATCCGATGCGTGTCGAGGACTTTGCCATCCTGTCGTACGTGATGCCCGAGACGGACGACATCGCCGAGGAGGGTCTCACGGTGGAGCAAACGTTGGCCTTTCCCCGGAACGAACAAATACCGGCGTTCGATGAACCGTATCCGATCGGGGCGATACTCAATCACCAAACCGCACCGTGCTACACACCGAACGATTCGTACGTGTGTGCCGCCGATCTGGAATCGTACGAGATGTACCGGGACGAGGAGCTCATCGATGCCGTACCAGATCGAAGCTTTCTGCTGGGCTTCTACGTGAAGAGGGCCAACAACAGTGTTCTGTTTTCCGACCGTGGGACCGGCCACTTTGCAAGTAAGAGAGTTGACGAGAAGTGCCGCACGTTACCATGCGTTCGGTAAATTTCTTGGAACCGGAACGGGGGGCTAATTGAGTGACTCATTATACCGGTGGCCATATACGGGCTCTTCGACTTCGACATTCAATTAGGCACCGATGGAGTGTCCTTAGCCGCCATCTCGTCTTAGTCGCACTCAATAATTACTTCTTTTCGTCCTCGAGTACCGGGTCCGGGTGGGTTGAGCTTGACAGATGTGTAACGCTTCCTACCTTCTCCACGCCCCGAAACAGCCGTACGGCAAGACTTCAACACGATTGCGGCAACGAATATGATCAGCTTCGAGTCGACGTCCTTCCCGTTGCTCATCCAGCCGGAGCTGATAGTGGACGAGAATGCCCAGTTCTGCAACGTGAGCCACAAGCCGGCCCACTGCACCGACGATAAGCTGTGCTTCTGTACCCACCGGCTAAAGGTGAAGCACAATGAAATTGTGGAAATTGTGCTGCTCGATACGGCACCCGGTAGGCACCGAACAACCGCATTCGATTGAACGACTCAAGTGCTTCAACTCTCCTTCTCTCACTCTCCTTTACTTACAGTGGTGCAGGCGTTCTATCATCCTTTCCATCTGCATGGCCATCGATTCATCGTGACCGATACGGGCCGGTTCCCGAGCAATGTCACCAGCGATCTATTCGGGTATCTTCGAAATCTGCAAACGGTCCGGCGACCGAACGCACACAACCCACCGTACAAGGACACCATGTCGATACCGAACCGGGGCTTTGTCAAGATTCGCTTCCGGGCGAACAATCCGGGTACGTGCCGCCCGTGGCCGCCCTTTTCGCACTTTACACTTTACCCAAAACTTACTTTACTTTCATCCTTTCCCAACAACATTTGATGAATTTGTAGGGTTCTGGCTCGTACACTGTCACTTTGAGTGGCACCTTGCCAATGGGATGGCGCTCGTGTTGCAGATCGGTGAGCCAGAGGAGATGCTGAAACCACCGGCCGATTTCCCCCGGTGCGGCAACTATCTACCACCGATAGATGGAGTTTGATGGAGTGGTCCGGAATGAACGGAGTTCGATTCGGTCCATTAAGATAGCTACTGTGTTCAATTAAAGTAATGAAGAAATATATAATGTCCACTTGATCGTACCAGTATGTTGCGTGAACGGTTTCTTGCTTTGATCAAAAGAGAATCCAAAAAGGCCCAATAGAATAAACGCTCATTATGCTGTTCGAAGCGCGGTTTTCAAAACTCAATATTTTTGTTATTTTTGCTCACACAATGCTCTTGTATGAATAAGCGTTCATGAAAAAATGCAAAAGTAAATATGGATTTATAAAATTAACTACCTTAGCCCTCATTTAAGGGCAGACGTTTTCCTCCGCGTGATACATGGCGATTTAAAAAAAAAGTATCTTTGCCACGATTGATGTAAAACATGCACAAGATACTCAAGAAAGGAAAAGAAAGGAAAGGAGAAAAGGGGTGGAAAAACCTTTTTTTCATTCTTCGTATTTCACTGCTTTTCAGTACAATTTCCAATTGCCTCGGTTTAAGTAATCCTGGATCTGCTTTCGGAGACATTACGCTTTCCTTTTAGTCGGCGCTAGGGAAGGATGCTTTCTTTTGGTCCGGGAATTGGTTGAGAGAGTTTATTCAACAGAAATGAAGTGAAAATGAAGAAAATAAACCATATTTAAACACTTTCTAAACCATTTTTATCTTCCATAACAACGGATTCCAACGTTTTCTTGCGGGCGAAAGGATTTCTGTCTCACTCTCATATTATTTCGCCTGTAATGTATGCAATGTTTGGCCAAAATCGTAGGCGCCACATTTTCCACAAAATACAACCAAATAAATGAAATGTTGTAGATTAAAATAAAACTTTGGTAAAAAAAATGAATTAGAATGGTTTTTTCACAACAACTCTTCAGAGCGATTATTCCATCAAACGAATTTTTTGTACACTATAGCATAGTTAAGAGAAATTTTGAAAGTGAATAGTGAGAAAAATATGTAAAAGGGTACGTTTTTATGTGGCCGCAATTTTTTATATTCTATAATAAAGTATTGAAAGGTAACAGAAAGAAAGCAATAATATGTCTCCGGTTATGTATTGACGACCACCACAGCGACATGGAGCAAGATGTCCATACTCAATAAGTTTTAAAAAAAAACCAGCATCATTAACTTTTCCCAACGAATCCTCGCCATTCGTCTTGAAAACAATGAATAAAAATGCAACAGATTCGTAAATATGCCTCGTCACATCTGCTACTAGTTTATTTTAATATCAAATTCAAATTCCTCTCAACAACGATTCAAAATCCCATTTCCGATCTGAGCTAGGCTGAAGGAAAATCCTTTCACCCAAAGACTGTTACCTTAACATTTGGCTGCCGTTTGCGCCGTGCCTACTGGAACTGCCATCACACCGATTCCCCACTATATTACGTGCGGGCATAATAACGACCGACACCTACCGCACGCACGACGCTCGCAATCACCCTCATAAGCTCCAACGACCTTTAACCTAAACCAATCTCTTCGGATGACTTTTACGAGCGGAAAGCATTTCATCTCGCCCTACCACCACCGTCGTCCTTTCACCTCATCAAATACCCAAATGTGATGCAAATCACAGCCCACGAACCCCATACCATGGCCATACCATTTGCCTAAGCATAGATTAGCGAAAAGGGCGTCGTCCAGGCTTCGCACCCTCGCACGCTGCACAGGCCGAAGGCCGCTCGTTTGCTGCCCTTCATTTACCTAATTGGTTTTCGGAATTTCGGGTCTCTTTCATCGGTTCTCTTAAGAATTCAACGATGATGTCTCGAAGAGCATGTGTGTGCGTCGTCGTTGCTGCCATTTGGCATCATAAAGGAATCCAAAGCTCCTGAAGAAGGAATCCGTTACAGTCAATCCTCATCCTGAGTGAATGTTTCGAAATCTTTTGCAAAAAATTGATCCCAAACCCTTGCTATGCTCGCTATGGCTCACCATAAATCACTCCGCAATAACGCATGTTTCTTTTACCATCTCTATAGATAATGTCCGTGTCTAATAGGCCATTTCGCGTAACGGAGAGGGCGTTCTGTTTGTCCGACTCTTCGACTCTCCCTTGTGCTGCTATCGGTTTGGAATCGGACTCCATCTCCAGCTCGTCATATGACTAATGTCACCGCGGGGCTGATTAGCGCCATTTGTGCCTCTCTCGAGTCGAGGGAAATCATGCCCACCATCTCCTCGTCTGTAAGAGACCGAAACCCAGATCGCACGTGGCGTAATTGAGTTGAGGCGGGCCTCACTCTCCCATCCCCAGCAATCTAAGATTCAAAGTTGTTGTAGTTTTTTTTTCAAACCCCGCGTTTGACACAAAACAGCAAACACTTGCCACGACCTTTCCGACATCTGGCAGCATTTTCGGTCCCTCTTCCTCTTCCTCTTTTTGGTGGATGGTGGGTTACCGGATTGTCGCCGCAAAATTTTTAATCGAATCAAGCATGGAACTAATTTGCTCTCGGATTCTGCTGCTGCTGCTGATGTTGCTGCTTATGCTGAAAAGGAACGGTTTCAGCTCGCGTCAGCTCACGGTTTCGGAGGCAACCACAAAGCGCCCATTGCATAATCTTGTAAAACCAGATAAAGGACATCCATGTGAAGTCGGTACGATATGTGTGTGTGTGCAAGAAGAGGGTAGATAGAGGGAAAAAGAACGTGAAGCTAAGGGTGAAAGTAGGAGTATGTATGTGTATGTGTGTGTATGTGTGTGTCAGCAAAAAATCCGACCAAATCTCGTCCGTGCCCTGGGTTTGAGTTGGTGTTTTGTTGGAACATTTTTATCACAACTTTGTCTCCCGGAGTCATCATAACGGTTGGGTGGCTTGAGCGAGCTACTTTGACCCCGCACACACGCACACACACACACACACACACACACATACATAGTGTTATGCTCGCTGATGGTGTAGCCCCTATAGGTTCTCCGCACTTAATCAAATATACAACTTCCTTCGCGCCTTACTCTGGATGCAGCACCCCTCCGAGTGATTTTAGGCCAACTCCTCGGAGTGCCAGCACCCCTTTTTGGTGGCACCAGCCAGCCAGTACTAGGGGACTGGCGTCGTGCTGGTGCTAAGAGATTTCCCCAGCTTCTGGTTTCTTTTTGCGCTGGAAAACATGTGTTAATTGTGTATGCGAACGGCTTACGGTGAGCCTGTGACGCGGGGGTGTGTCGCGATCCAGGGAGGGAGGGAGGGGTTGGCTGGCGTGGTAGCAAGGGTGGGCGTCGAGGTGGGCGTCGAGGTGGGCGTCCGTTCTGTACGCCCGTTTGTGCGGCCTCCGTATTTGTTGGCATATTTACCGTGCGGCTTCAATTTAGCATAAATGGTAATGCATTCAGTAAACATGCCTCCCGTTTGATGATTATCCTTCGAGAGAACCGGCCCGGCGTAGAACGTATAATTTGCGCGTCCTCGATGTGGAATGCGTACATACAGAACCACACACACACACACCCACACCACGAGGGTGAGATGGTTGGATGGGCTCACTCGCTAAGCCTTGGGGTATCGTTGGCTTAAAACATCTTAAGGCTGACAACGATCTATACACGTTCAAATACACACATACAACACCACACACACACATACGACACCACACACACACACACACCAGTCGTTTCATCCCTTGTTATCATATGCTGCTACGTTGCGCCGAAAAACGCGATTTCGCGAATTCATAGCTGATGTCGTGCGGGACCGAAGCATGCTGTGGCTGACAGTTTAAAGCCACCCAGGCTACCTTTGGGCTTTGGGCCTCCAACAAAAAAAGGACAACAGACCCTGAGTGCGCGGCACTATTACTGAGGCTCACTTGCAGTACACCTGAACCAATTGACACGCTATTTGCAACCTTCCATCACTGGGAAAGGACTGTTTGGGAATATTGTGTTGGCAAGGACCTTTAAGCAAAATTCAATTTCGCTTCCACTCACTATAGTTAAAAGGACACAAATGGCCAAAATGGAGGACTCGGCTCCAGGAACTACGAGAGAGGGCTCTCTCTCTCGTCTTCTGGGTCCGTTTGTTTGTCCAACATTCCACGCTATTTCCATGTGTGCTGGCGGGCTTTCGAAATTAATTAAAACCCACTGTTTGTCTGGGCCACACTCGCTCCGTTCGCTTGCTCTCATCGTTGTCGCTGCTGCGATAGGCTACGGCGGCGCTGTACCGGGACCTACAGCAACATACGCAATGTTGGTGTCACATCTCGGCGCGGAATCGGTAGTTTATGGAATTCACTCTCATTTTTTGCGTACCCTTCGATTGCGGCCATTCGTTTGTCGGCAACAGTACTGACAGGAGGCTGAGATTAGTTGGAAGATTATTTTCGTTAATTTATTACGTCAAACAGAGCTGCTGAAGCAGACATGCCGGCCTTCGGGAACCACTTCTAATCGCGTCCGTTACACTATCGGAGGAATCTTATGTTCCAGACGGTGGTCGAACAGTTGAAGATGAAGCACATAGAATGCGCACGTAGTTGTAGTCTGTGCGAGCACATTCAAAATTGAAAGCAAGGCACAAGTTGTTAATAAATCAGATAGAAGATTGATTTGTTATATGCACAATTAACACTTGAAATGAAGATTTTGAATAAAAAAAAACATGGTTTTTGAGAAAAAAGTCATTTTGTTCTACTAATTATACTAATTAAGTTTAATACTCAATCTTTTCTTCGTGTTTTGTGTTAAAAATATATATTTTAAACTCTATTGCAGTTATAGAGTTCATTACGGCTTTAACATAAAAAAATAAGCATTTTAGCCATTAAAAAATAGCATTTTTGAATATGTAATCTTTTATACACGTTCACGACTGAAGTTATTCAAACAGCCTGTGATTCAAAATTGTTGATTAGACTAGAGAATATGTGGTTCGAATAGAAGCTATGTGATAGAGAATGAATTTATTCAAAGCTACATGCAGAATATGGGCATACTACTGTGTCCAAAAAGTAAGGTGACATTGGATGTATTTTGAAAGTTCCTTAATTTTTCTTCCAAATCCATTTTTTTGCCATCAATGTAATCCCTCCCAGACACAATGCACTTATGCCGACGAGTTTTCCAGTTTTCTAAACACGCGAAAATGTCGTCTTTAGGAATGGCCTTCAGCACCTTTTTCGCAGCGGCTTAAATCTGCTCTTTCGTGTCAAAACAGTATCCCCGGAACGTAATTTAGGGCTTGTCTAATAGCCGGAAGCCAAATGTAACCATATCAGGCGCATACGGTTTTATCGGAACGATATGAGTGAAAATATTGGCAAAAAAGTCACAGAAAACCAAAGAAGTGTTAGATGGTGCATTATCGTGATCGAACACTGACGCGCTTAAGATGAAAAACATCCTTCCAAATGTAATTAGCGGATATGTTTGATATGCAAATATCATCAACAAAGTCTCTTGTTATTAATCGACGGTTTTCCAACACCACATCTTTGATTTTTTGGACGTGAACTGCATCGATTGTCGTTGGTGGTCGTCTAGAGCGTTCTTCCTCTTCAAAACGTTCCCGACCCTCCTGGAAGTCTTTCCACCAAGTGTAAATAATTTTTATTGACGTAGTATCGTCACTAAAGACATTCTGTACCATTCGCATTGGTATATTTGCAGCAGAAAAAATATTTTTAATGCAAATTCTTTGTTTAAAAACTTGCGACATGGAGAAAAACGAAGAATGCACTTTTAGCAGTTCACAAAAAAATACGTATCTCAAACACTAGTGAATATTTTGACGTGAAACTTGCCATGGTTGTCAATAACAGTGCTGACAACATATAAAAAATACAAAATTAAAGATATCCTTTTACGCAGGCAATTTGGACACCGTGTCACCTTACTTTTTGGACACAGTAGTATGTTTGCGCAGTTGCTGTAGCGTGTTCATATATTCCTAATAGTTTCTTGAGGCATATCAGTTTAAACTCTGGACAGTAAGTTTAAAAAAAAACAATAAACATAAAAATATCATGCGTACTCCTTTCCTAGTCATACATTTGAGAATAAAAAGATACTTAAAGTCATACGGGACAAGTAAACTGATGCAGACTTTGTAAATCTTGAAACACAGAGGATCATGAAATATCCAAAATAAAGATAATGGAATGATGTTTTGCCGAAATCAAAACAAGTTGAAGCACTTGAACTGCCAAGAATACATTCAACCGAATTTCCTCCGAGCATTGTACGATTGTCTCTTAAAAAAGGTCAAAAGAGCGAATCAGGAGCACCGGTTTCCACTGTATGCGAGGGCAATTTCATCAGGTCAATGGCTCAAACAGTAACTAATTGCAGACAGCATTTCGCGCTTATCTTACACGTGGTTACACTGCTTCCTTGAATGCATTATGCTAATAAGCCAAATAGCAACACGAGCCGTCGGGCTTCGCTCCCGACAAACCCTTCATGGTGCCAAGTTGAAAAGCGTTCGGAATGTGTCCGCAGCATGAAAATTGAAACAAAAATTCAACTAAATAAAACACTTGAACCATTCCCAATCACACGGCATGCGGTGATAAGGCATTGCCCGAAAAATGTGTGTCCAATTAAAAAGCCAACCTCCATCTCCTCTCCGTGCATGTGGCGACTAATGATGATCAGCTACCCGTAGCAAGTACCCCGGACGACGACGACGATGGCGGTAGATTCATCAGTTATCAGGAGCAGCTCAAATCGACAGGATGGCCGTGAGATGTGGTTACATCGCGACGGCCGTACTAGCAGTGCTCGTGTGCGCCATCTTCCTCGTACGGTTTCGGACCTACCCGAACGCAAGTGAGCTTAAACCGGAAGCGGCCATCGGAGGGCTTTATAAGTGATTTGATTCGTTCCCTTTCCTTCTCCAGAATGTCCTTTGGTGACACGAATTCTCGATGGCCCATACCTGTTACAAGCGGCCATAGTGAACGAAGAAATCGAAGTGCCAGTGTTACGGCTAGAGCAACCGCAGCAGTTCCACCAACAGCCTACTGTGACAGGTGTCCTGCGTGATGGCAGTGAGTGTGATCGCCCCTGCACGACAAACGGTGTGCCGAAGGTTTGCTACTTTCACTGGATAGCGGAGCATTACGCGGCGATGGGATCGTAAGTACGATCGACGACGACTATCCATGACGATCCCGGTGTTCCTCAAATTGTGTCTGGTTCTCTGGTTCTCCTCCCAATGCCCCAAAAAATGGTGCTCAGTGCGTGTGGTGATTGCCGGTGGGGTAATCGGAGCCACTGCTTTCACCCCCAGTGCATAACGGCCGACGGAATGGAACGTGGTGTTCTGTCGCTGAACCGCAAGATCCCAGGACCGACGATACACGTCTGCCGGAACGATGTAGTGGTCGTGGATCTACACAACATGATGGAGGGTCTGGAATCGACGATCCACTGGCACGGTGTCCACCAGACGGACACACCCTGGATGGATGGAGTACCGATGATTACCCAGTGTCCGATCCCACACGGAACCACCTTCCGCTATGTGTTCAACGCTACCGAATCGGGCACGCAGTACTATCACTCACATTCCGGGCACCAGAAAGCGAACGGCCACTATGGACTGCTGGTGGTCCGGTCGCCAACGGACCTTAGTCTGCCGCTCTACGACTACGATCTGTCCGAGCATCACATCGTCATCTCCGACTGGACGCTGGATCTGGTGGAGAAGTTCGTACCGGGTCTGCAGAGTAGCACCGTCCGGATGGATTCGATTCTCATCAATGGCCGGGGACGTCATTACGATGTAAGGTCGACCGCACACACACGAGCACACGCTTTGCATACTCTTCGCTAATTCGGCTTTCATTCGATACCCGCAGGAAGAAGAACACGAGCTACAGGTGCAGGCACCACTGGCGGTGTTCCGGGTGAGGAAGGGCTTCCGCTATCGATTCCGGTTAATCAGCAGCGGAAGCCAGTTCTGTCCCTTCCAGCTGCAGGTCAGTTCACTTTCAAGGGCGTCATGGCGACCCATCTTTCTTGATGCAACACACAAACACACCTTCTTTCGTCGTGTTTGGTTTTTTGTTGTTGCAGATCGAAAACCATCGAATGCAGCTCATCTCGACGGACGGTGGAGCGGTTTTGCCTCGCACGATAGACACACTTATCTCTACGTCCGGCGAGCGATACGATTTCGTACTGCACGCCAACCAAAAGCCAGGTACCCGGCGCCTAGTGTTCCATGAGGAATGTACTCCCCAACTCACCTTCTCGCTTTTGCTGCTCTCTCCCTTTCCCCAAAAAGGTAACTACTGGGTTCGAGTCCGGGCCATCGGTTTCTGCAATGTGGAGCGAAGGGAAGAGTTCGCCATCCTGTCGTACGCCGACGAGGCGACCGTAACGGATGAAGAGCTAGCCTATCCCCCGACCAGTCCACCCACCTGGGACCGTCGGTTCCCACCGGGCACGGTAAGTACACCACTGGCACTCTGGGAACGCCGAACTCCCGTGAGATACTCACACGCCGGTAGTTCATCATCATGGCTTTTCTGCCATGGCTGCCCGTCCCGACGGCTATCAGCTGCTTGATGGCCGAACGTGCAATGTTGCTAACCATTCGCAACACTATCAGCATCCATGATGCGGTGATGTATGATGATTGGTGGTCCCACCGGTGGTCGCAGGGAGAAGCAGCCAAAACAAACGACACTCATTAATGGCGGCCCCTTCAGTCGGCCCTGCATACGTCACGGTTCGGTTCTGTTTGGTGAACCGGTTCCGGTTTCGTAATCACTATCGCCCACTTATCACCCAGGAGAGTTGGCGTCTTGGCCAGCCACTGGTACTGACCATAGATGTTGGATTATTTTACTTTTTTGTCATGACCGTTTCCTTACGAGATAGAGAGACGCCAGCTCGAGATGGTTCATTTGTTCCGTTGTCATTAGTTCATTAGAAGCTTTGATGTGTCCAAAAATACGCTCCTCTGAAAGTGTTCTATTGTTATCAACGTGGTGACTATGCGATGTACATTGTCGGAAGGGTAACAGTGAACCCGGCCAGGGGGACTTACCCCACCATTAGGAGGATTAATAATTATTATTTCTAAGAACCGGTCGGCGTGCGCTCTTGCGGCAAAAGTGTTCGTGCCTTCGCCCGTACAAAGCCACAAGTTTGTGATAAGAAACGGCTGGAACTGCAGCTGGAGCTGCAGTCATAGGCAATCCAAGTAAACAAAGATCGGAACGACACTTGAGAGTGGGGCTTGCGGCAGGTTTGCCACACGCTTGCCCGCGGATCTCGGTTTCACCATTCTTGTGACCAAAATCCCCGATACTATGGACCCAGTGTCAAGTGAAGTGGATTGAGAGCTCGTCAGCTTTCCTCCTGGGGGAGGGGGGGACATCGATTTATGCTGATAGACGTGGCGCCCTGGAACTCTCACTCACACACACACACCATCTCGCTTCCTCTCTCTCTCAAACGCTCTAGGTGCTCAACAACCCGAACGCGACCTGCTACGTACCGGAGGACAATGATCTGTGCGTGGCCGATCTGGAGTCACACGAGGAGCACCGGGACGATAGTCTCATCGATGCCAAACCGGACAAAACGTTCCGCATCCTGTTCAATACGTTCACCGCCGATCCCACCATACTCTTCTCGGACAGTGGTTACGTCCGGTACATGAGTACGTCTGGCAACTTCCGGCCTATATATTCAATAAATCCCCACTACATTCGCCCGTTTTTTGTGGCAAACTCCCAACAGCGGTGGTGCTCACGCTCAACAACATCGGCGTCACGAACAACATCAGTATGGTGTTTCCCGATTTTCCGCTGCTCACGCAACCGGAGATGATCGTCGGTGACAAGCTGTTCTGCAATAACACGCACCGGCCGGACCATTGCCGGCCCCACCATGCCTGCTTCTGTCTGCATCGCCTCAAGGTGAACCTGGACGATGTGGTCGAGATGTCGCTGATTGACGACGCAGAAGGTACGAACTTCGCCCAAAAACTTCTCCGAGAGGCCAGTGCCTCTGATGAGTGCGACTTTTGTTGCCGTGCTGTGCTTTCGTTGCAGTCATCCGAGACCTGTACCATCCGTTCCACCTGCACGGCCACCGTTTCATCGTGACCGGGATGGGCCAGCTACCGCACTTCCGGACGCAGAATGAAAAGGTGGAGTACGTGGAGCGACAACCGCGCGTACCACGGAAGGTCCAAATGCCAAGCGATCACAACCCACCGTACAAGGACACCGTCTCCATACCGTCCCGTGGCTTCACCAAAATTCGCTTCCGGGCGGACAACCCCGGTACGTTACACTACCCCGCGAGCTTGCTCTTTTTTTGTGTGTGTCTGGATACTGAATACCGCGTGTTGGTGTTTGCGGTGCCCCCTGCTCCTCGCGCTTTTTACAGGCTTTTGGCTGGTGCACTGTCACTTCGAGTGGCATCTCGGTATTGGGATGAGCTTCGTGTTGCAGGTCGGTGAAATCGAGCAGATGAAGCGGCCCCCAGCGGACTTTCCGCGCTGCGGAAGCTTCCAACCGGACGTACGGGTTCCTGCACCTGCACTGTGATAGCGCTGGGACCCTGACCGACCGACCCAGCTCGATGGATGGACGCGCGCGAACTTGCATAATTGGTTACTCAGTCGAAAACGTACACACACGCCAGGACACCAGACGGGTGACACGTGGACACACAAACGCGCTCTGATGTCGGTCGGCTTTTTATGGTCGTTTCGCTGTTTGAATGTATTATTATTAGATTGTCCATGCTGTGTCCGTGGCCCGTGGTACCCCGGGGGGCGGCGTGGATGAAGAATTCGTCACTGCAGGTTGTTGGTGCATGTAGTTGCGTAAGTTCACCGTTCACCTGAGGTGGCCATTACACGAGTGGTCGAACATGCGAATGCTGGTACGCTGGGGAACGGTTCAAACATGGTAATGCTCAGTAACCGGCGGCAATGGAAACAGTAAAACCGAAGCGCGAAACATGGCCTACTGCCGTAAACTGCCTTAGTCTGTACTTCATAGCACGTAAAAACGGAGATTCCAGATCCGGGTAGTTATCATAGGACAGTCGAATAGTTGAGGCTTTAATAAAGTTTAGACCAATAAAAGCTAGTTATTATCGAAGAGATACGGAGTGTTATCGTAGGATGCAAGAGGTCATAGAGAAAAGAAGCAATACTGCGCGTTGAAGAGGAATACTAGATTATTTCCTACTAAAAATTCATTTATCAAACATAACGAGCCGATCGACAGCAATAGAAGAACTAATTTTTGGTCTCTGCTGACAAAAGGGTAAACTTAATGAATCTTCTTATATTACGCTCCTCGTACCATTGGTGGATATTATGGTTTTGCTTCTGATGTACTCTCATTACATGTTCTTAAGAATTTTTAAAATGTTCACTTGCTGATTGTTCTCTGTACATATTCTTCTTTACTTTACTCACAACAGCAGTAAGTATTCTGAAAAGGGGGGAAAACAGTGTTCAAATGGCAACTGCTAGCGCATTACAACCGTTACGGCGGACGATGCATTGCCTCAATAGACCATTGCTGCCCTACCCCAAAACCGGTCCCGTAAATTGGGAAAGAAAGTGCGACAAAAGCTTTGCATAAGCTTCAAGCTAATTGCTATTGCGACACCTCCACCAAAACCGTCTACTGTTGGTGAATCCAGTCAGAACTTTTAAGACGCGGCGTAAATGTCTGTTTACAAAAGGAGAAGAGCTGGCGGCAAAGAGCTGACGGTCGTGTGCCTGGTGGCGTGATAACAAGATAAACAGCAAAAAACAAAACGGTTGACGTCACGGCAACGCAGCGGCGTGGAAGCTTGGAAACAGCATCACGGCGCTCGAGCCGCCGTCTCGAACCCGCTACGGGGTACACCCGTTGCACCTGCAACAACACTGCATTTGCATGGCGAACGGTGAGAGGAAGAAATCGTTTGCCAACGGAAAGCCTTCCAGGAAGCTACTGCTGGGCGAGCAAACACGGCGCACCGAGGGTTGTCCTGTTAGACATGCTCGTGCTGGTACCCGTACCCGTGCACTTATGCCAACGATAATACGGTAATTCTGCTCCACTAATAACTTCCACGAAAGAGAATCTCGTGTATCCGCACCGTACCGAACCGTGGGCAGTGATGAGGTCGCTAACGAATTGGATAGGATATACGTTGGAAAGGATTTGCAGCTTAATACTATATAGCGAAGGCTATCAAATTCTTACATTTGGAAACCGTTTGGAATAATGAAACAGTTTAAAGGCACAGCATCACGCTACAGTACCGGCGGTGCACTGTCCATCAGCTGGGCCTTAACTATTCTCCCATTATTTGCTCAATTTATCTGGACGGTTTCTTCCCGAATGCTCCCGCTTGGCCGGACAGGAATGCAGTGGAACTCTGTCTAGCTATCTGGTGCAGTTAAGTCTACAAACCTGGAGAGTGAGAGAGAAACTATCTCGAATAGCAACAAATCCTGTTAAGCCATTGCCTGTGTATACTGCCTCTTCAAACGGCTGGCTGGTACTAAAAGTCGCCCTATAAATGATTACACCAACCATCCCTCAAGCAGTCAGTTGTGGACAGCAGCTTTCGCGAGAACTAGCGACGACGGCTACGACTAGCCGGTGGACTAGGTGCTTCCGACTCTCCATCCAACAGTGAACAACATTAACAATGGTCCTCGACGTGAGAATACGATGCTGTTTACTGCTGCTAGTGACGATACTGTGCCAAACCGTGACAGTGACAACGGCCCAAACATGGCTACGTTCGCTGATCGACAGCACGAACGGTACGATCGACATCAAGTCGTTTCCGGGTGAACAGTGCCTGCGCGTCTGCGATGATACCCAGCCTCGCATCTGCTACTTCTCCTGGACCATGGAGCACTATCACGCGATGGGACCGTAAGTTTCTGTTTGATGAAAGGATTAGCCCGGTTGTGTGCGTAGCGTGTGTTCTTCTGTCGCATCATCCTGCAGTGAGATCGAGAAAGAGATGTTCACTAGTTGACTCGTCGCCGTCATTGGTATCTGCGTTGGTATCTTTTCTTCCATCAGCGAGTGTGATAAGGCGGTTCTCTTTAATACCTAACCAGACCAACGGTTATCACCGTTTGATGGATTACATTTTCTGTGGAAACGGATCAGATAACACAACAGATTAGGAGAGATTCCATTGTCCCGGGTGTAAGGACAGCTTGCCAACGATTGAAGTAACAACGCTGTGCAAGTGGATTTGAAGTGTGTCAATCGTGGTGCACTACACTGTCTTGTGAGCTGACCGTTGATTCCATTTTAAATCTTTTAGTGTAGCTATGACATCAACAGATAGCTACAAGCACTTGAGCCAGTCGTAGGAAGCAGTTCCACATCAAGATTCGTACCAAGTAGCGATCATTTGCGTGCACTTGGAGGTTGAAGTACGTGCTGACGTGAAGTGTATGAGTCGATAAAGGGACCTCGTAAATTGGAATGTAAACGGAAGTCGCACTTCTAGCGTTTAACCCTGCTTAACCGAGCGTGCATAGCGCGTTGTTGCAGTCTTGAGTGCCCATAAAACGCGAGCTTATCCCTCTCGTGCTGCCCTATTAATCACTCTTTGTTTCTCTTTCCCCGCTCTATCCCGCTAGTGCATGCCGGGCGTGTTCCAAAGGAAGTCCACAGGATTGTTTTCATCCTGCTTGTCTCACAGCCGATGGTGTGGAGCGTGGAGTCATGAGTTTGAATCGGCAGATTCCTGGACCTATGATCAGCGTGTGCAAGGACGATCTGATCGTGGTCGACATTACGAACGCTATGGCGGGAACGTCCGCCACCATCCACTGGCACGGTCTGCATCAGCGGGCCACACCGCACATGGATGGCGTCCCGTTCATTACGCAGTGTCCGATCCAGTTCGGTAATACGTTCCGCTACGCGTATCTAGCTACGGAACCGGGCACCCAGTTCTATCACTCCCATTCGGGACACCACAAGGTCAATGGTCACTACGGGGCACTGATCGTGCGTGAGCCAAAGCGTGCCGATCCCAACTCAGCGCTGTACGATTACGACAGTTCCTCGCACGTCATTGTGGGTTCCGATTGGATGCATGTCGATGGAGAAATGTTTATGCCCGGGCTACCATCATCCGGTGGTATACTGCCGGTCAATCTGCTCATCAACGGTCGCGGTACCTTCAAGGAGAATGAGAATAGTTCGCGCACGAACGTACCGTTGGAGGTGTTCTACGTCCAGCGTGGTAAACGCTTCCGATTCCGTTTTATAAACGCGGCCAGCCACGTCTGCCCATTGCAGTTACAGATCGAAGATCACACGATGGAGATCATTGCTAGTGATTCGTTTCATCTGCAGCCGCACAAAGTGGATACACTTGTTACTACTTCCGGTGAACGGTATGACTTCGTTGTGCATGCAAATGGCGTCAAAGGTAGGTTTGAAGCACAGCTGACTGAGACTGGAAACGACATATCATGGACTTCATTTACGTGCTCCATCCACTTTAGACACCTACTGGGTAAGATTGCGAGCCTTGGGTTCGTGCGAACAGCTGCAACTGGAGCAGTTCGCTGTACTGAGCTATAAGCACGATCCAAAGGAGAAGCTGGCATTTCCACAGGAGGAACCTCCACCGTACGATAAGCCGTTCGCCGGTGCTCGCACTGCCAACCATCCGAATGCGACCTGCGGACAGCCCGCCTTTGGTGATTACTGCATCACAGACTTCCAGGCATACGATACGGATGAGTCAATCATTAATGGTGAACCGAAGCACATCTTTACGCTCGGATTTTCGAACTTTTTGGTCAGCTTTCACCACATGTTCGAGACGCATGCCTATGAACACTTTATGAGTGAGTATTAGTTTCCTGAACTCCGAATTTCTAGACATTCTGGATTTTTCACTAACGAAAGACTGCCCTCGCCCTCAAAACAGACATTCACGATGAGCTGATGCTACAGGGAGCGATCAACGACCTTAGCTTCGCTTATCCACCCTTTCCGTTGCTCACGCAACCGGAAGAGATCGACGAGAGCATGTTCTGCACGAACGGAACTCGTCCGGCGCGTTGTGCCGATCGACAGCTGTGTACCTGCATCCATCGATTGAAAATCGAGCTGGGCGATCTGGTAGAGCTGTACATTCTGGACCGCACGGGCATGATCGATGACCTCAATCATCCCTTCCATCTACACGGTTATCAAATGTACGTCATGGAGCTGGGTCAGGATCGCCGAGTACCGGTGACGTATGAGATCGCACGTGAGCTCGCAAAACGGCGGTTCACGACCCGAAATACATCGCAGTTGCCACCGAGAAAGGACACGGTTTCCATACCGAGCCGCGGATACGCACGGGTGCGCTTCCGTGCCGATAATCCCGGTTTCTGGCTGATGCACTGTCACTTCGAGTGGCACACGGCCGTCGGTATGGCGCTGGTGCTGCAGGTGGGCGATACGGATCAGATGGTGAAGCCACCGAGCAATTTCCCGAAATGTAACAGCTACACACCGAAGGTGGACGATCTACTAAACGGTCATATTTAGAAAAGGCTAAGCACGACGGTACAAGGATGAGTGATATAAGGATTTAACTATTTATTTATTCTAGTTGTATTAGAATGTTGAGCGCAAACCAGGCCCTTACTACAAACTGTGCAAAAGCAATGAAGTGAAGGACCTACCACGAAAAAATGCCAATGTGGCAATAATATAGTAACAATGTTATTAAAATAAATGTAACAAAATACTGAGCATCCTACAGATTAATTTTATTTTTATTTTTGCTAATAGACCGTTTACTCCCACTCATACTCAAATTAGCTTGAATTGATGAACAACATACGCAGAATTCGGAAAGAACTGGGCTGAAATTTCTTGACGAAAGCTCGAGTTATATAAACAGTTCCAAGAACATGCGTGGGTAATTTTGATCTAAATGTACAACTTCTATATTAAAAACAACAGCATTTTAACATTTCTTTGTTTATTACTAACGCACAATTCCCATGAAGCAAATTTCCATGAAGCGTTGAAAATAAAGCGACAAAATTGCTTGATATTTAAAGGTGAGTCCATAAATTAAAAAAAAAGTTTTGTTCTTTTTTCGTACTGCTGAGCATACTTTAGCAGGTTTGAGTATTGATGAACTACATAATTTCCAATCGACATGAAGCGATAATCAAGATTTTTTTAGGCAATCGACCGGGCTCGTTAATCAAGCATAAACACCAAAAAATCAGAGCGAACATTCAACCTTGATTGTTTGACGGCTCGGAAATCGATGCTGATGCTCGGTATGATAATAAATCTAGTCAGTTTTCAGCCGAATTAATTTAGCATGAAACAATAGTAGAGTAATTTGTACAATTCAATGTACAAGTGTGAGAAGAGTGCAGAACGCTAGAAGATTGAAGGCTGCAAACATCACATTATCTCCCTGCCCCAAGGGTTAAAACAAATTTGTTTTTGAATTTTTTTATTTCAAATTGGGTGGAAAATGGTTTGGGGGGTAAATTTTATGATTGTAATACCAAAGGTTTTATTTCTATTGAAGTTCCAGACCGTAAGTCATTTTTAGGATACTATTAATTATTGTTCTTTTGAGCTACGTATGGGCTCTCCGTAAAAACCAGCGTTTGGTGGCGTGTTTTCGCTTCTCGCACAAACATTTGACTTCCACTAAAGCTTGATTATCAGCAGCACGAATACATTCGCAAAATGACCATATTTGAACTTGAAAATGTAGATGAAACATGTTATAATCGGCCAAGTCTGTTACTTCATTTTCATTTGATACTTTTACTAATTATAACGTTAAGGATCAAATCAAATTTATCTGTTTGAAAATGTACCTACTGGCTTATTAATGTCAACCACGAAGTACTTTATTCGATCGAACAGTCCTTTGATGTTGATATGTAAATTATTTTATCATGCTAATCATCATTTATTATTAAAGGTATGTTTTTTCTCATAATAAACACATTTTCTTTTCAACCTACACTTATACATACGACATCCTTACGAGTTAAATTAGATATTTTATAAAGTGGTAGAGATATTTACATAAAATTAACAAAATGTTGCTACAATGCTATAAATCTCGAAGAGCTAGAGCGGTTGTACTTCTTAATCTAAAAAATATAAAAAAATAAAAGCGAGCATTAAACCAGTTAACGAAAGATGGTACACATACCATCACGAAACTTGCGGATTAAATATGATGCTCATGCGACACCCGCCTCAGTTGCAACATTTATTTACAATGGGTCACATCACTGGATTAACAGTCATTGCGTGCGTTGTGCTGCTGACACTTTGCACTTACGGAACAGATTCTGCGTCTACGCACCAGAGAAACGAGAAATCAATGCTTGAGGCAGCAGACCCAATTAATTACATTGATCCCTCAGCTGTAGAGCATGGCCCGAATGTAAATGTCCGAGTAGTACGGGTAAGTCAAAACGGGCACAACAATAGTTTCGAAGTAAAGTGTATTCATAGGTTGTAAACTGTATAAATTTATACCATTTTCAGAAAATTGGCCATGTTGGTAGAGCATGTCCTTTCGGTTATTATCGAGATAAGTCTGGAGCATGTAAATGGAAGGGATCTTCGTATAGATAAAAACGGTCATGATCATTAGATGTAAAACATATTATCAAAACACTAGAACAAAGTGGTTCAGATTGTGCTGTTTAGCCGTGGAATAAAAGGCAGTTATATCTGCAAGAAAAACGTAAGTCATCGAGCAATTTGTATATTTCTAGCTTAAGAATATCCGATAACCTGTTTCCAGATTTTCTTGGTTTTTATAATGGTTGGTTTTCATAACATTTAGTTTTTATAACACCTAATTCCATAGGTCATTCGCCACAGCTACACAATCATTCAAAAAGATTGAAACAAATACGTATTATTCATTATGCTACGCATATTGCTACGAGCATTCTCTTCGCAAACCTTAGCTGATAAAAGTAAGAATTCTGCTCAAGGTTATCAGCTAGCGTTTCATGGGATCGTTGGCATTGGGCTGCCAGACTTGTGCTAGACGAAACAGATTATTATTGTTTTAATCAGCTAAGCTTCATCCGGAAGTGCGTCTGCAAGCTAATTTTCACCCTTTCACCTTTTGTATGATTGCATTGGACAAAACCCTATTTTGTCCTGTCACCACAGTCAATGCATATTGTGAATTATTATTTGCTGTCGTGTTCATAAATTTGTAATGCGAAAGTTTGGAATCCAGAACTGTAGCTAGAGAGGATTAAACTACGAAATTTGTCAGCCTCTGTTCACCTAAGTATTGCTTGAACAGAATAATACATTTTTAGCACAACATAATGACCAGACACGCCTTGAGTAATCGCTACAATCGCACTAAAAACTTCAAAGCAAATTCAAAGCAGAAACAGAAGACATTCTTTTTTAACTTTCTGAAAAAAATTAGATGAAGTAGATGCGATGCAAATTATGAAGCTGCTGATGCATGCAGAAGAAGAGCTACGTGGGATACTAAAGCATACTCCAACAATGTTGAATACTCCAGCAAAGGGTGCTTCAAGAAGCTATTAACAACAACAAAAAACGATGCACCCTCATAAGCCAAGTTTTCATTTAATTTCAATTCGGCTAAAGCACAACATGCATAACCGTTTACAGCTCGTTCAAAACCATCTCAAGTGCTTATCGAGACGGTATCGAGACCGAGACGCATCCTTGAACCCAAACCCGCGACCCTTGGAGACCTTTTTCCACCACTTGCCGGCGATCAGAGGTTTGCTCTCTGAGCCACGACCCTCAAGCGCAACCCAGGGATTGGAGCCCAGGTTAAGGATCGGGGTGAAAACCGGAAGTGATTATCCATTTCGCTGATACCGCAAGCAATCAGAGCGTTCGCTGTGTAACAGCGCATTGTGAGTTAACCATTGGAAGGGTGATAGGGTCGAGACATCTCATAAAATCTGTTCAAACGAGACACAACAGGCCACGTTCGGGTGAAGCTCTTGAAAAAACGCAGCATATGAAAGGTTCCAAGGGGCGGCCTCCACAACGACTCCTGCCGTCGCTGGAAACCGTCATTGCAACCCCACACCAAGCCGGTATAAGGACTCTTTGGCGAGGAAGCAACCAGCCAAGCAAACCAAACTAAACGTGCCGCTAGCCAAGCTAGCCAGAAGTGGTGACAAAGTGAGAAGATTGCAAAGAAAAGGTCTATTCATCTGGGCACGCGCCGGACGACATTACGGCGGTACATTAGGTGGGTCTTCGCGTGGTTCATAAGGAGGTTTTAAATTTCAATTACAATGCACTTGGCCGCTTCGCGTAGCGTGTCGGAGATCGCGCGATAGCAATGCGCTTCCAGTTCGGTGCACAATCGGCAAGCGGTAGCACCGGTGGCTCCGGTAAATCGTTTAGCACCCTTACTGAACTCTCCTGGTACTCCACCAACCTCCACTAGCAGTAACAGCAGCAGCACTAGCGACCGGAAGCGCTTATCTCCGCCTGTCGGCTGTATAACGGTGTACACATGTGTGGTGCTGCTTCCATCAACCGAGTCGTACCGACTAAGAGGATTTTGCGCCAAACTCTCCCCGCCTGCACCAACGGGCGCCATAATGGATGTAAGCGATTACGATGAAAGAGAACGAACAGTTCTTTAAGGACGTGCAATGTGCTTGAATGGCACTAATGGTTTCTGTCGTCCTGAGCAGCAATATTTGTCGTCTAGCTACTCAACGTACCAACGAACTCGCACGTTTAATGACTGAATATTCGATGTTTACTACTGTACGGTCTATTTGAAGTGCGAAGTACCTTTCAAACGACTGCGTGTCCACGAACTCTCACTAAAAACAAGTTCAGCATAATTTTAGATCATTAAAGTCCACCTTTAAGTGGAGCTTTTCTTTGCGACTACCTTTTTAAAACTTCATTCATGATTTGGCTAGCCACAAATCACGAGTCTAGACAGTGACGGACTTATTTCGGGGCGTCACTAGAGACACCTTTTTGTTTACTTCGTCAACTTTTCATTTTTGGGAGCTTTTTTTAGACTGAAATGAGTTTTCTGGACGGGAGAGTAACTGAGAAATTTATCGAAAGGAAGCATAAGACGAAACGCAACATAATAAACGATAACCTCAAAAGACATCAAAACGGTACGGTCAGAATAGTCTGCAATGGAGAAACCTTCTTTTGAAACGCTCGTTTCTATCTACTTCAATGGGCAGAGCGTTTCATTCCTCCTCACACCCCAGTTGTTCAATCCATCTCAAAGCCATATCTTTGGAAGTTTTCGAAACAAAAACCACCTTTTTACCTTTAAAGTAGTTTGCAATTAGAACCGATTCTGGGAAAGGACCGTCGGTCGATCTTTTGGAGGCCGACGAAGAGAAACGAAAGATGCTTAGGATGGCTATTTCTGCCAACGGAGCCACACTGTCGACGATGATGACGAAGTCGAACCTGATCCAGCAACCACACTGCCCTGCAACACCACCAGCCACGCCAGTAAGTACCGAAGGTTAACCACATTGAATTACAAGCCATTTGGAACATATGCGGTCACCGGGACCATGACTTCGGTGCCCGAGCTTCGAAAAGAGTCCGGATGTGACAAAATTACCGTAAGAGCATTTATGGAGAAAATTGCTGCTCCAGCAGCAAGAGACTGATTGCAAGCGCCCACCGAAAGCATGCTGCAATGTGGGCAACTTTTTATAACTTTTTATCCCCTCGAATTCTTGCCAGGGACTAGGCAACCCTCTGTGTGGGTGAGAAAGCTCCGCCGGAAGCATGGATTGAATGTGTGACCAACTATTTTCATCTAATCGATTCTTTCGTTCTTAGCTACATTTCCCACACTATTAACGGGTGAAAGGAGCGCCATAACGAAGCAACAGATTGTTCAAAGTCATAAAATATTTATTATTTCCCGCTACATACATCTTTCAAGTTATACTCCAACTACCATAAAATTGAGAATTAACCATAAAGGTGGTCAAAGCACGTTGCATCGTTTGTCCATTTCAATTGCGAGTGTGAAAATTTATTCAACAAAGCCTGATATTTATTCAAATCAATATTCCAATGAGTAATTAAGGATTAAAATAAGTGTAAAGTAGCTAAGTAATAATTAAATACTAAGTAATCTTGTAAGCGTCACAGAATGCTTTTCAACATAAAATTAAATAGCTTTATCACTATTAACTCTTAGCATAGTGCTGTACTTGTTAATACATTTGCGAGAAACCCATTATTAGTATAGCTCCTTTTTATAGGTGGTTTAAAAAACTTCAAACAAATTAATATGTCAAACTTCAGGATAATTACTTACTTTCCCTACTTCTTAGTTATAAACGAACCAAATTTAAAGCTCATCTCTGCCGTGACTCTATCTTTGGAGCAGCAAAATGTCTCCATTTCCATATTTAAAGTTGCCTCAATGGTTGCTAACGCATATTTCTATTTTTGTCGATGCTGACTTTGGTTACTACGTTACCAACAGAAAAGTGAAAGACTGGGATATCCTTTTCGACGAAACATTCGTAGCCGATCAACGCTTTATTATGAGTTCCACCAAATTGTAGATAGAGTTTTAGATAACATATTCCATGATATTCCGCTTCTACTTAAGTAAAATATTTGTTCAGTACAGTTTTGTATTTTAGTAAAACTTATGCCATTATCAGAAAAACGCACAAAATAATGCCACCATGGCTATCATTGTATAACAAACTCGTTGAAGCATACTATTTATTTATCTAGATTATTTTAAATACACAAAGAGGTAAAATGACTCATAACTTCCTTAAACGGTGCATAAGTGCCAAACCAACTTTAACATACAATCAGGGAAGCATGACACAGCAAGAGGTTTCTATGATTTTATCGCAGGAAAACGTAGAATAAACAAATAAAGCAAGAATCCCTTGACAATGTTTAGCGCAATCATTGCCTACGCAGATATTAATAAGTGGAACCAACAGATACGCATCTGAATTAATAACACTCCATACCTTGACACGCCGACATCGCTCGATACTGGAGATTCCAGTGATTCATCCCATATCTGTATCGGATATGGCCGGCCATACACCCTTAAGCTCGTCAGCATGTCTGGGCAATTAGCGAGCGCCTAGCCTTCAGTCGGTACGTTCATCGCAGAAATACATCGTTTAATAGGCTTCACTGAATGTTGACATAGCCGTGGTAATTAAAGCATGCGCCACATGAACGCCACAGATACTATTATGTGTAATGAAATCGATCAGATTTAGAAATCCCCCTAGTATCAACCCTTTTCGTTATGCTGTTCTAGTGCCTTCAACACACCCTCAACGAAATTTTCCACTCACCAGGATCACAATTATCAGGTTGAGTCTAAAATTCTTCGCACGATCTATGCGAAATGTGTATGAATGACTCACGGCTGGCGTTGTACATATGGAAATATAGATTTCATCGATCAACACCAATTTGAGCCATTATGAGGGCTCAACGGACCACCAACGAGTTTCTGCGATCAAGTTGAGCAGCTGGTATCGACCGTCGTTCCGAATTAACACTTGGCGTATTCGAAACTCAAAGGTGTCACATTTTTCGGTGACTCAATGTTTGCAGACTTGATTTCCACAGGCAATAGCCCAACAAGGCCACCTGATAACGTTCGATAAGCAAGGAAGCAAGCTAGTGAGTAACAGTAAGCCTAAATTTAATCGTTTAGGAAGGCCAAGCAGATAGTTTTAATTAATAGATCAATTAGATCGATCTGTAATGATAGTTTTGTTAGTTTAGAATTATTTATTCAAAACAAACCTGTAATAAACCTCGATCATCTTTCATATGCAGCCGAAATCGCTGTTTAATTGCACTCAACAATAGAAGTATGCAAAACTATCTTGCAGGATAAACTAGCGCCCCGAAAAACATGGAAAAATTACCCAAATATTTGTACAAATCTGATTCTTTATTCAACAATATTTGCCAGCCACGAAACGCGCCATTCCTTGGCCATTGTAAATAAGTAAAACAATAAATTTCCCACACAATCTATCACAGACTAGTAGCTAATCTACGCAATTGTATACTATCCTACGCTTTAGTGTCCTGCTTGACCAGATCGGCGGTAGAAACGGTTCCACCCCGGAAGTACTCTTCGATGTCCTGCAGCGTGCGTCCCTTCGTTTCGGGCAGGAAGAAGTAAACGAACCCAATGCCGGCCAGTGAAACCATACCGAAGAACAGGAAAACATTCTCGTTCCCTATGCTACTGACCAGCGTTGGGTACACCTTCAATATAATGAAGGACATCGTGTACCCGAAGAAGATGGTGAGACCGGAAGCAAAGCCACGGACCTTCGAAGGATACACCTCGGCATTCATGGAGAATGGTAGCGTAAGGAAGCCAAGGGTGGCCGTAAATATGAACGCTACGAGCAGTGCCGTCGGTAACCAGTGGTACTCCGTATCGCTGATCCGTAAAATGTTACAAGCCGCAAGACCGAACATGCAACAAGCCATTCCAAACCCGGAAAACAGTGCCGGCGGTCGTCGTCCGAAGCGATCGGAAATGAATGCCATCAGGATGGTCGTCACAACGCGCGTAAACCCAACCAGCACCGCACTCAGGAATGGATCAATGGCGACACCGGCCTCGACAGAGAAGCTCGCTGCGTACACGATGATCACGAAGATGCCGGAAAATTGTTGGAACAGGAAGAAGGTGCACATGATGATCAGTGGTTTGTGTACCTCCGGTTTCTTGAGCTGCACTATTTTCGAGGTTTTCTTCGTGTCCGCCTGACGGAACCGGGCCACGCTCTCCTCGAGTGCCTTCAGCTCCGCCCGGATTTCCGGATGGTTGTCCTCCTTGATCCCGCGCACTACCTTCAGATGTCGCTCTGCCTCGGCCATGCGCTTCTTTCCAACCAACCAGCTCGGTGATTCCGGCAACGGGATCACGCTCAGCAAAGCCACCACTGTAAAGACACCACAGATGGTGCAAACATACCGCCAATCGTCCTGCAAGATCAACAGTTTGGTGTTAAGTAAGGTTCATTGTTCGCAAAGATTAACTACCTTACGCTTACCTTGAACATGTATCCTAGTGAGTATACCATGAGCATGCCAACGCCTGTAAAGCAAGCGGTCAGCAAAGTCAGACGACCTCGGAGACTCGGATGTGCCACTTCAGCCGCATAAATGGACGCTGGAGTGCTAGAGAGTCCGATAGCAACACCTGAAAGATACGTATACAAGGTTTAGACTGTTTTGTTAGCATAAAAATTCGGCAAAACCAGAACCATCCTTGCTTACCGATAATGATTCGAGCCACCATGAGTTGAATGAAGAGCAAGGCTCCATCCGTACGGCTGGCCAATGACATGATGACCCAGGAGATGATCGAAATGACATTGATGCAGTACAACGACTTCTTTCTGCCGATTTTATCCAACATATATCCAGACAGCAGACCCCCGACCGGGCACAAAATGGAGGTGATCGATGCTGTATGATTAGAAACAGAAACTCGTTAATCCAACACAAGGCACAAGGTTGGTCCAAACGTTCGCGCAACAAGGACACTTACCGAACCAGCTAGCGTCGGATTCGGACAGCACAACGGAGGTAGTGGAGTTCGTGAGCTCCATCAGCGCGATCGACGGAAAACCGATGCCCATACCCGATGAGATGATCGTTATGTTGGCTACTACCGCCGTAATGATCTGAGTAATGGCGGCTCGCTTCGTCAGCTTCACTGTAGCCGAAGACGAATTTTCCACCTGTTTTTCGGCAACTTCCTCGCCCGGCACAGTGCATGCTTCCTGATCTTTCGTCATTTTCCTATGGAGTGAACAATAAATAAGAATTTCTATTAAGTAAATACACCAAAGAATGATGTAAAAGCGGTTATGGTATGAGTTTAGTTTCTAAATAAACTAATTAAAGTCTCTAAAAATCTAAAGACAAATTAAAGTTGAAGGTGTTATATGTTAGGAGCTTCTAAACCGAAATGGAATAACCCATCGCTCAATGATTCACGGTTTATGATGAAACACCTAGTTTACAATTTTAAAATGGTACATTTACACATCCACTATCCCATCAATGGAATGCGGCAGCACCATTGGACTTGTACGTACGAATGTGTTGCTTGGCAATACAGTGCTAATATTTAATGATCAAATCTTCAAGTTGATCTATTTGGCACATAATCGATAAATGATCAATTGAACACGAACCGGTTCTGATCTTTAGGTATCTACGCAGCATCGCCATCCTTGAGCCATGTTTACCATAAAGGTTATCGTCGGGCGTTAGTCTGAGACCAGAACCTTCAAATAATCGAACTCCGCAGACTGTCAGGTCCTAAGAATCTCCGCAAAAAATCCGGCTTGACCATCGATACGGACACTGACCAAACGCCATCCAAGCAGACGGCCAATCTGTGCATACACCATCGTCAGTGTCACGCTTAACACGTCGCTGTCAAGAAGCTGTGCGTACATTGGGGTTTGTTTGCCGACTGAAAGCGTCACCTGCATCTTCTCGGAATAATCAAAGACGTACCGAAGCCTTGCCCACCAGCAAGGTGGCTCATATTTTATTGTCCTTTCCTGCCAAGCCCCCCAGCACCCCAGCCAGCTAGCCAGCCAGCCAGCCATTGCCAGCGTATCTGGTTAGTAACACACACCTACTCGGTACCCTCTGGTATCTGTCGCGGCAATAAAAAATAAAAGTACGAATCTGTTGTTTTGATACACAGCGAGAGAGAGAGCGCGTCGTCGGTTGGGCAAACATCATGTACGCGTGCCACGGATGACATTAGCCCAACCTGGAGATCATTGTTCCCAAGGCTCGGTGGTTTATTAATACCAGAGAAAAGATAAATCTACGTTATCATCTAGCTTTTATCACCATCCCCACACCATCTCCACACCCCTCCTCCACCACCCTCCACTGTCGGCCTCCACGCAATGCCACGATCGCTTTCTACCTTGGCTTGTTTCTAGCAGCACTTTTCACCGACCGTGGCACAGTTTCTCGAGAGTAAACAGTTTTGTTAAAAACGCCCAAGGAAGCACCCTTTCAGGGTGACTCTAACCCTGAGCGCCTCATGTTGGCGCCACATGCTGGCGTACAAAACAGACGTACAAACTGAATTCCGGTTTATTGGGAAAGGTCTTGATCACATCTGTTTTCTCGTGTTTTCGAGATACAACGACCTTTCCACTAAAAAAGGGTTACGTACGATGCAATCTCCATCCTCCAAGCTCCAAGTGACTGCATGCATATCGCGTCTTGCAGAAGCAGTGCAAAAGGAACCCTTCCGCGACTGGTTTCAAAAAAAAGTATTTTATTAAAACTAACATCAATTGGATAGCAAAATGTTCTTAATTTTATGGCGTTTAACGAACGCGTAATCCTTGACACACTTTTCGGACAAACCCAGCGAAACGATCACCTTTACCTTTTCTGTGGCTCTTCATAGGAAATGCAACGAGCCTCAAAAGTGTGTCCCCAACCGGCTCGAACTGGCTAGACTTACCAGCAATTTATCTCCCCAACGGTGGTAACAATGTTCGGACTGGTTCCGTAGAAACTAGCCGGCTCGGACACAAGATTAACCGGTTGGTAGCACTATTCGTAACGTAACGGCACCACTTGGACCAAACCATGCACACTGCCAAAACTAGCCACAGGACAGGACTATTCGCGACGATCTCTCCAATCAGACTGGATGCTGGATGAGCCCGCGATCGCCTTGTGAGCTCCGGTGTGTGATCCGGCGTGTGCGATCGTACGCTAGTCAAACAGAAAAAAAGACCGAGACACGATGTTGCTGCTGCTATTGCTGCTGTTGCTGCGGCTGCTGCAACGGCTGTTGATGATGGTGGTACTTATCAAACAGGTCGATGGTACCCATATGCACGATTTAATTTGGAGTCTTTTTTTGATGAGGCTGCACAATTGAACATAGATAAAAACGAAAAAAAACAGTAACTAAACAAGGGCAAGGTGCGGTCGATCTCGATTGATTGCTGTTGGAACTTATGAAAGATACTTTAATATTCCATTATGAATAGCAATGAGACCTCATTGAGTTACCGTTGGTCATGCACCTTTTGCAATGGAACTGAAACATGTTGATGGTTTCATTTTCATCATCATATCAACTTCATATCATCATCATGTAAAAGCATGTAAACTGTTTAATTTGAGTATAAGATCAAACATGATCATCTTAGGAGTTTTTAGAGATTTATAGTTTATAAAGGTTTGATTTTAATAATTTATCGAATGTTGTAACCATACTTTCAGGGTTGTAAACCCCTCTAACCACTTTTGTCTTTGATTTCGAAAGCACCAACTGCTGACCACTTCACAGCTTTTGATGATTTTTCGTAAAAGATTGATGCATTTTATCCCGGTCATTGTGATTGTGATATCCTCTGTATAAATAAAGCTTAGCAAGAAACTATCGAAGGATAATAATAAGGCCCCATTTTTAGATAAATTTAAAACAAAGGAATAATTTCCCGGTTAGTGTATAAACGAAGTGTATTCATTTTGTGTATTTATATATTTTAGCTCCTTTTTTTCCTTTTTTTAGTTATTTCAATTGCTGCGATTTATGTGTTAAATATGTGATGATAAACTCTTGAGGTTTCTTCGTACTCAATCATACTGTTTGCAAGATCGTGCGATATCCAATTCGAAATGGAGACACAGTAATGACAAAAGGCACGTGTAGGAATATCACCGCCTGAAATTGAATATATTTTTTTGATTTTTTGATGATCATGATGTTAGCGGTTTTTTGCACGTTGATCATGTTATTTTCTTTTCCAGACTCTTTAGAAATCTCTTTACGCATCTGCGGTGTATGCCAGTGGCAAACACTTTTTTAAGTTTCATTAAAAGTCTACACGTCACGTGAAACCAGCTGGATCTGGTGTCGCTAAGGTGGCTTTCAAACATTTTTTAGCGCAGATGTTAATGTATGTTCTTATAACAGATCCGCTCGTGGTGCCTTCTTGTGGTAGCAGCAGCGTCATCCCTGATTGAATTTTCGTAAGCTAGACAGTCGACAGACTTCTTCCAGACATGGCGCATTGTATTGAGTTTGGTTGTTGAATCAGCTGGTGTCTCGCAATTGGCTTTTGAAATCAATAAGAGAGTATGAATCTGGAGCCCAATTATCTTCACCCGATCTGAATTTTCTTGTGGTATTGTTGATTCGATGCATCCAGTCAACATATTTCTCGCGATAGCGAGGGTGATCGATCCAAATGGTGGTTTACTAGATCCCATTATTTGTCATTATTGTCCCTAATTCCTTGAGGACGCTTCGGGACCTTTTCTACCTTTTCTGGTTAGTTTTAACTTCGAAAGGAGCGTGAAAATTGTATTGATTGTAGAAGATGCGTGAAAAGCGTAAGGTGCATAGATTTTCATCTTTACCCTAAAACCCGATAATAGCTGACGTTGGTCGTTGAACTACTGCGATGTTCGTTCCAAAAATGTAGTATCTAGTGAGACTACTATAAATGATAAGAACGCCTCAATTGAGTTTATCAAGCTATGTTACAAATGTGCAATTTCTGTAAAAGTGGCGATTTTCTTCGTCTTCTCCACCGTAGGGGGCTGGACGGCATTTAGTTCGGAAAAGGTGCAAATCGGCCAGCTGACGAACAAGTGCCTTACGCCGGCCCTAGAGGGTCAATCGCCGTTCGATGAGAAGGAGCTGGGATACTTTATTCAGGAGTGTGGTCGTATTCTGAAAGTGCGCCGGATGATCAAAAGATGACGCCCAAGAAAATCCTGAATGGAATTTGCGTGAAGATAGCACATTAGTCCCAAAAACATACACACCTTTTCAGTTAAATATCTTTAAAAAATACTTTATGAACTTTAAATAGTACTATTACGCAAGAGGGGAGGGAGATGCTATTACATTTTCAATGTCTATAGATAATATTTGGGTAGTTTTTCGCACCATAATTGATTTAATCTCCTATTTAAGGTTCTTGTTCATTCCACCGGTTATTTAACCGCTAAATGTTTAGCCCCTAAATTTATGCAATATGAACCTGAATCCTACCGAATCGGTTTTTACCGGTTTTTGCCAAAGCTGCTTGAAACCTGAAACAGGCCTTGTAAACGAGCGTTTTGGCTGGATGGGCATCTTTTTGGCGGGTTTTCTGAAAAACAGTTCAAAATTGCGCGCCAAAAATTGTAAACACGTTGATGAGCGGAAAAACTGCGGACAAACGCTCCTTAAAAAGTGAAAATGTCCTCGGAAATAGACGATCTAGAAGAGGACGAGTTGGAACAGTTATTACTGGAAACGTTGGACCGAAACGCGCGCCAAGAAACGCAGCAAGAACCGACTCCCGGCTCCAGCAAATCAGGTTCGAAACCGGCACTAACAGTCGAAGGATCCACGTTTTTGCTCCAGGACACGGAAGTCCCGAGCGAGGCGGAAACGAGCTCTGCCAAAACACTGATCGCTGATGCAGACATCGATTCGTCGGATGACGAGGAAACGCGCAACTTTCTCGAGCGAAAGTACAACCAGTACGGGCGGCAGATCAACGATTTGCTGAAATCGAAGGAAGAGGAAAAAACTGATCAAGCTCTTTCAAAATGGGTGGACCGAAAGTTGCTGCAAATCAAACGCGGAACGGCCCAGAAACCGGCACCGATTGCAGAACCATCACCGCCTCCACCCTCACCAAGAACGGCGAATGTTGGTGCAGCTCGGCCGGAAGCACAGAAGTCGTCTCCGCCGGGTTTGGCGCCCGTCTTCCAAGGCACCGTGCACACCGATCCGGTGTTCGGTATGCGCATCGTGCATCCGCTGATATCCAGCCAAACACTGGTGGAACGCATGGAGGGCAAAAAGCCCGTTCCGTTTATGCGGTTGCGGAACTTCATCGAAACGGCCGACTTGCAGCAGGATTGGGTCATTGGAGGGGTACTGGTCAGCAAAAGTCCAACCAAAACCACCTCCAAGGGTAAGCAGTTTGCCATCTGGAAGCTGAGCGATCTGCACGGAGACGTCAAAATGGCCAGTTTGTTCCTGTTCTCCCAGGCCTACAAAGATTTGTGGAAAACCACCGAAGGCACGGTCGTGGCCGTGCTGAATCCGAATGTGCTGAACAACAACAACGATAGAAGCTCGGAAGCGACCCTATCGATTGACCGATCAACCAAAGTGATGATCCTTGGTCAATCTCGAGACCTCGGAACGTGTCGTAGTCGCAAGAAGAATGGGGATCGCTGCACGGCTATCATCAACCTTGGCCAGTGCGAATATTGTGTGTTTCACATCAAACAGGAATACAACAATGCATGCAACCGCGGCGGTCTGCTAACTTCCACCGGTGGTCGTGGCTTGAACGAGTTGAGGAACAAAGTGCTTGGCAAGAATGAGGTCTTCTACGCCGGCCAAAGCTATAGCGCGATCAAAGCAGTAAAGAACCCGAAACAGGTCGAGAAGGATCGTCAGCGAATGTTAACACTGTCCGACTACTATCGCTCACCTGCAGAGGGAAATGGTGCTACCGGAGGTCCCATCTCCGCCAATCCATCGTACCGAGCTTCTTCGAGTCCGTCCGTAGCGAAACCGAAACAATCGGCTGCAAGAGTGGAGACAAATGTTGGACAACGCATGAAAGATGTAAAACGTCTGGAAAGCCTTGGCGTATCACTGGAAACACTGAAGGCAACGACTAGCCAGCCGTTTTCCAGTTCACAATCTGCACCACCCGAAATGAAACCAAGTCCATCTCAACCACCTCCATTTAGCCTCGCCAGTAAACCAAGCTTGAGCAGAGAAGCGTTCGAGATCGATATTATCCCAAAAACGGTTTCGGTGGCGAAAGCGCTGCAATCGCGAGCACGTGCAACGGCGATTCTAAAGCAGAAACCGATCGAAAAGTCAAACCCTAACTTTATCAAGTATCGTGGCACAGAACAAGGCAAAAAGCGAGTGCTGGAAGAGGTAGTTAAAAATGCGGCCGGAAGTGAGGAGAATGCGGCCAAACGCCCGAAGCTACAGGATGGGCCGAGCGAGGAAGAACGGGCTCGCGATGATTTCATAAAGCGCATGATGCAGGCCACCTCTTCGCACAAGGAACTCGTCGTGGCGAGCGAAAATGCGGCCCAGGAAGAGTACTTCCATAAGCTCGAACGCAAGGAAGCGATGGAAGAGAAGATGCTGAACACCTTCAAGGTGGCTTGCAAGGCGGTCAGCTGCAGTCAGTGCAAGTACATCGCTTTTTCGGCCGCCGATCGTTGCAAAACCGAGGGCCACCAGCTGCGTGTACGCGACGCGGAGAAACGGTTCTTCCGCTGTGCCGATTGTGGTAACCGCACCGTCAGCCTGTTCCGCATACCGAAGATAAGCTGCAAATCATGCCAAAGCTCGCGCTGGGAACGATGTGCGATGATGCGTGATAAGCGTGGCATCCAGGTGGGCGATGTCCTGTCGATCCGTGGGGATGAAGAAAAGTATCTCGGTAGCTTAGCGGGCGCCAACGCTAGCCTCAATCTGCTGATGCCAGAGGAAAGTTGAGGGACGAAGTTATGTGGATGCTCCATTACACTTTATTTACTTCAACTGCATGAGCTCTAAGTATAAGTCTGTTACACAACTCTCGGATAGCGGACTACCATCCATTGCTCGTCCAACAACGGATATACGATCGTTGCAATACACTACTAAAGAGTGTTTGGAGAAGATGAGGTATTACTGTTTACCGATACCGTCTGTGCGGATATATGTAATGATGTGATGAAATGGATTTCGTGAATAAATATTCGATCTTATACGATAAGAACGTGAAGAGATGAGGGATCAATTTAAAGGAAGTTTCACTAATGAGCATGCATTCTAAACCTCTAATGGGAGCGATCGATGATGGCCTACATCAGGATATTTTCCCTGCAATGAGTAGTTGAAGATTGCGCAATTTTGCTCGTTCTTTTTTGGTTTTCATGAACTAAATTCGACTTCTAACGTTTCGTGGTGCGGTCCAACTAACGAACTAACCGTCTACCCTAGCTCAAAATCTTCGCTTTTGGGGTTTGCGTGGGTTGTTCAGTCTGTTAAGATAACTTGATATTGTTCGAGATTTGTATGACTTTGAGTATTTCTACGTCTACCTCAATGGAACAAGTTTAGATGAATTTAAATTAGCAAGCTGATCAAGGAACGCACTAAAGAAGTATAAGTTATGATGATTTCGATTGTAAAGATCATCTAGAGAGGGAGGAATTACTAAACAAAAGAGAGCGAGTGTCCTTAATCAGGGTAAGACCCAGCATGAGATGTGCACGGTGCAAATTAGACTAGAAGGAAAGTGTTGTGGCCAAGAAATCGAGGATCTCGTTGATCTGGCTTGATCGTGGAAGCTTTACCAGTTATTCAGGAAGTCGAAACCTTTGCTATTGCCAAGCAAACTGTTCAGCTCGTCATAGTTTTTGTCATCCTCTTCAACCGAGGACGATTGCGCACGGTGAAGGCACTCGTTTTTGGAACTTTTAGTAAACAGATTCACCTTATCGTTGTCCGTGTCGAACTCGTCCTGATCGATCGTTCCATCTACTTCGTCGCTACCGTCAATGGAAGCTGCCGATGCGGCCGTCGTCATTTCCAGCGGTGGTTGGTTGAAGATGAGGGTGTTAAACTTGCTGAACAATCCGGGACCACCACTTCCCAGCCCTTTCGTGCCCGCTTCGGTCGAAATGATGTTCCGTTCATTGTCGTAAATTGCCACCGTAGGACCAACTTTATCCTTTTGCTCCTTGTTTGCCTTTCCGCCCGTCTCCTTTCCGGTACAGATACTATCGTCCAGTTTGGGAGACTTGAGCAGCAGCTTCTTGGCCAACAGGGCCCCTGCTTTCCCACCGGCACGATCCGGTTTTGCATCCTTCTCCAACGGGAAGACGGTCAAGTTGATCTGGCTTTTGGTCTTGTGTGAGAACGGCGCCGAATGCTCATCCCGGAACAATCCGATACTGTCGTCCGTGACCACTTTACGCCCTGTGCGCACAAACTGAAACGTCTGAAGAGCCTTCCCGTCGTACAGATTGGCGTTCCGGTCATCTTCCGTGGTACCATTTTCGTCGTCATCCGTGCCAAGAATGCGTTGCAAGGAGTCGGTGGACGTGGAGAAGTTGTCGAAATACTTCAGGGCCAGTTCCGGCTTGATGATCGTCTCGTTCACAATTTCCATCTGCTCTTCGCGACTCAGATCGTCCCAAATGTGCTCGTACGCGCCGCGAATCTCCTCGATGTCCAGCGCAATCTTCTTGGAGATTTCATTCAAGTTTGCGAAATACTCCGACACAAAACCGCGATCCGGTGCCGCGGCCATGGCGAGCGAAACTGAAAGCGACGCAGCGTGAAACCAAATTAGATTTGTGGCCGATTAACTTACAAAATCGATGCAAAAAGCCTCTTACGCCGTGGAATTGTGAATTAGAGCGTGTCCAAACGCAGGAATGCACGTAATTTCCTTCACTCGACCACGGAATCGCTCACATCGCGTCTTGGGCCACTTTTAATCACGAAACTTTGCGCAGTTCCCGAAAATCCGCAGAAAATCCGCAGAAAATCCGCAAAAATTTCGTCCAAAATTCGAGAAAAAAAAATAAACATTGCACCCTTCGGGAACACTGCGAGAGCCCTTCGGCAACGGCCGGAATTCCGCCGGAGAAGAAGAAAAAAAGACGCGATTCCGCAAGAAGAAGAAGAAGAAAAAATTTCCGCGCAAGGCGAGTCCCCACGTGACGCCCGGTCGCACAGGCGAGTTTAGGGCCAGTCCGCAGCTGATCCCGTCCGGTCCATCCCTAATTTCGCTTATTCGTTTTTGATCGTACCACCGTTTTGAGCACCATTTTACGCTCAAACAAGCATTTTCTTTCGAAATTAACTTCGCTGGTCGCGCTAAAACCAACGGGCAGGACGAGCCATCAAAAAAGGCCAGGGCGTAACCGTTTTGGCATTAATTTGTAAATTTACGCTCCGTCTGGCACCTTAAATTACAAAAGCACTCCTTTAATTTGAATTCCTATGAAAAAGATCCATTTTGTAGCTACTTGTACTTCATTCGTACGGGTTTTATGGCGAAAAAGACCAACATTTGAAAGAAACACCAACCTCGACGAGGATTGTATTCCCGGTCAATAACCGCAGGCAGAAGCCGGCCACCTTTCCCATGAGCCCAAACTTGAGTTGTGGGTAAAACAAAGTTTATTGCATAAATCTGACTTGAATTTGCTATCCAATCTTTGCTGATGGCAGGTTCAGATGGTTCATCGATGACGCGTCCTCTGGAATAACTGGGGCCTGCAAGGAAACTAGGGAGCTTAGGAACAAAGCACAATTGATGCAGAAGACGAACTTTCGAAATTACATTCACCATTGGCTACCGCAGAGCACTACCCCGCTTACGCTTTTTAACGATCTGGATCTCTTTATTAGTTAATGCGCTCCAGAGGTTTTTAAATATTAATCGGTTTTGTTTTTCCTTTCATTTCTACAGCGGTGGCAGGGGTGAACTTTGCCCTCCACTTAAACGGGGGCCTTCTCTACCAACTTGAACCAGTGTCCGCACTCACAGCGCTTCGGTTGACCCTAGAAGACAGAACAGCAGGTTTAGTCTCACATCATCCACATGGGTCTGGCCTCTGAAAAACTGGATGTCTCGGCCTTACCTGATACAGCCACATCCACTGGACATAGGTTTGATCTTCCTCGCCTGAAAGACGCAAAGGACACAAATGGAAGGTAAGTGAATGTCCATCCAGCGACCGGCTCCCTGGGAATACTTACAAACGCAACCGACTAAACGCGCATCGAATGCCGACGGAATCAGGTTGGGGCTATCCTTGGTGCCCGGTCCACGCTTGAACACGCGCATGTCGAAGGGATCCGGGTTGCCGGCTTGCTTGGCCAGCAGCTCACGCTTCTCGATACCGGTGGCATGTTCGATCGGATCGTTCATCACTGCAAGAGACCAATGAAAAACAAACAGATGAAACGCATTTCGCCAAAACAAGATTCCGATCCGCACTCGCGAGCGGGTTCCGGAACGCCGACGTTAGAGGCCGGCTTTTGCACAATTTTCCATGGCTTCTTCAGGTCAGCCGGTCGGAAACAGGGTCGAGCGTCCTTCCGAGTGGCCAGTTTGCGTATCCCGACGGCAAGGATACGGATTTTTGTCGATCCAAATTACGTAAGCCTCTGAGGGGGCACGGGAGAAAAGGTGTTGTGCAATACGAGGCACGGAAAACTTACTTTTGCAGAATCGCACCGGCGTGTAGGTCACGTTGCGCTTGGCCGCGGCCAGCACCATTCTTCCGCACAGGGACGCCATTGGTGTGGTCTAGAATTCGTAGTCGGAAAAGATTTTTGCCTGGCCTTTTCGCACCTTTGAACACACGATTTTCCTTGCTCGAAAGTTGCTGTCACGCACTGCTCGAGCGACAGCGACTACTGCTCGACTTTGGCTGCTAACCGAGGTCCGTTTATGAAACCTGCTTCAGCGCTCTAGCAGCGGCTGGAACGTTTTGCGTTTCGTGTGGCACCGACTGTAGAATTTTCCGAGACGAAAATGCTGTACATTTACTGCACTTTATTTAAACCATTAAAATAGAGAAACAGGGCTAATCCTTGTCGAGCTTCTTATAGTGTGCTATCTTCACGCTAATTCCGTTCAGGATTTCCTTGGGCGACATCTTTTGGTCATCCTGGCACACTTTCAGAATGCGACCACATTCCTGAATAAAGTATCCCAGTTCCTTCTCATCGAACGGCGATTGACCCTCCAGGGCCGGCGTAAGGCACTTGTTCGTCAGCTGGCCGATTTGCACCTTTTCCGAGCTGAACGCTTCATCCAAATCGAACAGTTCCAACGGCGGTGCCGGCAGATCACTGAAGATCGGCTGGAAAACCTAATCACGACGAGAATTGCAATCGAAACTCGTTAGCGACAATGGCCCTTGCCATCATTGTAACAACCCTTTGTAGGAAACCCTTTTCTGCGATACTTGCCGCAAGCTGTAACGGTGGTAATGGAATCTCGAACTGCGGTTTGATTATCTTCAATGGTTCATATTGCACGTCCAGCTTCTCGTACGTGCTGATAACATCGCGCAACAGATCATTACTGATCGAGTACAGCGACATATCGAATAGCTTCTTGAAGTCCGCCGGAATGTCGTAATCGAGCGAATCCATTAAGCAAATCTTCGGCTGCTCGGCCAGGTAGATCGTATCGGGTATGACGGCGTAGTCATTTATCTAGAAGCAGATGCAACCGCGGATGGGAGACTCCGGGATAAGCAATGCATCGTCATGACTTTGCCTGTGCCTCTACCCACCTCGAGATCGTTGAAGTCGGATGCTTTGAATTTGAACTCGTCTTGCAGGATCATCGTGAGCAGACAGTCCCATAGCGTAGTATTTACCTCGTTGGAGATGTACTTATCCTGGAACATGTGGCCCGATCCGATGGCGATTAGCTTCCCATTGTTTTCGTTCTGATAGTATCCGGCTAGCGGGCGATTGAAGGGATAAACTACCGGTCCAGTAGTAAGCAGCACGTTCGAAGGACTAATGATGTTCATGGTGGCACCGAACGGATACACAAACTATAACCATTAACAGGGCATTCGCTATTAATTAATATCCCAATTCCAGCTGGAATCCGACTACACACCCACAACACCTACCTCCACCTTGTACTTATCGTCCATAAAATCGAACGAAGATAGTATGCTCTTGCTGGCCTCCAGTAGCAGGTTGTTCATCGAATCACAGGCTACCCCACCGCTGATAAGAGCCTCTTTGGGATGAAAGTATTTGTAATACTGCGGACGAACGACAACGTCTGGAGCGAACCGAAGAATTTGAGATGGATGGTATTAGCAAAGGCGCTGAACCGCTCTCCTTCTCCCTTGTCCCTTCCATTACCATTGTTGATTGTCATGCCATAGTCCTCCAGCAGGAAATTTACGTTTGTATTGAATTGCACCTCTCCTCCTTCGCCCAACAGCAACACCAAACGGCCTCCCTCGCTGATGTAGTCCTGTTTAATCAGAAAGGTTCAGGTTAAGGTCCGGTGTTCGGGTGAATCAGGATAATCGCATCTACACCAAGGCACCTTCAAGTGTTGAAACTCAGTTTCCGTAAATTTCTCCTGCGGTCCTGCCAGCACGAACACGTTGGCCGTTTTCAGTAGTTCCGGCGTGATTTCGCTTTTGTTGCTGTGGATGAGCAATCGGAGGCGCCATATCACACCCACACGGGTATTATACACTGGTATTGCCTTGCGGGTATCTTACCTATCAACGCGATGGTTCACTTTAAGCTTTCGATGTAACGTCTTAAAGTTGTCGGCCAGCTTGAATAGCTCATTTTTGGACAGATTGAATAGAATGGATGCGCTGCTCATGTTTCACGCCACGTCACGTTTGTTACCCTTTTTTAATGCTCGGTATGACGATAAGCGAAGATGCGACGGTAAGGATGAAGGTCCTTCGGCAAACCACTCCGCCAGCAAACAAACGAACGCACAGCACGGGACGAGGCGCCGAAAGAACAAA
This sequence comes from Anopheles darlingi, assembly GCF_943734745.1. Taxonomy (NCBI): domain Eukaryota; kingdom Metazoa; phylum Arthropoda; class Insecta; order Diptera; family Culicidae; genus Anopheles; species Anopheles darlingi. The sequence goes on from NC_064874.1 coordinate 63,196,935, forward strand.
CACATTGTTTGGGAGACACGGTTACCATGGAGACATTTGCCGGCGGCTTGTTATAAGGCGTTACGTTACACCGTACGCGGGCATGGCATGCCATACCGAACGCCGTGCCACGGCACGTGCGCCGTGCTGCGAGCGGTTTTAGTTTTCCATCCGCCGGAGAATCGTCAGCATACGCGAGGTACGGGAGTGTGTTTCATTCGGGGAATCTCGCTTTTTTAGGGGCGACACAAACTATTGAAACTATTGGTTTTTGGGTATTACATCGAATTCAAGCCACATTCTTCATTAGTTTCCGCGCCATGACTTAAGATCTCTCTGTCCCTTTGGGAGCCATTATCAATTAACAAGCGTAGCAGCGACGTCCCGAATGGCAACAGCTGACTGCAGCTGATCATCCGTGTCCTTAACAGCGATAAGGGCGTTTTTTACAAAGACAGCTAGGGAATACATTTTTTAAACATAAGACGCCATCCTATTCTTGGACGTACGTTTCGTTTGTTTCGAATAATTTACTCCATCTCTATGCCAGGGCCAGCAGCAGCAGCAAGAGGCGAGCTACAGAAGAGCGTTCAGAACGAACGTAAGAGGGCAAGCATTAAATGAAAGTGTTAAGCAATTTACGACTCTGTCAGCCCTGGTTACGATTCATTTATCTTCCGGTGGATCGCTTACACACTTGGCCAAAGCGCTGCTAGTACACACACTGCTGCTGTTGCTGCTGCTGCTGCGTGCCAACTCTTGCGCTGCGGAATGGACGAAACATCCCGGAAAGTAAATACAGATGCGCGTACGCAAGTATCTCCCTGGATACTGCTTTGTGTGTCCTCCCTTTGGCAGCGATCATCGTCGTTGTCGTTTGACCACCCGTACCAGGAGGAGTCCGGGTTCTTACCAAGGAACGACCACTGCATTTGGCAACGGCGCGCGAAGGTGGTCTCCCCGGACGACGGCCATCGGTTGTGTGTGTGTGTGAAGGTACGATAAAATCATGTTTAACATCTTGTATTACCGAGCCGCGACGCGAACGCACCGTACATTCTCATCGCCGTTTCCATTATTTCATTCCTCTACACAACCGATTCCCTCCCAACCCCAAAAACTGGCCCTTATTTTTGCGAGGTTCCGAGGACAGGCGCAGGTTTTTGGCGCAAGCGAATCGCGCACTACTAGCAGCGTATCACCGATGATCGGGTGTGGGCAATCGCATCACGATCTCAACGCATCGACAGAACGTGCGCGACAGCAGGAACCGAGACCTTAATCTCCATCAGATCCAGAAACAATTCCGATAGTACTAATTGGGGGAAAAGCTTCTTCCGTCAACATTCGGGCCCGCGACAGCGACCGCGAACTCCGGGACACCGAACCGAACGATCGATTGCGCAAGAAATTCGAAACCACGGCGCACCAACGCGTTCGTTCTGTTCGTGCGTCCATTCGAACGCCGGCAGCAGGCAACAGCAGCACCAACAACGGTCCTCCCGGCGAGCGCGATCAGATGGTGTGAATTTTATTTTATTTTGCAGTTTCTCGACCCTTATCGCATTCGGCTTATCTCTTATCGATTTATGGCACCGACGGTCGGTATCGACGCGAGTTGACGTGTCAGCGCTGGTATGCGA